>NC_067438.1:1403632-1703632 GCF_009764475.1 Pristis pectinata
GATGCTGGAATCTGGAGCAATTTGATTTAAAATATCAGATGAAGGGTCTCGTCTCGAATCTGGAAGGTCCATTTCCCCCCACAGATGCTGCCTGGCCCGTTGAGTTCCTCCAACGGTTTATTTTTGCTTAAATAGTTCCTGGGGTTTTAACTGATTCGTGTTCAAATGGCAGGAGGGCCCAGAACTGTGACCGTTCCACATTAAGCCCTTGCAGTTCTTTTTTAAACGATAACTTTATTAATTATTTACAATATTCACGACATTTTTAGATCCAGTCACAACATCAAGATCCAGTCCTCAGTGTCTGGGCTGAACTCTAGCCCCTGCACTGTCCAGCGGTCCCTGAACGCCTCCAGTGAGCCAGCACACACCATGTGCTCCCTCTGCGTCACCCCCGGACAGAGATATGTCCTGGGGTGAGGAGCAGGCAGTCGGCTCGGACAGACCACCGACAGCCCACTGCCTCAACCTGTGAATGGCCTCCGTCGCCGTGCCCAGCAGCAACTAATGAGGAGAGGCTGGGTCAAATGTTCAGAACCCATCCCACCGAGTCTGAAGCCATATCACAACAACACTGACACTGTGTTTACATTGGTGAACAGTGACACAACAGTGGAGCGATGGTTGGAATTATACTGCTGGATGACACTCCCTCAGCAAGAATTTCTGTCACACAGAGCACCCTTCTGGAAAGTGCAACCATTGTGGGGAAAGACTGCACTCTGTCCAGGTTGTGTGGTGGATGTTGTACAGTAGCCAGAAATGTTCAAAGAATTTAGACCCAGGTATCTTCCACTCCTCAAATTGTAGCAGAAACAATTTGTCTTCGACACCAAGGGGCAGCCTGAAAGAAGAGGACATGAATTCACTGGAGTGATGCTGGGAAATGACAATAAACTTTCCCGTAAATTGGCCCAATTCCTGTTTGACCAGTTCAGCAAGTTGCGTCCAGGTGACCCCTCCCTTGGGGTGTGAGTTGTGCTGTAACTGTCTGTGGTCTCAGTGCTGTTGTATCTCTGGTTTCCCCTCTGCTGTGACTTCTGTTGTTGGTGGTGCCCACTTTGTAACCATGACAACACTGTGAAGTTGCCACTGTGCCATTTTCTGGTTATGTAGTGTGACGACGTCTACATTTGATGTCCCTGATGAAGGCATGGCAGTTCTTGCACTATAAGCTCATCCACTGCCCTGGAATTATTGTCTCAGTTGCTGGACTTCTGGACTCTCCATGAACAAATCCCTGAACGCCAAGGTGCCAAACTTCAAATAATTTTCCCAACACTCATATCCTGTGATTCCACTCACTCAGTACATTATATACTGCAACTCTCGGTGGATAACCTACCCTCAGATCTTTAATGCTGTACAACTCTGCAGAGCAGGCTTTGTATTCAGGAGCCAAATAATTCACACTGATCTGCAAAATGCATTTCAGAATGGCCTGAAACGTTTGCTTTAATTTCCTGAGTCCTGCAATGAATATACAAATTACAGTCTGTATTAAAGATAAACTATTCCTAAACTCCCAATATTTTACCGAAATTCCCTCAAAGATTGAACAATCTGATTCTGCTGATGCAGGTTGTTGTGTCCATGTTGTCCCTTAACTTGAACACTGAAGCACAAATCACAAGATAATTACAGTCCAGGGATGTTTTCCCTTGTTTAGAGCTCAGGTCTGGTGGTGATACATATCAGGGAATTCATTTGTGAGGTTTCGGAGAGTTCCTTCATGCAGAAGTCTCTCCTGGTCACAGGTTAGCTGAGGGAAAACAGATAAAAACTTGGGTGATAAAGATATTAAGATAAGATATTTATTTATTAGTCACACGTACATTGAAACACACAGTGAAATGCATCCTTTTGCGTTGCTAAGAATGATCTGGGGGCAGCCCACAAGTGTCGCCGCTATTCCGGCACCAACGTAGCATGCCCACGACTTCCTAACCTGTACATCTTTGGAATGCGGGAGGAAACCGGAGCACCCAGAGGAAACCACGCAGGCACAGGGAGATGTACAAACTGCTTACAGGCAGCAGCAGGAATTGAACACAGGTCGTTGTAGACCAGATACATCCTAAAATCCGTCTCCGTTCTGTAAACCAGATGCACCTCATCCCAGATACACAACTCACAATCTGCACGTATTTCAACAAATGGACAACTTCTTGAGTGAGCAATCACTAGAATCGCACTGAGTCCTGCAAATACCTCCTTTGTTTCTGTCACGAACCAGCAACAAAAGAAACACACTGAGCAGGATTCAGTGTTAAAAACTATTTTATTAATCACTACTTACGATAGTACGTAAAATAAAAGTAAAAATATTAATATGTTAGAATTCAAAAATGTTAAACCTTGAATGTTAACCCCAAAACTAAACTCTTCGTGTGTGTGTGTGGCAAAGTCCCAAACTCCAAGTTCAGGAATGGTTCTTAAAGTTCAGTTCCGTAAGCCATAAGGTGAAACATGAGCAAGGGCTTCTTCAACAACCACCGTTGTCTGAAGATAAGACGTAGACGTAGAGAAACATAGAGAGAGTAAATACGAAATCCAAATGTTCCATGATGGAACCCAAACGACACTCCAGTGTTTACTCGGTAGTGACTTCCTCACCCCGAAAACATCCGAATCATGGTCGTCCACACACAAATACCTGTTTCCTTCTACAGGTCAGCAACAAAGTGAACTCCACCGGATTACTTCCAACTTCCATACATGGATTTCAGTGGCAGACACAGTTATTGTTTCTCATCCATCGATAGAGAAAACTAGCAGGCTGGTGTCTCTCTCCCTTCTCTCTCTCTCTCTCCTTCTTCTTCTAACTTCTTCAACAACATCATTACGTCCTTTATCTTCTATTGACGTAAGCATGCCCCACACACACTCTCTATCTTAAAGGGACTTTCACTGAGTCCGTAACATTTCTAACTGTTCCCAGCTCTGGTGAAATGTCATTGAGCTAAAAGATTAATCCTGTTTCCCTCTCCAAAGGCGCTGCCCCAGGTGCTGAGTACTTCCAGCATTTTCTGTTGATTTCAGATTTCCAGCTTCTGTAGTTCTTTTGCTTTTCAGTTTTTCTTTTATTTTGAGTTAGAAGCAGGAGTGGACCCCACCCCAACCCCCTGACTCCATCCAGTAAGATCAGGAGTGATCTGATTGTAACTTCAACCCAAAATTCCTGCCCTCCCCAGGAACCTTTCTCCCTCTTGTTTCTCAAGAAGATACCTAGACATGAGGGGCAATGTTCATTGGAAGGGAGTTTCAAACACTTATGAACTCCAGACAGAAAAGAAACTCCTGAGAATGGCCGGCACCTTATTTTTGAATAGTGATCCCAAGTTCAAGATTCCCCCACAAGAAGAAACATCATCTCCACATACACCCTGTCAAGACCCCTCAGGATCTTGTATCAGTCAGTTGGGGTGGCCCAATGGTGCAGGAGGTGGAGCTGCTGCCTCACAGCTCCAGAGACCCAGGTGTGTGGAGTTTGCACGTTCTCCCTGTGACTGTGTGGGCTTCCCCCACGTGCTCCAGTTTCATCCCACATGCCAAAGACATGCAGGTTGATGGGTTAATTGGGCACTGTAAATTGTTCCTGGTGTGCAGCTGAGTTCAGTGGTGGTTGGGTGTAACCTGGGGAGAATAAAGTGGTGCAGATGTGTGCTGAATCGTCAGGGAAGACTCAGTGAGTGGAAACTCCTATTTCCGTGCTGAGACCATAACCCTAACCCTGACCCTTCCCTCATGGGACAAACCCAGCAATTCCTTGCAGTCGTCCAGTTCACCTTCTCTGAACTGCTTCCAATGTATTAACATCCTTCTTAAATAATATTATATGAATACACTGGAAACAAGTTCCATTCCAGCTTCAGTGAGTTCAGGGTTATATCACTGGACTTGTATTCTGAAGAAATTATCTTAAATGTCACACAGACAAGGAACATCCTGCACATTCATGGTCACAGAACTATACCTTGCAGCCAAGGCCCCAGATTCCCTGTCACAATCCACATTGGTGGTCCTGCCTTTCACTGCTCGACACCTAACCTATGGAATTACATTTCTGTCTGTTCTTCTCTAAGCCTCTCCTTAAAAACACCTCCTTCCCCAACCTTTTGTTCACATGTCCTTATATCTCTGTGGTTCAGCTCTCAGAGGAAATAGTTTCCCTTTATTATATCAATTGCTTTCTCACTTTCATCATCTCAGTTCAGTCACTTACACTGCTTTATTCAAGGGAAGGAAATCTGTTTGAGAATTTCCATTAATCCAACAAAAAAGTATTTATTTTTCAGGTCTTTAATGGCACCAAAATGTACAAATGAACTGATCTTTTTCAGGAGGAACTGCAAACCTCACTGAAGCCAATCCTGGACAAGAAGGAGGAATGTGCTGCTGTAAGAAGTGATGCTGAGAAAACACTCACCAACATTCAGGTACATCTCATATCTCTTTGTTCCATATGTTACTGTCACATTTTGTTTTCCTTTGAATCACGAACTGTGAATCATCGATGTAAAATCAAATTATTTATTTATCCCTGACTGAGCCCTTGTGCTGGTGTGAAACCTGAGAAAAATATAAATACCCCCAATTCTCAATATCACCTTGCTCCCAGTAGCGAGATATCACTGCATCCGGCAGCAGGACATTTGTCAGTGCTCAAACTCCCTCTTATTTTGCAAAGGACCAGGGTGTAATGGCAGAGAAACAGATTAAAGCAGAATTTGAAAAACTGCACCAGTTTCTCCGTGACCAAGAGAGGATTGCGTTGGAAGATCTCAAACTGGAGAGAGAGAAAAGCTGCCGGGAGATGAAGGAGAAGATTGCGGAGGCAACAGAAGTCATCTCATCACTTTCAGACACCATTCAGCATGTTGAACAAGGGCTGAAGGAAGAGGACAACATCAAGTTTTTAATGGTACCTCTTCTTGATTTAATTCTCTCTGTCTCTTCCTTAACACTGCCTTCAAGATCAGAGTGTGCAAGTTGAACCTAACATATTACAGTGTGAATAGAACAGAATCAGGCCATTCCACCCAATCGGCCCACGGTGATGTTTACCGTCTTCATCAACCCCTCCCACGCACTGGTAGATTATCTGACTTTCGTCTGTCCTGAGACCTTTTCATTTTGAAAATCCTCACTTATTATGTATCTGTACTAAACTTGATTACACATTCTGTTACTTCAAATAGTGAGATATGTTTGGCCAAGAAACCCCTTCCCGTTGAAACCTGTGCTGAATATTTTTCACCCTGCTTTCAGTGTTTGTATTCACCAGATCTGGAGGCACGGTGAGCTGTGAGGGTGACAGGAACAGGCTTCTAGATGTGGACAGGATGGTGGGATGGGCAGGTGTGTGGCAGATGAAAGTTGATGCGAACAAATATATTGTGTTGCACTTTGGTCAGAAGGATGAGATTACAATTCCAAAGTGGCTGCACAAACAGAGATATCTTGAAGTACATGTACATGGTTCATTGAAAGTGACTGGTCAGGTTGAAACCGTGGTGAAAATAACAAATATGGGCAACGTAGTGGAGAGTGAATCAGGTTGTCTAAGGTTACAACAGGATATTGATCAACTGGTAGGAAAGTTACCAGAGGGGATTCTGAGGGATAAGATATACAAGCATATGGAGAATCAGGGGTTGATTAAGGACAGTCATCATGGCTTAGTGCATTGGAGATCATATCTCAGGAATTTGATTGAGTTTTTTGAAGAAGTAACCAAGAAGGTCGATGAGGGCAGGACAGAAGACGTAGTGTACATGCACTTCAGTAAGGCCTTTGATAAGTTTCCAGGTGCCACATTGCTGTGGAAAGTTAGATCGCACGGGATCCAGAGAGAGCTGTCTGATTGAATACACAATCGACTTGATGGTAAGAAGCAGAGGGTATTGGTGGAAGGTTGTTTTTCAGACTGGACGTCTGTGACAAGTGGTGTTCCCAGGGGTCAGTTATAGCCCCATTGCTATTTGTCATCTAAATCAACAATTTGGATGAGAATGTACAAGACATTGTTAGTAACTTCGCAGATGGCACTAAAAGAGGTGGTGTTCTTGCCACTGAAGATGGTGCTCAGGATTTACAGCGGGATCTTGATCATCTGGGTAAGTGGGCCGAGGAATGGCAAATGCAATTGGAATCAGACAAGTGTGAAGTGATGCATTTTGGGAAGTAAACCAGGGCAGGACACACAGTGAATGGCAGCGCCCTGTGGGGTGGTGTAGAACAGAGAAACCTGGGGGCACAGGTACATTGTACCCTGAAAATGGTGACACAGTTAAACTGTGTGGTGAAGAAGGCATTTAGCATGCCTGCCTTCATCAGCCGTGGCAGAGTAAAGAGTTGGGATCTCATGTTACAACTGTACTCAGGTTGGTCAGACTGCACTGTGAGTATTGAGTGCAGTTCTGGTCAGCACACGATAGGAATGGTGTGACTGAGCAACGGGGTGCAGAAAAAAATTCGCTGGGTGTTGCTGGGACTGGAGGGCTTGAATGACAAGGAGAGACTGGATAGGATGGAACCGTTTTCTCTGGAGCAAAGGAGGTTGAGGTTGGTCATATAAGGATTTATAAAGTTATGTCGGGCATAGCTGGTGCAGATAGTTCCTGCCTTTTCCCAATGAGGGGGGTCTGAAACTAGAGGGCATAGGTTTAAGGTGAGAGGGGAAAGATTTAACGGGCATCTGAGGGGCAAGTTTTTCACACTGAGGGTGTGGGTATATGAACGAGCTGCCAGAGGCAGGTACAATGACAGTGTTTAAGAGCCGTTTTGACAGGTATTGACAAGCTTGTCTTTACACAAATATTAATACTTGTTCTTATTCCACAGCAATATCCAGAAACCCAGAAAAGGTACAATTTACTTCCTACATTGAGATGAGTTGAATTTGCAATTTCTACCATTGTTTAACCCCTCCTGCAATGAATCACCACTGACATTATCTCCTGTTCCAGAGCAAAGCGAACCGTGCCAGAGCTGCAGAAGGTTTACCCGTTAATAAATGTGGGCAAGCACATTGGTTCCCTGCAGTACAGAGTGTGGGAGAAGATGCTGACGGTGATCAATACAGGTTGGTGTAAACTTCCTGATACCAGCTATTAAACACCTCAGTGTGTTCACAGAATGTTGCCTCTCAGTATTAATTCATTGCGGGTAACTGAGTAGATTTTATTTCACTTGGATTTTTGCTAATTTACAGCATTTCTCCATTTGTCACTTTTGACAAACAAATCCCCAGGCCCAGAAATCACGGTCAAAGCATTTTGGGAGCAGACGTGGAAAATGCTGACCCGCATCTCAGCCCTGAACAGGCAACACCTTCTCCTAAAACTGTGCCCCTGGGTCTGGCCTCCTCCGACAGGGGAAAACATCCTGCCGCATTTAGCCAGTCAAGTCCTTTAAGGGTTTTGTAAGTTTCTCCCATCAAACCTCTGAACACTAAAGGATCCACCCCCAGTCCACTCAACCTCTCTAAACAACAGTACGGTATAGAAAACATTGCTGTCAGCTGTCTCATGGCCACCAAATGGTAGCATCTATCGGGAAATTATAGGTAGGTATCACGGGAGTAATAGAATCATCGGAGTGGGGAGGAGCAGTGGTTTAATCTACATACAACCCGGACAAAGCAAATAAACTGTGAAGGGAAAGAATTCATGGAACGTGTCCAAGTTGTTTTGTCGATCAGTTTGTTGAGGAATCAAGGGAACAAACTATTTTGCACCTGGATTTGTGCAAAGTTAATTAATAATCTGGCCATTAAGGGGCCTTTTGTGAAGGATGATCAGAATATGATAACATTTAATGTCAAGAATGAAGGGGATTTAATTCAATCTGAAACCAGGCGCTTAAATGTAAAGAAAGAAAACGACAAAGGTGTGATGCTTGAGTTGGGGCGGTCGATTGGGAAACTACTTTGAAGGGTCTGAGAACAAACAAGTCATGGCTCACATTTAAAGTTTACAACAATTACAGAAGGTCCAAATCCCCAGCAGGAGAAACACTCCTGGCTTCGCTGACAGAAGTTAAAGATCGCCTTTTCCTTTGATCCAATAGCTGTAATATTGCCAAGGAGAGCAGTGAGGAGGATTGGGAAATATAGAACTCAGCAGAGGATGATCAAGGAATTGACAAGGAAATGGAAAACAGAATCTGAGAGCAATCTGGTGCCAAACATCACCCCGAGCACAGTGTGGGGACAATATGCCAGTGACTGAGGATTGGTTCATGGGCTCAAAGCAAGGAGGATGTGTAGCAGGTTATTTTTGAGTCAGGAGCTGTGACGGGGTGACACAGGGGCTCAAAGTCTTCACATTCCGTCTGAATGATTTGGATGAGCCGGTGAGGTGTAATAATTCCAAGTCTGCTGACGGTGCAAAGCCGGTTCCCAGCGTGGGTGGTGAGGAGGATGCAGAGAGACAGCAGGATGATGGACAGCTGACGTTCCGGGTCGGGACCCTTCATCTGGACTGAACGATAGAGGGGGATGGACAGTGTGGATCACCAGAGGTGTGGGGAAGGGCTGGAGCAAGAGCTCCCAGTGCCAGTGATGGGCACACGCTTCCCACTGCCCTGCGCGCTGTCCAACTCGGGCACCTGCATTCAATCTCGCAGCTTTTCGGTAGCGCGCATTGGGGATGGGGGTGTTGAACATCAAAACCCCAACCCCCAAACAACCCCCTCGCGTCACTCACGTCCATTCCCCACCCTCACCTGGTTCCATCTGTCAATCACCCACACACTTACCCTCCGGGGTCTCCGATCCCCTTCCAGCTGCCCATCATCCCTCCCTGATCTGGTTCCACATCATCTCAGCATCTGCAGCCTCTGTGTCCCCACTGTCACCTTCCACCTCTGTCTCTGCCCCCACCCTCCCCCACCCCCACCCGGCTCCATCCACCCCGTTTTTGCCTCTCCCCTTGTCTCCACCTCTCACCCACCAGCCGCTGCCTCCCATCGCCTCCCCTCCCGCTCCCCCTGCCCACCATCCCCCAGCTCACCTGGTTCCACCGATCACCCACCAGCCCCTCCCTCACCCCTCCCTCTCACTCCTTGTGCGGACAATCTCCCCTCTACACTCAGTCCTGATGCACGGTCTCCACCCGAAACGTCGACCTTCTCTTTCCCTCCACAGATGCTGCGCGACCCCCCGAGTTGCTCCATCGATGTGTTTTTGCTGCAGAGATCAGCCGCCCATCCAGCCTGCGGAGCGGGGCTCCGACTCGGGCACGCGCATCCATGCTCGCTACCTGTCGGTGGCGCGCTTTACCTCACGCAAGGCCTGCGGACAGCGGGCGCGCTCTCTGCCCTGTGCCTGTCGGGAGCGCGCACCTCCGGTCGGGCCGTCTCCGTGTTGGGAGCGTTGCATCTGCTGATGTCGCAGCCACGGACGGGCTGTGGGAGCGGCGGTGAGTGTGACTGACATTCTGTGTCCCTCTGTTCCCAGCTCCGGTCACCCTCGACCCCAATACAGCCTCTCCTCGCCTTCTGCTGTCTGACGATCTGAGAACCGTGAGAAACACCGGGAAACGGAGGGAGCTTCCCGACAACCCACAGAGGTTTGATCCCAGTGTGGGTGTCCTGGGATCGGAGGGATTCACATCAGGGAGACATTCCTGGGACGTGGAGGTGGGGAACAAGACTCGTTGGGACTTGGGCGTGGCCAAGGAGTCTGTCAACAGGAAGGGAGACATCTTCCTGAGTCCTGGTAACGGATATTGGGCGGTGATACTGAGAGACGGGACAGAGTTCTGGGCCTGTACTAAACCACGGAAACGCTTAGAGCTGAGCGTCCGCCCGAGAAAGATCCGAGTCTTCCTGGATTATGGAGGAGGGAAGGTGTCCTTTTATAACCCGGGTAACTTGTCCCATATCTACACTTTCACCGGTACATTCACTGAGAAACTATATCCTTACTTCTCTGCGGGCAGTAACCGCGACGGTAAGAATTCGGACCCGCTGACAATCTGTCCCCGCAGAGTAACAATCCAGGAGGATGCGGATCCAACCCGTGAATAAAACGGCTGCCAGCGCCGGGCACAACATTCCCAGACCTTGTATCCCTGGGGAGCCCTCACAGGAAGCCTGCGGATAGTTGGACAATTGCAGCGAGCAGCCGATAATCCGCCCGGGACTCAGCGGGAGAGTGCGGGATCCCGGCAGTGGTGCAGGGTCCGGGAAACCTCACTGACATCAGCAGGGAGAGTCCGGGGAACCCGGAGCATAAATCCCAGCAGTAATCCCAATATCTGCTCCTTCCCGCAAATTATCTGTTCATGTTCTCTGTTTCTAACCATAAAATGTCGGAGTATCAGTGACCTGCTGCCTTAAGGTTCCTGTTCAGCGAAGCGGGGCGGCGGGGCCCAAGATGGCGCCGGGCCTTCGTCTTCCCCGAGTGACGGGGAGAACCCGTGCGCGGGAAAGGTTCGTTGACGTCGCGGAAACGTCATTTCCGTTTTCGGTGGGCGGGAACCGTCCCTGTTAAACGGCGGGAGAATAAACCAGTTTTGAGGACAGGACAGCGCAGGAACAGGCCCTTCGGCCCACAGCGGCCGTGCCGACCACCATGCCAATGCAAACTGCACATCTGCCTGCATGTGGTCTCTCTCCCTCCATTCCCTGCCTGTGCACGGGGCTGTCTAAATGCCCCCTGAACATTGCCACGGTATCTGCCTCCCCCGGCAGCGGGTTCCAGTCACTCCTCAGCCCTGTGCACAGGAGGATCCCAAAGATTCCTGACTCTCTGCCAGAAGTAATTCCTCCTCATCTCCGTCTGAAATCGACAACCCTTTATCGCTTCACCGGTGTTGCAATAAAGTTGACATTGATTTCAACCTACTTCTGAGTGGCTGCTTCTGATTCAACAGGCTCAAATTCAGATTATGTTTGGGGACACACGACATTATTTGGCTAAGGTATAAAATGTTACACAGTTCTATAATAGTGACTCCAATATATTCACAGGTTGGGATGCTGTCAGTTCATGTCATTTTTATCATGATCACACAACTGGCCTCACGTGTTAAATTTCACCTATTCCACTGATCACAGATAGAAACAGAGCAAATTCCCTTCGGAAAGGCAGACAGAGAATGCTGGAAACACTCGGCAGGTCAGGCAGCATCAGTGAGGAGAGAACATTTTGGGTCAAGGCCCCTTCATCAGAAGGAGAACAGGAAGAAGACAAGTGTGTTTTGAGTTGCAGAGAGGGAGAGGGTGGGGAGAACAGAGGGAGTGTCTGTGACAGGCTGCACACCAAGTTGTTGATGGAACAATTACTTCAGAAACCGGCAGTTGGAAACAGAAAAGGAAACTGAAACAAGTTGAACCAGGATGGTCTTCAGCAGAAATCCTCATCAAACCTGCTGACACGGGCAGTGCTGTTGAGGTGCAGTGAACTGACCTGTACCTCGCATCAGCTGGACTGCAGCTCTCACACACCTCCCACCACACCATCACCTCACCACTGAACATCAGGCCATTGGTTCCCAGTCACTGAGCTCACCCTCAGGAATTCTTCCCTCCACAGCCTCCAGCCTCATGGCCCCCACTCCTGCACCGCCCACTTCTACCTTATCTCCAAGACCCACACACAGGACGGATCGCTTCAACCTGCTCTTGCCCCACTGCACTTATTTCTTCTGACCTTGACTCTTCCTCCCCTTGTTCTGTCCCTTCGCACTTACACCTGTGGCGCTTCTAATGTCCTGCCCCACCTCGACAGCTTCACGTCCCCTGATTCCAACTGACTCATCCGCACAGTGGACGTTCCATCCCTCTGTAACTCCATCTCACACCATGGTGATCTGAGGGCCTGTCACTTCTTCCTTGAACAGAACCACCACGTTCCTTCACCTGGATGAACTTGTTCTTGCATTGAGCAAGTTCTCCTTCGGCTCCGGTCACATTGTCCAAGTCACCGGTGTAGCTCCTGGAACTCACCAGTGCTCAGAACATCCCTGTCTCTTTGTGGGACATGTGGAACGGTCCTTGTTTCAGTGCTGTTCAGGCCCCTCCCTCACCCCTTTCCACACTGGTTTGATGACTGGTGAAGCTGCCTGCACTCTGACAGAACTTGAACATTTCATCACCATTCCCACCGATTCCCACCCAGCTCCCAGCTCCAGATGATCCACATCTTACTCTTCCCTTCCCTGTGCAACATTTCCATTTCAGGGGATAGGTTCACTCCCAATGTCCATGAAAAGACAGTGGACTCCCACAGCTCTCTCCCCCACACCTCCTCCCACCCTGGATCCAGTAAGGATCGCAGTCCATTCTCCCACATTCTCCATCTCTGTCATACATGCTAACTTAACTGGTTAAATTAGACTGTATTTACTGTCCAGATGCTCCAGAGCTGAGTGTAGGGCCAGGGAGATGGCGTCGACCTGTTTCACTGTGGACCTGTTTCGGCAGTAGGTGAATTACAGTGGATTGAGGTTTTCCAGGAGGCTGGAGTTAACGTGTGCCATGACCAGCCTCTTGAAGCACTTCATGATGGTGGATGTCAGAGCCACTGGTCAATAGTTATTAAGGCATGTTATCTGGTTTTTCTTAGGTACCAGGATGATAGTGGTCTTCTTAAAACAGGTGGGAACCTTAGATTGAAGTAGGGAGAGGTGAAATTTGTATGCAAATACCCCTGCCAGCTGATCAGCACAAGATCTGAGCACATGGCCAGGGACACCATCCAGGCCAGATGCTTTCCTCGGGTTCACTCTCCAGAAGACTAACCTTGCGTCCTCGACAGTGACCACAGGTACAGTTGCATTGGAGGCTGTTGGGTGGGTGGTGACAAAAAAATCTCCTTCTGTTCAAACCATGCATAGAATGCATTCAGCTCATCAGGAAGGGATGTGCCGTTGTTGACCATGCTACCTGACATTGTTTTGTAGCCCGTTATGGCATGTAAGCTCTGCCACAACTGGCGGCTGGTCTGGGACTCTATTTTGAACTGGTAATCTCTTGGCATCTCTGGAAGAACTCAGCGGAGCAGGCAGCATTGGTGGAGGCAGAAGGGTGGTTGGTGTTTCTGATCAAGAATCTGCATCAGGACTGAGAGTGGAGAGGGGAGATAGCTGGTATAAAGTGGTGTGAGGGAGGGGTGAGATGGGGCCTGGGAGGTGATGTGAAACATCATCATACATCATTAAGAGCAAGAGGATAACTAGGGAGAGGGTAGGACCACTCAAGGATAAAGGAGGGAACATGAGCCTGGAAGCGGAGGATGTGGGTGAGGTCCTTAATGAGCACCGGTATTTACCAAGGAGAAGGATGTGGAGGATAGGGAGATCGGTGTGGAGCGTGCTAATATGCTGGGGCATTTCCAGCTAAAGGAGCAGGTAGTGTCAGGTCTCTTAAAGAGCATTAAGGTGGATGTCCCCAGGGCCTGATGGGATATACCCAGGTTATTGAGAGAGGCAAGAGATGAGACTGCTGGGGCCTTGGCCAATATCTTCATGTCCTCTCTCGCCACAGTGAGGTCCCAGAGGACTAGTGGGCAGCTAATGTTGTTCCATTATTCAAGAAGGGAAACAGGGATAATCCTGGTAACTATAGACCAGTGATTAGTCTCACATCAGTGGTAGGGAAGTTACTGGAGAGGATACTTCAGGATAGGATTGATGAGCATTTGGAAAATCATAGTATAGTTAGGAACAGTCAGCATGGCTTTGTGCAGGGTGAGTTGTGCCTTACTAACGATTGAGTTTTTTGACGAGATGACAAGGGTGACTGATGAAGGTAGAGCTGTGGCTGTTGTCTACATGGATCTTAGTAACGTGTTTGACAAGGTCCCTCATGGGAGGCTCATCCAGGAGGTTAAGATGCATGGGATCCAGGGTGAATTGGCCGTTTGGATTCAGAACTGGCTTGCCCGTAGAAGACAAAGGGTAGTGGTCGATGGGACTTATTCTAGCTGGAGGTCTGTAACTAGTGCCATTCCTCAGGGATCCGTACTGGGACCTCTGCTGTTTGTGATGTATATAAATGACCTGGATGAAAATGTACATGGGTGGCTTAGTAAGTTTGCAGGTGATACGAAGATTGGTGGTGGTGTGGATGGCGTAGAAGACTGGCAAAGGATACAGCAGGATATAGATCAGTTGCAGATATGGGCGGAGAAATGGCAGATGGAGTTCAACCCGGCCAGGTGTGAGGTGTTGCAAGTTAGGAGATCAAATATAAAGAGACAGTACACTGTTAATGGCAAGACCCTTAACAGTGTTGATGAGCAGAGGGATCTTGGGGTCCAACTTAATAGCTCCCTGAAAGTGGCTACACGGGTTGATAGGTGGTAAAGAAGGCATATGACATGCTTGCCTTCATTAGTTGAGGCATTGAGTTCAAGAGTCAGGAAGTTATGCTGCAGTTTTATAAAACTTCAGTTAGGCTTCATCTGTAGTATTGCATTCAGTTCTGGTCGCCCCATTATAAGAAGGGTGTTGAGGCTTTGGAGAGGGTGCAGAAGAGGTTTACCAGGATGCTGCCTGGATTAGAGGGCATGTGCTATGAGGAGAGGTTGGACAAACTTGGGTTGTTCTCTCTGGAGTGGTGGAGGCTGAGGGGGAGATCTGATAGAGGTTTATAAAATTATGAGAGGCATAGATAGAGTAGACAACCGGTATCTGTTCCCCAGGGTTGAAATGTACAATACCAGAGGGCATACATTTTCGGTAAAAGGGGGGTAATTTCAAAGATGATGCGCGGGGCAAGTTGTTTTACACAGAGTGCGGCGGGTGCCTGGAATGTGCTGCCTGGGGTGGGGGGGGGGGGGGGTGGGGGTGGAGGCAGATGCAATAGGGGCATTCAGGAAGCTCTGAGATAGACACATGAATGTGGGGGAAATGGAAGGATATGGACATTGTGTCGGCAGAAGGGATTAGTTTAGTTGGGCATTTTATTACTCATGTAATTGGTTCAGCTGAAGAGCCTGTTCCTGTCCTGTACTGTCCTATGTTCTAAACCAGATGAGGGGAGGGGGTGATGGTCAGATGGAGCCAGGCAAGGGAGGGGGAGGGGTGGGGTGAGGTGAGCTCCAGACCCCTGCCTCCTTCTGGATGGAACAATCTTCCTCAACTTCTCGCTAATCCTTCAACCAATTGTTCGAAATCAAGGCCTCCTCCTCTTTGACCACTCTGCTAAACAGATCATCCCTCTTTACTCTATCCTGGCCCCTCGTAATTTTATATATCTTTGATAACTCTCCCCTCAGCCTCTATTGTTCCAAAGAAAACAACCCAAGCTTCTTTACCTTGCGTTTCCAGCTATCACCTACCAACCTCTGTCACAACACTCCCCCTCCCCCTTCCATCATCTGGCTCCACTTTCCCGTAAAATGAAGATCAGACCAATAGTCAGTGCTCGAGCTGTGGCCTTTTCGGTATGTTACGGACTCAGTGAAAGTCCCTTTCAGATAGAGAGTGTGTGTGTATGTGTGTGTGGGGCGTGCTTATGTTAATAGAAGATAAAGGACGTAATGACGTTGTTGAAGAGGTTAGAAGAAGGAGAGAGAGAGAGAGAGAGAAGGGAGAGAGACACCAGCCTGCTTGTTTTCTCTATCGATGGATGAGAAACTATAACTGTGTCTGCCACTGAAATCCATGTATGGAAGTTGGAAGTAATCCGGTGGAGTTCACTTTGTTGCTGACCTGTAGAAGGAAACAGGTATTTGTGTGTGGACGACCACGGTTCGGATGCTTTTTGGGGTGAGGAAGTCACTACCGAGTAAACACTGAAGTGTCGTTTGGGTTCCATCGTGGAACATTTGGATTTCATATGTACTCTCTCTATGTTTCTCTATGTCTACGTCTTATCTTCAGACAACGGTGGTTGTTGAAGAAGCCCTTGCTCATGTTTCACCTTATGGCTTGCGGAACTGAACTTTAAGAACCATTCCGGAACTGGGAGTTTTGGACTTTGCCACACCCACACACACACAAACGAAGAGTTTAGTTTTGGGGTTAACGTTCAAGGTTTAACATTTTTGAAGTCTAACATACTAACATTTTTACTTTTATTTTACGTATTATCATAAGTAGTGATTAATAAAATAGTTTTTAACACTGAATCCTGCTCAGTGTGTTTCTTTTGTTGCTGGTTCGTGACAGGTATTGTACGTAGTTCCAATGTAACCTCCCTGCTCTTAGATTCTACACTCCAGCTGAGAAAGGAAAGTATGTCCTCTGCCTTTCAACCATTTTATTGCCGTCCTATTACCTTGAAGGATCTGTGGATGTACTCACAAGAACACAAGAAAATAGGATCAGGAGGAAGCTGATCTATGCTGGCCTCAACCTCTTCTATGCCATTTCCCCATACCCCTCTATTCCTCCATCTATTCAGCTTCACTTTAAATACTTCCGCTGCTCCGCCAGGGCAGAGATCCCTTCGTTCCTCCAGATGACTCAGTGCTCTGCTATTTCTTAAAAATTCCCTTCCCTTGTTGCACCTCCCCAAATGCAATACCCGCACATCTCTGGATTGAAGTCAATTTGCCACTTTTCTGCCCAGCTCACCTTCTATTGCACCCCACTGGGTCGAAAGGTTCCCTCCTTACTGTCAACCACAGCCAATGGTGGTATCATCTGCAAATTTCCTAACCTTGTCCCTTGCATTTAGGTAGAAATCATTCCACAAATATTACAAACAAAGAAGGACTGAGGCCTGAGCCCTGTGGGACTCGGGCTTTCAGTCACCAAAATGCTCATCAACCATTACAATCTGCTTCCTGCCACTGAGCTGCATTGGATCCAATATTCCATCCAGATTGCATGGACTTTTACTTTCTCAACCAGTCTGCCATGTGGAACCTGTCAAAAACCTTGCTAAAATCATGCAGATTGCATCGAATGCATTGACCCTGAAAAATTCAGTCAATTTTGGCAAACGTGACCTTTCCTCAGAAATCCATATTTACTGTCCCTGATTAATCTGTGCCTTTCCAAATAAGTTTTGTACTGTCTCTTAGAATGGATTCCACTCAAGTTGGAATCAGCACCCTGTAATTAAAAGTTTTTAAATGAAGATCTGTTGAAAAACTGAAATAAAAATAAAAATGAAATAAAAACTAGAAACTGAAAATGCTGGAAATATTCAGCAAGCAGGCCAGCAGGTGTGGAGAGAGAAAAGGAGCTCACATTTTGGGTGAGAGTTAGGCAGCATTTGCAGAAAGGGAACCATGCCTTAGGGTTCGGTGTTTCAGTCTGCAGCTTTATTGGGGGGACGGGGAGAGGGAGAGAGATTTTATGTGTATATATTACAGACAAGCGCATCTGGTGTCCCTTTCAGGAGCTTCAGTAAACACCTGGGATCCCCCTTCCCCCCCACCTCTCTCCCTTCCCAACATTTTTCCCACCACTCCGTGCACACTTTCTCTCCCCTCCTCTGTCCCCTCACCCCCCCCCATTTCTCTCTTCCTCTTTCCATCTCTCCTCCTCTTGCTCTTGCTTCCAGTCTGACACTTCCCTCCATGTTCTGTCCCCCTGCCTCTGACTTCCTCAGTGAACCTCGTCAGCCACACCTCCCCTTCCCTCCTCTTGCCCTTCCCAACCCATCACCCTCTCACCTCCGCTGCCATCGCTCTCCCCTCACTCTCTACCTCCCTCCCTTGCCCTCGCTCGCTCTGTCATTCCACACACTCTCCCCCCGACCTCCTCCCTTCCACTCACGATCCCTCATTCCCTCCTCCCTTGCTCTCCCCTCCTCCCATTTCTGCACCTCCCCTCTCCTCTCTCTCTCCCCTCCCTCCCCCCCCATTCATCTCTCTCCCATTTCTTGCCACCTTCGATTCTTCCCCACCACCACTCGACTGTACCTGAGGCCGAGCGGCCTCTCCCCCCTCCCCCGGTCCCGGGACCATGCTGTCCGAGTCTCCCCCCGACCCCCGGGAACTGTCTTATTCTCTGCTTCCCCCCCAGTCTCTGTGACCCTGGATGTGGGAACGGTGGGTCCGGAGCTCGAGGATCAGAAGAGTGTGATATGGACCCCGAGCTGGAGGGAACTCCCTGACACCGGTAAGAGGTTCACAGTCAGGTTCTGTGCGCTGGGGTCGGAGGGATTCATATTGGGGAAACATTACTGGGAGATGCATCAGGATCAGGGCTGGAGACTGGGAGTCGCTGCAGAGACTGCAGAGAGGGAGAGATGGATCCAACTGAGCCCGGAGAATGGATCCGAGACCATCGGGCAGGACAGTGATGGATTTTACGCAAACACCTCCCCTCCATCCCATCTCCTTGCCCGCCCTGTCCCACTGAGGGTGGGAGTTTATCTCAATTACGAGTCCGGGACTGTTTCATTTTATGGCGTGGATGTCGTGTCCCATCTCCACACCTTCACTGGGAATAAATTCACGGAGAATCTTCATCCTCTCTTCTGGACTTGGCATGGAAACTGGCTGAGAATCTGCTCAAGTTGCACTCTGGATCTGTAAAAGGGTCCCAGGACCAGTGTCTGAGGCTTTGGGCAGAAACCCCATGGACAACAGGTTGGTGCTGAACGGGTCCCATTTAATTCCCAAATTCCGCGTTGTAAAATCCCAATGAGCCCAAAGTAAAACCAGTGTAAATATAAATGTAGGAAGTGTGAAATAAAAAGTGAATGGAGTCTCCTTTCTTTTTGATGGGGTCCATGTCCATAGAACCCTCAAGGTTGCCACGCAGGTGGATAGTGTTGTTAAGAAGGCGTATGGAGTGTTGGCCTTCATTAGTCAGGGTATTGAGTTCAAGAGCCGCGAGGTGATGTTGCAGCTCTATAGAACTCTGGTCAGACCACACTTGGAGTGTTGTGTTCAGTTCAGGTCATCTCATTATAGGAAGGATGTGGAAGCTTTAGAGAGGGTGCAGAGAAGATTTACCAAGATGCTGCCTGGATTAGAGGACATGTCTTATGAGGAAAGGTTGAGCGAGATAGGACTTTTCTCTTTGGAGTGACACAGGATGAGGGTTGACTTGACAGAGGTGTATAAGATTAGTAGAGGCATAGATAGAGTGGACAGCCAGCACCTTCTCCTCAGGGTGGCAATGGCCAATACAAGAAGACATCCGTTTAAGATCAGAGGAGCGATGTTCAGGGGAGATGTCAGAAGTAGGTTCTTTACACAGAGAGTGGTGGGTGCCTGGAACACACTGCGGGGTCGGTGGTACAGGCTGATACAATAGGGACATTTAAAAGACTCTTAGATAGGCACATGGAAGTAAGAAAAATGGAGGGTTATGGGCTGTGCAGGAAGCACGGGTAGAGTGATCATGGAGTAGGTTTACTTTGGTCAGCACAACATTGTGGGCCGAAGGGCCTGTACTGTGCTCTACTGTTCTATGTTCCTATAAGCAAGAACCAATCTTCAAACTACTTCAAGTGTAACTTACAAGCAGTCAGGTTTTGGAATTACAGCCAGAACTGTATAAATAAAAAGCCATTGTGTGTGAAGGGACCAGGCCACCGGCTCACAGCGGAGACACTGAGACATGGGATTTAGAAACTGACCAAACAATCCGCCACCTGTCAACAGATACAAGTCTCTGTGGGCAGGTTACATATTGGGACAAAGCAAATGTGACATGACCATGAGATATTCTTGTAAACAAGGCCAAATGTGTACACACCATCTCCAGACAACAGGGATTTGTTAATTGGATTACATTGAAATCCCAGTCCAACTACACTAAGGGAAGTGTGACATCCATCAGTAGGGGGATATGCTGATAAAGGGTGGCATGTGTTTCCAACCCTGGAAGGAGACAAGGGAGGTTCCAGACTGGCTGTTTTGTCACCCAGCACATCAAACATGGTCATGGTTACATTTGTTCTGTCAGTCAATACATGGGTGTCTGTGTATCAAAGAGCTGTAGCTCACAGTACTCTGGTCAAAGGAGGATGTTTTGGATGTCTGGATTTTGTCCTCCACTTTAGAACATTGATGTGAATTACCTTGTCTCAACAAAGTGTTTAGTTTTGTCACTTCAGATGTGTTTCTGTTGTAAATGTACAGGTAGTTCTACTATAGCTACAGTTGTGTTCCTTAGAAACCTTGTGTTACAGAAAATCGTGTTATAAAACTATTGTATCAATGGGAAAAGGGGGCTTTGGGGCTAGAGAATTTCAGACTCACAACAACAGTTATTTTTCCTGCAGGATTAAGTTTATTTTTCTTTACATTGTTTAATCAGATATCATTGTACAAGTATCAATAGAAGTGATTGTTTGTCACTTTCCAAAGTATCTCCCTCAAGTGGCCTCCAGTGGTGAAACTGGCAGCCTGTGTACTTAACAGACAACAGTGTCTAATTACTGTGGGGCTAGTTCCTGATCAAAATCGTGTTATAACTAATTAGGCCCACATAATACAACTGTGTTCCCTAATTCATCAATCACGTTATGTCCAGTCGGTGTTATGGAAACACAAGTTATAGCAGAACCGCCTGTAATTCGAGGGAACCATTAGTTCACACCCAATATATTGAGGGAAAGTAACCCATTGTAACTACTGAAGTTGTATTTGATCACCTGTTATTTTTTATATGTATAAAAGGCAATATAATTGAGCTTTGGGGAGATCTTTCACTGGGTATCCCATGCAGATTCACGTGTGCTGAATAAAGACCTGTTACATCTCTGACTCCAGACTCCGTGTGGCTCTTTCACCCACAACACTCCTGTACTCAAATCCTCTCGCTGTGGCCAACACACCATTTGCCTTCTTACCTGCCTGCTTACCTTCAGTGACTGGTGCACGGGGACCCCCAGGTCTTGTTGCACCTCCCCCTTTCCCAACCTACTGTTGTTCAGATAATAATCTGGCTGTCTGTTTATGTCACCGTAGATCACCCCACATTTACCCACATTGTACAGCGTCGGCCGCGTCCCTGCCCATTCCCTTAAGCCCTCCACATCACACTGGAGCCTCTCTGCATCCTCCACACAGCTCACGCTCCCAGGAAGCTGTGTGTTGTCTACAAGCGCGGAGACATTACAATTAATTCCGTCACCTGAACTGTGAATATTTATGGTGAATAGTTGGGGTCCCAGCACCGATCCCTGGGGTTCCCCAGGAGTCACCTCCTGCCACCCCGTTAAGGACCAGATTCCTGCTCTGTCTCCTGTCAGCCCGCCAGCTCTCTGTCCGTGTCAGTATGTTACCCGTCTCTGTTCCTGTCCGATTCATTCATTGTTTTCCAAATCCTCTGATATTACATCCTTAACCATGGACTCTCGCAACTTCCCCACCACTGATGTCAGGCTCATTGGTCTATAATTCCCTTTTTTTTATTGGTCTCTCCTTTTTAAACTGATGTTACAGCTATTCTCCAATCCATAGGAACTGGTCCGGAGTGCGAAGAATGTTGGAAAATGATCACCGACACATGCACTTCCCTTGTTCAGCACATTTGAGCCACCTTTCCTGTTTTGATTTTTGTCCCAGCCAGGAATGAACAACTGTTGTCGTTCACCCATAGGATCCTTTAATGTTTGTCAATATCAATCCACATCCAACCCCACAAGCAATGTTCCCCAGTCTATCTCAGCGCAGTCTGCCTCACGCCAGCACGGGTTCCTTTACTTAGATTCAAGAGACCAGTCACAGATTCAATGAAGTCACTCTCCGTCTTATGAAGGATTCTGCCACATTATGATCACTCCTCCCCGGTGAGCCTCGTACAACAAGGTTGCTAATTAACCCTTTCTTATTACACCCGGCTGGGATGACCTACTCCTGGCTGGTTTCTTGCGCACATTCCAGGACCTCATCCTCTGCAGTATTGTTACCAATTTGGTTCACCCAATCTAGGTGTAGATTAAAGTCAGCCGTGATTACAGTTGTACCCTGGAACTGCTCAGCGGCTCAGGCAGCATCAGTGAGGGGAGAAGCAGAGTTGACGTTTTGTTCACGGACTCTTCATCAGAATTAGAAAACTGGAAGCCGAGTGTGTTTTAACTTGCAGAGAGCGGGAGGGTGGGGAGAACAGAGGGAATGACTGACAGGGTGAAGACCGAAGTGGTCAAGGTAGCAATTACTTTAAAACTGGCAGGTGGAACAAAGTGATCACTTGAAACATAACAAATGGAACCAGAAAGGTCCAGTCACATCCGTGAGGAGAGAAGGGCCACTTGACCTGAAACTGTTAAACTCAGTGTGAAGTCTGGAGGGTTGTACCGCTTCAAGTTGGAAGGTGAAGCCCTGGTCCTTGAACTTACAAGGGGCATCACTGGAGCAACGTGGGAAATGGAAACAGAGTGGGAGTGGGTTGGTGAAGTAAGTGTCGGGACACAGGTAGTTCACAGCCCCCCTCACAGACTGAACGGAGAGGTTCTGTGGAGCGGCATCCAATCTGTGCCTGGTTTCTCCACAGATGGAGGGGACCACGTTGTGAGCACTGAATACAAAACTGGATTGGATGAAGGACAAGTCAGAGTTTGGCTCCCTGGGTGGTGGGAAGGGAAGAGGTGAAAGGGTAAATGTTGCATCTCCTATGGTTTAGTGGGAAGGTGCCACATGAATGGGAGTGGTTGGTGAAGAGTGAAGAGCAGCCCAGGGAGCCATGAAGGGATTGTTCCTTTTGGAAAACTGAAAGGGGTGTGGGGCAGATGTGTTGGTGGCAGATTCTCAGTGGAGGTGACAGAGGTGATAATTCCACTGAATGCGGAAGGCGAGGACAAGAGAAGCCCTATCCTTGCTGTGACTGGGAGGAGACTGGCTGGGAGCAGAAGTTGAAGAATAGGGAAGATGTGGTTGAGAGCCGTCCCAACAGTAGTCCAGTGAAGGAAAAGGGAAGACATATTTAAGGCACTGGGGTGGAAAGTCTCATTAACAGAGCAGATACAACGAGTGGAGCGGCACAGTGGCTCAGTGTCGGTGGGCCTGTAATGCATACTGACAGTTGGCCCATGCCCTGAGATGGAGACTGACATGGAGATAGAGATGTGAAGAGAAGGGAGGGATTTCCAGCATCTGCAGCTTTAGCTCCAACAGTTGTTGCAGTGCCGCGTTCAGCCAGAAGATGGGGATGGCGAGCTGTCCAAAGGTCTGTGCCGTTTCACGGCGCACGATCCCCACCTGCTGCCGGAAACCGGTACTGCGGGGAGAGCAGGGACCCCGCATTCTCAGCCAAGCAACCTTGAAGTTTGTGAAAATATCCCTCTGACCACCACACTCGGCTGGTCGGACAGCGCAGGCAGCACCTTTCTTCACAAATGGAAGGGAATCAGGGAAAAACAGAAATGCTCTTGGGCTCCCCATATCCGTGTCCTTAGCACACATTCAGCAGGTCGGATAACATTAGGTTGGTTCTGTTTCCGTTTGTATTTCAGATTTGTGAAGAAGAGATGTCACATTATAAATATGGCTGTTGTTCC
Source organism: Pristis pectinata (assembly GCF_009764475.1). Taxonomy (NCBI): domain Eukaryota; kingdom Metazoa; phylum Chordata; class Chondrichthyes; order Rhinopristiformes; family Pristidae; genus Pristis; species Pristis pectinata. The sequence goes on from NC_067438.1 coordinate 1,427,003, forward strand.
TGTAACTCACGTTGTCAGAGGTGTATTTTTACAAATTTAAAGGTTGATTGGCTGAGAAAGCTGTCACTCGGAGTTTGGAAGGCAAGTTTCCAGCCAGGGTTCTCAACAATTGGCTAACAGGTGTCAATCAAAGGGAGCGGGGTTGAGTTTCTTGTATTAATGGGAAGAGAATTGGTCATTGCATACGCCAGGGCGGTACAAGGGACTGCAAACGACGAAATATGGAGCAAAAGAAAACTGCTGGCAAAATGAACTCAGCGGGTAAAGCAGCATCTGTGGTGGCAAAGGGTCAACCTGAAACATCGACGTCCCTGCATCAGGACTAAGAAGGTAGAGGGAAGACAGCCAGTTTCTGAAAGTCAGAGGGACGAGTGAGACAGGGGCTGGGAGGTGACCTCCTCCAACCTGGTCTACTGCAATGGTAAGACCAAGCATAGACTAGGCGACAATTTTGCAGCACACCTGCAATCTGTCCACAACAGCTATTGTAAGCATGTCCTTTCAGCTCCATTCACACTGAGCTGTCTGTCCTCCACCTTCTGAACTGCCATGGTGGGGCCAAGCACAAAACTGGAAGGACGACACCTAATACTCCACTTGAGTAGCCTACAATCCACTGGAATGAACAGCGAATTTTCGAGTTTTGGGTAACCCACCCCCCTCTGCGTTCCTTTCCCGCTTCCACCAGTCCACCCAGGGGTCTCTCTCTCTCCTATGTTCAGCTTCCCCCTGCCCTGACAATCACACTCCCCCCCCCCACTTCAATCTGCCCATCACCCACATACCTATCTTCCTAGGTTCACCTTTCCTCTCCATCCCCACCTGGCTCCACCTCCCCACCATCCCTCCCTTATCTGGTTCCACCTGTCACCTACCAAGTCCACCAATCACCTCAGACTCCTGTCTCACCACCCCCCCCCCCTCCTCTATATAGTGGCCTCTCCACTCAGCCCTGATGCAGGGCTTTCACCCAAAACATCGACAATTTCTTTCCCCTCACAGATGCTGCTCGACCCGCTGAGTTCCTCCAGCAGACTGTGTGTTGCCCCACCAATGCTCCTCATCCCTTCTTTATATGCTGGAAAGCTCACCTGCACCTCTACTTCCTCACAAGGATAAAGAAATTTGACATTTCCCCTTTAACTCTCACCAATTTTATCGATACACCATAGAAAGCATCATATCAGGATGCACCATGGCTTGGTATGGCAACTGCTCTGCCCGTGGCCGCAAGAAACTGCAGAGCGTTGTGGACACAGCTCAGCACATCATGGAAACCAGCCTCCCCTCCATGGTCTACGGTCCTCTCCTATCAGATTCCAGCTTGTTCAACCCTTTGCCTCTTTCACCTATCACCTCCCACCTCATCATATCATTCCCACTTTCCCCCCTCCTCACCTGTGTTCACCTGTCACCTGCCAGCTCATGTTCCTCCCCGTCACCCCCACCCCTTTGAGAGGTTCGTCATGGCACGCATCAACTGAAGCCTCCCAGACAATCTCAACCCACTGCAATTCGCCTATCGCCGAAACAAGTCTACAGCGGACGCCATCTCCCTGCTCTTTGTGATTTTTATAAATGACTTGGATGAGGATGTGGAAGGGTGGGTTAGTAAGTTTGCTGATGATACAAAGGTTGGTGGTGTTGTGGATAGTGTAGAAGGTTGCTGTAGATTACAACAGGATATTGATAGAATGCAGAGCTGGGCTGAGAAGTGGCAGATGGAGTTCAACCTGGACAAGTGTGAAGTGATACACTTCTGAAGATCGAATTTGAAGGCAGAATACAAGGTTAATGGCAAGATTCTTAGCAGTGTGGAGGAACAGAGGGATCTTGGGGTCCACATCCGTAGATCCCTCAAGGTTGCCACACAGGTCGATAGGGTTGTTAAGAAGGCGTATGGAGTGTTGGCCTTCGTTAGTCAGGGTATTGAGTTCAAGAGCCCCAAGGTGATGTTGCAGCTCTATAGAACTCTGGTCAGACCACAGTTGGAGTACTGTGTTCAGTTCTGGACACCTCATTATAGAAAGGATGTGGAAGCTTTAGAGAGAGTGCAGAGGAGATTTACCAGGATGCTGCCTGGATTGGAGAGCATGTCTTATGAGGATAGGTTGAGTGAGCTGGGGCTTTTCTCTTTGGAGAGAAGGAGGATGAGAGGTGATGATAGAGGTGTACAGGATGATAAGAGGCATAGATCGAGCGGACAGTCAGAGACTTTTTTCCAGTGCGACAATGGCTAACACAAGGGGACATAATTTTAAGGTGATTGGAGAAAGGTATAAGGGGGATGTCAGGGGTAAGTTTTTTTTACACAGCGAGTGGTGGGTGCGTGGGACGCACTGCCGGCAGAAGTTGTGGGGGCAGATACATTAGGGACATTTAAGAGACCCTTAGATAGACAAATGAATGATGGAAAAACATGGGGCTATGTGGGAGAGAAGGGTTAGATAGATCTTAGAGCAGGATAAAATGTCGGCACAACATCATGGGCCGAAGGGCCTGTACTGTGCTGTAATGTTCTATGTCCTATGTTCTACACTCAGCTCTGGAGTATCTGGACAGTAAAGACACTTACGTTAGACTATAGTTTATTGACTACAGCTCTGCCTTCAATACTATAATCCCAAGCAAACTCATCACCAAGCTCTGAGACCTCGGACTCAACACCTCCCTCTGTAACTGGATCCCTGACTTTCTGACCAACAGACCACAATCAGTGAGGATAGGCAGCAATACCTCCAGCATGATTATTCTCAACACTGGTGCCATACAAGGCTGCGTCCTCAGCCCGCTACTCTACCCCCTATACACTCATGACTGTGTGGCCAGGTTCTGCTCTAACTCTATCTACAAGTTTGCAGATGATACCACCGTTGTAGGCCGTACCTCAAACAGTGATGAGTCGGAGTAAAGGAAGGAGATAGAGAGCTCAGTGGAATGGTGTCATGACAACAACCTTTCCCTTAATGTCAACAAAACAAAAGAGCCGGTCATTAACTTCAGGAAAGGGGGTGGTGTACATGCACCTGTCTACCTCAACGGTGCTGAGGTCGAGAGGGTTGAGAGCTTCAAGTTCCTGGGAGTGAACATCACCAATAGCCTGTCCTGGTCAAATCATGTAGATGCCATGGCCAAGAAAGCTCACCAGCGCCTCTACTTCCTCAGGAGGCTAAAGAAATTCAGTTTGTCCCTCACCAACTTCTATCAATGCACCATAGAAAGCATCCTATCTGGACGTATCATGGCTTGGTATGGGAACTGCTCTGCCCAGGACCGCAAGAAACTGCAGGGAGTTGTGGACACAGCCTCCCCTCCTTGGACTCTGTCTTTACCTGTCGCTGCCTCGGCGAAGCAGTCAGCATAATCAAAGATCCGACCCACTCGGGTCACTCTCTCTTCTCTCTGCTTCCATCATGTAAAAGATACAGGATCCTGAGGGCACGTACCACCAGGCTTAATGACAGCTTCTATCCCACGGTGATAAGACTATTGAACGGTTCCCTTATACGATGGGATGGACTCTGATCTCATGATCTACCTTGTTGTGACCTTGCACCTTATTGCACTGCACTTTCTCTGTAGCTGTGACACTTTACTCTGTACTTTTATTGTTTTTACCTGTACTACATCAATGCACTCTGTACTGACTCAATGTAACTGCACTGTGTAATCAATTGACCTGTAGGATCGGTAGGCAAGACAAGTTTTTCACTCTACCTCGGTACAAGTGACAATAATAAACCAATACCAATCCCCTTTTATTCTGGCTTCTGCCCTCTTTCTTTCCGGTCCTGATGATTCCAGCCCAAAACGTTGACTGTTCATTTCCCTCTGATTGATGCTGCCTGACCTGAGTTCCTCCAGCATTTCATGTGCGTTGCTCCAGATTTCCAGCATCTGCAGTCTCTCTTGTGTGTCTCCCCTCCAGGGACTCCTTCTACACTTCTCACTGCCTCGGTAAAGCAGCCAGCATAATCAAAGACCCCTCCCACCCCGGACATTCTGCCTTCTCCCCCCTCCCATCAGGCAGAAGATACAAAAGCCTGAAAGCAGGTACCACCAGGCTCAAGGAAAGCTTCTACCCTGCTGTTATAAGACTATTAAACTGTTCCCTAGTACGATAAGATGGACTTTTGAGCTCTCGATCTCGTTATGACCTTGCACCTTATTGTCTGCCTGCACTGCACTTTGTAACTGTGACACTTTATTCTGCATTCTGTTAGTTTTCCCCTGTACTCCCTCGATGCAGTATGTGATGAATTGATCTATATGCAAAACACGTTTGTCACTGTTCCTCGGTACAAGTAACAATTATAAACCAATTCTAATTTATATACCGGGTATCTTCCCGCTACACCCTCAGCCCTGATGCAGGGTGTCGACCTGAACCGTCGACCATCCCTTTATCTCCACAGCCGCCGCTCGACCCGCTGAGTTCAGCAGCAGCTCAATTTCTGAGTGGAGGCGGTTCTCTTTCACCAGACTCTGGGCTCGCCGATTGGTGGATACGCTGGCACTCAGGCTTTCCGGGCCTTCTTGCAACGTTGATTGGTGAGAGCTTCTGTCAATCGAATGACGTAGGCGAGTTCGTTCCCTGGCTGATTCAGTCGCTGTGCTCAGAGCGACGGGAACGGGCTTTGGGCAGGGATTGGCCAACCCGTCTGTCATTCAGGGAGGGGGCGGGCTTCCGGGGACAGGCCTGGGCCTCGGCGGGTGTACGGTTTGGATTTCGGGCGGGGGTTCGGGTTGTTGGAGGCGGCGGGGCTGCAGTTGTTCTGGCTCGGGGTCCAGCGAAGAGTGGGTCTGATTCCCGGGCAGGCGCCATGGCGACGGAGCTGGACAGTCGGTTCTTTGCGGACAACCTGCTGAGCAGCGAAGATTGGGGTAAGGGGGGGGGGGGGAGGGGAGGGGAGGGGAGGGGTAAGGGGGGGAGGGGAGGGGTAAGGGGGGGAGGGGAGGGGGAAGGTAGGGGGGGGAGGGTAAGGGGGGAGGGGAGGGGTAGGGGGGGGAGGGTGGGGGAGGGGAGGGGTAAGGGGGGGAGGGGAGGGGGGAGGGGTGGGGGGGAGAGGAGGGGGGAGGGGGGAGAGGAGGGGGAGAGGGGGAGTGAGGGAGGGAGGAGGGGGAAGGGAGAGGGAGGAGGGGGAAGGGAGAGGGAGGAGAGGAGGGGAGGGAGGAGAGGAGGGGGAAGGGAGAGGGGGAAGGGAGAGGGAGGAGGGGAGGGAGGAGAGGAGGGGGAAGGGAGAGGGAGGAGGGGGGAGGGAGGAGAGGAGGGGGAAGGGAGAGGGAGGAGGGGGGGGGAAGGGAGAGGGAGGAGGGGGGAGGGAGGTGGGGGAGGAGAGGAGGAGGGGGAGGGAGGGAGGAGGGGGGGAGGGGGAGGGAGGAGGGGGGGGAGGGGAGGGAGGAGGGGGGGGAAGGGGGGGAGGGAGGGAGGAGGGGGGGGAAGGGGGGAGGAGGGGGGGAAGGGGGGAGGAGGGGGGGGAAGGGGGGGGAGGGAGGGAGGAGGGGGGGGAAGGGGGGGGGAGGGGGGGGAAGGGGGGGGAGGGAGGGAGGAGGGGGGGAAGGAGGGAGGGAGGAGGGGGGGGAGGGAGGGAGGGGGGGGAGGGAGGGAGGAGGGGGGGGGAAGGGGGGAGGGGAGGGGGGGAAGGAGGGAGGGAGGGGGGGGGGGAAGGGGGGAGGGGGGGAGGGGAGGAGGGGGGAAGGTGGGGGAAGGGGGGAGGGGAGGGAGGGAGGGAAGGAAGGAAGTGTGGGGGGGGGGAAGGGAAGGGAGGGAAGGAAGGAAGGAAGTGTGGTGGGGGAAGGGAAAGGAGGAAGGAAGCTCCAAGAACATCATTTTAGGATTGGCAACCCAGAACGTGAGTGATTGAAGTCAGACTGGAGCACATCCAGTGCCAAGTGGATGATCCATTTTGCCCTCCTCCAGAGATCCTCACCAGCACAGCAGGCAGTGTTCACCCAGTTTGATTCAGTGATGTAATATTAACCTAGGAGTTCTGGATGCAGCAAAATTACAATGCTGGTGATTCTGTTCTAAAACTAGGTTGCTCCTAACCAAGCTGTTCTAGTAATGCCTATTTGTTCTTAAGAAGATGATGGTGAGCCAGCTCCTTAAACCACTGTAGTCTCTAGGGTGAAGGCACCTTTGGTGCTGTTGTGGAGGGTTCTAGGACTTGGAAAATACCTCAGATTCTTCACTGCTTCTGAGACCAAGTCTGAATGACGTGTGATCTGAATGTAAACTTGTAGGCGACGCATCCCACTTGCCTGAGGTCTTGAGTCCAAAAAGTGCTGTTGAAGAATCCAAGGCGACTAAGTGTAATGCAGTACAGTAAACACTGCAACCATGGTGGAGGGAGTGAATAAGGTGGTTGATATGTAAAATTATCCAAGTGTCCTTCGAAGATACGATGACTGAGTCTGAAGGTGATGAGGCAGAGAATGAGTTTATGATCTGTGTCAAACTACGTAGAACTTTGTAGCCATTGTACATTGAGAGTTATTTAAATTGCATTGGCAATCTCGTGCTCTGTTGACCATTGTTAAGCTGGTGGATACAGAATACACTGTAGATGTTACCGAGCTAACGTTAAATCCATTGGAAGGTAAAGCACAAAGTGTCATACACAGCATAGCTGCCACTTACAGTGCGTGTTACCTATTATGTAGTTTATAAATTGAAAGACTGCAGCTGTAGCTTCAACTGTCCAGATCCTGAGCTCTGGAATCCCTTCAATCTTCCCACCCACTCTCCCTTGCTCTCCAAGTCTATCTCTATGACAAGATTTGGCTATGTGAGTAACGTTACCTTGTGCATCAAATCTCAATTGATGTATACTTAAGGCAGGTGGCAAAAGAATCAGATCAGGGGATTGGAAATGACTGGACAACTCTACCATCGAGTTGGTACAAGGATGATGGGCTGAATGGTCACCAGTACTGTTTAATTTTAAAGAGAACACTGCCCTGTAAGATATTGGGGTGTTTTACTGCATTAAACACTGTGCAAATCCAATTTTTCCATAATTGTAGTGGAGCTATTGCAAGACTTTATGGAAACCTGTTGACGAGCTGGGTGGTCGCTAGGAGCATCAGCAAGAACGTATTTCTGAAGTGTTGCGAGTATGTGTTCATGTATATAAAAGAGCAAGAGTAAAACCTTATTTGGACTTGGGCATCACTGGTACAGGCAGTGTTAGAGTCTAGAGCTACTGGCCCTTGAAGGTGGAGGTGAGCTGAGCAGTCATCTTGAACTGTTAAAGATGCATCCACAATGCTGTTTGATAAACATGTTTTACACCCAGTAGTTTAAAACAAAACAGTAATATTCCCAAGTCATAATAGTTATTAGCTTGGAAGTGAAATGAGAAAATGCTGCATTTGTACCCACCTGCTGCCCTCGTTCTTCCAGGCGATAGGGGTTTTGGGTAATGCTGGTTCCAAAAAACTTTTGAGTTGGTGCATCATTGTTGGTGCTACATTACTTGCCATCATTCTTGAGGTTTATAATGGTGTGCAGCATGAAAAATAAGTGCAGTAAAACTCTGGCAATCCCCTCTGTAATTGTTCAGAAATCCCAGTGGCTCACCAAGTCCTGTTCCCCACACTTCAACTCATTTGTCGTGTTTCCTCCAAACACATTTGGTTCACTGGAAAATTATTATTCTACTGTTAAAAAGGTGAATTAAATAAGTGTTGTGGTATCAATAGAAGTAAAATCCAGTAGTCCAGAAAATCTGCCAGTCCGACAACACCAAAGTCCTGAGGGTTGTTGGAATTTGGTCATAGGTTGCTTTGGATGTTGTGCTGCTTGGAGTTGATTGAGCTGCACTTATCCAGGCAGGTTGAGGTTAATCCAAAGTCCTGAGGGTTGTTGGAATTTGGTCATAGGTTGCTTTGGATGTTGTGCTGCTTGGAGTTGATTGAGCTGCACTTATCCAGGCAGGTTGAGGTTAATCCATCATATAGATGTTGGAAAAGCTTTTGAGTTTTTGGAGGTGAATCCTTGCTTCTTCACCTTTCCCTTCCTTAATCCCTGCCCATTCATCTTCTCACCTGCTCTTGTAGTACAGTACTGGTGACGATGTGATGTGATGATGGCGCTGACTATGATAGGTGGCTATTTTCTCCCTTGCCAACACTTGGTATTGGTTTATTATTGTCATTTGTACCAAGGTACGGTGAAAAACCTGTCTTGATTACCATTCATACAGATCAATTCATTACACAGTGCATTGAGGTAGTACAGGGTAAAAATAATAAGAGAATACAGAGTAAAGTGTCACAGCTACAGGGAAGTGCAGTGCAGGTAGATAATAAGAAGCAAGGTCAAACAAGGTAGATTGTGAGGTCAAGTGTCCATCTCATTGTATAAGGGAACCATTCAATAGTCTTATCACCGTGGGATAGAGCTGTCCTTGAGCCTGGTGGTATGTGCCCTCAGGCTTCTGTATCTTCTGCTTGACAGGAGAGAAGAGAGATTGACCCGGGTGGGTGGGGTCTTTGATTATACTGGCTGCCTCACCAAGGCAGCGAGAGGTATAGACAGTTCATGGAAGGGAGGCTGGTTTCTGTGATGCACCGGGCTGTGTCCACAACTCTGCAGTTTCTTGCGGTCCTGGGCAGAGCAGTTGCCATACCAAACCGTGATGCATCCAGATAGGATGCTTTCTATGGTGCATCAATAAAAGTTAGTGAGTGTCAAAGGGGACATACCAAATTTCTTTAGCCTCCTGAGGAAGTAGAGGCGCTGCTGAGCTTTCTTGGCTGTGGCATCTACGTGGTTGGACCAAGAGAGGCTATTGGTGATGTTCACTCCTAGGAACCTGAAGCTCTCAACCCTCTTGACCTCAGCACCATTGAAGTAGACAGGTGCGTGTACACTGCCACCTTTCCTGAAGTCAATGACCAGCTCTTTTGTTTTGCTGACATTGAGGGAAAGGTTGTTGTCATGACACCATGTCACTAAGCTCTCTATCTTGTGTGGGTTCAGTGATGTCTACTGCATATCAGCTCAAACCTTGAAGGTTGTGACTTCACGTGTCAAAGCATTTCAAATGGAATTGAACCTTGTGCAATCATCAACGAACATCACCGCTTCTGACCTGATGGAGGACAAGTTTCTGAAGATGGTTGGACACTGCTCTGTGGAACTCCCAGTGGTGATCTTCTGGGCTGGGATGATAAACCTCTAATAATCACAGCTTTGTGGGGTGTGACTTCAGCCACTTCAGAGGTTCTTCCTTCCACTCATCGACTGGTTTTATAAGGTCAGTTGCTGCAACAGTGTTAGGGACACATCTCCTCGCACCATGTCTTGAATTTGAGTCTTCTGACCAGGTTTGATCCAAGACCGTACTGCACTCTGGAGCAAAATGGCCTGTGTGAAACTGGGAGCATCAAGGGGCAGGTTAATGGTAAGTGCCACCTGATAACACGTCATTGATCCTTAGTTGATTGAGAGTGGACTGGGAAGTAATTAATTGGATCTGACCTACTTCCAGAAAGGAATGCTGCCAGTGTTGCAACTGTATTGGAACAGCATGGCTAACTCGAGTGCATGTCTTCAGTATTGAAGCTGGGATGTTAACTGGTCCCATAGTCTTTGCTGTATTCAGTGCTCCTCTGATTGTCATCACGTGGAATGAATTGAATTGTAGGTTGTATGGTTTGGACTTGCAGAGGAAGCGGGGATGTATCGTTTGCTCCATACCCCAGGCTGAAGATGTCTGTGAAAGCTTCGGAGCTGAACTTAGTGATGCAAGTATTGGCTCCCAGATTGGGTGTCCTGAAATTCACTGTAAAACAACTTTATCACTGTAGTTAAAATGTGCCAAGTCAGAAGGAAGCTTGCCTTTGGTGCTGAGAATCCCAGTGATAGAATGGTGAGCAACCCTAGTCATGGATTGTGTGTGTATGGGATCTGTTTAGTGATGGAGTAGTCATCCACTGTTAGGTATGTGTAAGTTAGAATTATAATGGAAAGCAAATGCTGATAGCTGGGTCCAGGGAACTAATGAATAGGCAGCAGCAGGAAATGATTCAACAGTGTTGCCATCTCCAGCTACGTAACTGTTGCTGACAGTCTCCATTGTCAAACTGCAGTAGTGTCACTGTCAAAGGAAAGACCCGTGCCTCAGGACACTGTGGCACCTGAAAGGCTTTGAGCTGACATAGTGAGGTCACACTGGCAGTGGGAGAAACACAGAGCCAACTTGTGGCAGAAGTGAGCAAATCACCACAAGCCAGTCAGGTGTTTTTCCTCGGCTCTCTGTTGGGTTGATTGAAGGGAAGCTTCATGTGCCAGTCACTATCATGTTAGTGAGTGGGTTCGTTTATGTAGTGCCTTTTTTATGTTCCCAAGATTTCCCAAAACCACTGTCCATGAAATACTTGTGAAGTCCCTGTGAAGAGCACAGCACGTAGCAAGCTTCCACAAATCGCGGTGATGAAAGTGACCTGATAATCTGTTGGTTGTGATTTATCCCTCAACCTGGATAGGACACGTCAATAATAGAAAGATGTGCTGAGTGGTGAGATTAAGTAAGGTTGCTGACGTTCGCATGCTGTGAACCTGGGTTTGACACAGTAGATGCAGAGGGACTGTTTCCAGAGACTGTCGAGTCTAGATCCAGAGAGCACCGAATTTGGACATCAAATTGGCCATTTTTGTCTTGGTTAAGGAGAAGGTCCTCTACTTGATGGATTGTGATTCTTTGCCCCAAAGAGATGTGCACGTTGGGAATATTCAAAGCAGGGATTAATAGATGCTGAGCAGTATGAAAATGGAGGGATGAGGAAGTTTGCTGGGTTTGATCTGAATGGAACACCCCTCCCATATCAAGTGCACTAGGGAGATGTACAAAGTCCCTCTTTTTAAAAAAAAAAGTGACTTCACGTGTGTCTAATGTGTGCTACAGAAATCTATCCAGATTTCAGAAAGAATACTTGGCTGCAAAAGGAGACTTGGGTTGATTTTGCAACCTCCTTGACATTGCTGAACTTTTTTTAAAGTCTGTTTTCAAAAGTGACTCCAACAGAGTGAGCCAAACTATGACTAAATCTGTTTGGGTAATTTTTTTTCCCTTGGACACAAGATGTTTAATTTCTATTAGAGAAGTTCAGTGAGACTGGAATTTCTTTGGTTCATTGCCAAACTTTCTTAATGAGCACTCTGGCTATGGACAGAGCTAACACCTGCACCAATACTGATGCAAATACAACTCGTCAATATTTAGAACAAATGGTGAGTGGCGTTCTATTGAATCCTTAGCTTGGCACGTTTTAAAAATAGCACTTTGTTTTACAAGGTTTTTTTGTTTTAAACGAAATACATTGCAATACTTGTCAAAGTATCTGGTGATAAGGTGTCCCTGTTTAACAAGCAGCTCAGAATATATACAGTTGTGCTGGCTAGCTGTATGGATTTTAAGAGCATTGTCAACTTCTGGAAATTCGGACAGGGCACTCTGCCAAGAAGAAGGCAGTAATGCTCTCACAAATGACACTGTTTTGCAATTTCAATGGATATGATGGAAAATTTACAGGTGTAGGTCTCTTGACTTTCAGCTACTGTCCCCATATAACTGACCTCTGTTCATTTGTGTCTGGCAATATTAGATTACTGGAATTCAGTGAAGTTGCCCAGATTTGTTTTTCACTGGTGTTTACCAGAGGGAATCTTATTATGTGGTTCTTTTGTGATGAAGCTGTGGTTCTTGTGTATTAGATTGAAGACTAGCTCCTGTGTGGATAATCTGCAGATGCTATAAAACATCCCACTGCTAATACAGGTTTGAGAATCATGCAGCACAAAAACTTGCCATTTGGTTCACCAAGACCACACTGAACAGAGGATGTTGGTAAAGACCTGTTGTTCCCATCAGTAGATGGTTCATGGATCAGGAGGCACAGACTTGAGTTGAAGGGCAAGTACAAGGAGGATACGAGGAAAATCTTTTGATCACCAGTAGGGTTTTTGGGCACGGTCATGGCTTTACAGCAGAAATGGATGTTCTTTTGCGGGAAAGAAGTTTGTGGCATAATGGGGAATGGGTTTAACAGGATTGTGTATGGACTTCATGAGACCAGTGCCACCTCCTGTGTTCTGTTTTATCTTTGTTCATGGGATGTGATCATTACTGGCAATGCTGTGTTTATTGCTTATCCCTGATCCTCCCTGAAATGTGGAAGCAGTGAAGTCCATCATGTTAGAGGGCCCGGAGCTGCACACAAACCAGACAAGGACAAGAAGAGTTCCTTTATTGAAGGACTTTAATGAACCAAGTGGGCTTTTAAAACAATTCTGTAGTTTCATGGCCACACCTACTGAAACAGAATCCTTTTGAATAAAACCTGTAGTTAATTACTTGGATGGAACTCCTGTCTCTGGATTCTGGCCACTAGTTCAGTAACTGGACAACCACTACTTACCAATCCGTAACGCTCAACCCTTCTGGGAGATTGGCACTTCCAGGTTGAAGCTGAAAAGCAAGGGAGCTTTGCTAAACATTTTTAAAATGCTTGTCAGGCCCAAATAAACAGTAATGGAAAAGCAAAGCACTGAAGGTGCTGCACATCTGAAACAGAAAATGCTGGAAGTTTTTAGCAAGTCTGTAAGAATCTGTAGCAGAAAAGATGGGTAATGTTTTAGGTTGATGATCTTTCACAAGTTAGTCTGTTGCCTGTCAAATCTAACAGAGCCTTCAGTATACTCTGCCATCTCCAACAGCACTGGCCAACATTCTGTGTTGTACTTTCCTCCACTGCTTCCCCTTTGTTCTGTCCATCTCGGCTACCATTGGATTGGTGTTGCCTTAATCCACGTTCTTATTGACTAAGAATTACTGCCCACCTGTGCAATGTAACAAGAGACCCAGATAAGCACTTGCACAACACACATGCACACAGCAAGTTTCCTGTAGCTATTAAATCAACAACAACAGCTGCATCTTCTGAACAAGCTGGAGTGTGCAAACCTATCCGGTATAGAGCTAAGTTTTCTGTGTTTGTGTGGGCTTGAGAGGGGCTGTGGAGTGGGAGTGCAGGTGGTGAGGCCATGAATGGCATTGGCATTTGGAGATGTGCCTGCATTTCTGTAGTTTTCCATATCATTAAATATTCTGATTTGATTTCCCAGTAGGAACTTGATTTATTCTGTGTTCTTCCACAGGTTAGTCCGGTGTGGAATTTAACAGTTTTGCTGCATATGAGCTTTCAGTTCAGTAGAGAGAACAGATAGCTGGAGGCGTGATGTGTTATTAGCAAAGTTACGGCTGTCATGGGGTTTGCCACATTAACTAGCAGATGATGGGCTGACGAATTGGTGTTCGTCCTTGTAACACACACTTGGAAGTAACACGGAAAGTATCAAGAGCACAGAATGTACTGGGTGGAGGGAGACTTAAATGTCCATCGAGAATGGCTTGGGAACACCACTGCTGACCAGACTGGATGAAGGGTACATGCCAGCCTGGGTCTGCAACAGATAGTGAGTGAACCAACACAAGGGATAAACTTAATTGACCTCATCCTTGCCCATCTACCTGTGGCAGATGCATCTGTATGTGATTGCTTTGGTAGAAGTGACCACCACAGAATCCTTGTAAAGTCCTTCAGATTCTCAAACAGCTACCTGTTTGAATTAAAGTGAGCAGGCTCTGCAGAGTGTGTTCTCCAAAAGCATCATTAGACTTGCATTTCCACAGTGCCTTTTAGTGCCTCAGTAAATGACAGAACACTCACTCAAATAATTCCACAGCATTTTCCTACATTACACCGCTGTAATGTAGGTAATAATTCCTGTGCTCTTGAGGTCCCACAGCAAGTTGGGGGATTTCCAGTCAGACAGGGCTTTCTTCAAACTAACAGCTGTAGGATTTTTTTATATCTGCCTGAGGAAACAGGTGGGCACTTCAAGTTTCACACTAGAAAACTGCTAAATATTTCCAGATTGTTAAAATCTTGCAGTCGATTTTTCAGAATCGTCCTCTCAAACGGCTGGGGACTGGTGTCTAAAGTGGGAGAGCTTCTCCACAGAGTAGTGGAGCAACAGCACGACACTGTCATACACTCAATCATGGAATACAGATGTGTATGTGCCAGACTTCTCCATTCGCAATTCCTGGGCAGATCTTGTGCTACTGGGACACACACGAGAGATGGCAGCGCAGTGGAAAACAGGCAGGCAGGGGTAGCTCATTGCAATCTTATGATATGCATCAAGATGTAATGGTGAAATTGAAGTCAATGAGCATCAAGGGGAGTCATGCCTTCCACAAAGGACAGTGTCTGTCTTATTTTCTTCCCTAATGCTGACACTGCTGTCCACTAGCAGTTGCCGGATAATAGCAGAGGGCATGCATTTAAGGTGAGAGGGGGTAGGTTCAGAACAGACGTGAGGGGTACATTGTTTTACTAAGAGAGTGGTGGATGCCTGGAATGCATTGCCTGATAGGGTGGTGGAGGCAAATTCATTGGGGGCTTTTAGGAGGGGCTTGGATGGGCACATGAATGAGAGGAAAATGAGAGGGATAGGGGCATTCTGTAGGTAGGTGGGAATAGCTTTGTCAGCACAACATTGTAGGCCGAAGGGCCTGTTCTGTGCTGTATTGTGCTATGTCCTGGACAATGCAGTCTTTATCTGTGACTTTCCTTCTGTCATAAGGTGAGACTGAATGAACATGTTTGCACAATGTTCATTTCTATTCTCAACTGTTCAGAAAGTGAAGGGGTTCATGCAGCAAGACCTAGACACCATCGAAGCATGAGCTGATAAGAGGCAAATAACATTCACAGGGGAAGAGTGCAGGTAATGATCATCTTCAACAACGGAGAGTCCAACCACTTACCACATCTAGTCCTTAAGGCGGGGAAAAAGAGCAGTGTCACTATTGACCAGAAACTCAACTGGACCAGCCACAAAAATATTGTGGTTACAGGAACAGGTCAGAGACACATTCTGCAGCAAGTGACTCGTGTACTGTCACCCCAAAGCCTTTCACCATCCATAAGACATTAGTCAGGAGTGTGAGGCAATGCTTTCCATTTCCCTGGATAAGTGCAGTTCCAACAACTGAAGGAGGTCAACACTATCCAGTACAAAGCAACTTGCCAGACTGGTACCTCACTCAACCTTCTAAATGTTCATTCCCATTCCCCACTAGTGCATCTACAAAATAGACTGCAGTTATTCATCTTGCGAGCCCTTAACTACCAAAGAGGATAATGGCAGCAGGCAGGTGGAAACATCAGGTAAGAGGTTCATTCCAAACCATCTCAGTTTGGAGGTGTGTTGTCACTCCTTTGTTTTTGGATCTAAAGCCTGAAACTCCCTATGCAACAACAAAATGGGAGTACCTCATTTCATTACTTTCTCAAGAACAATTTGGAATGGGCAATATATGCTGACCTTTCCAGTGATGCCCAATATATGCTGACCTTTCCAGTGATGCCCAAATCCTGAAACAACATGAACAAATAACAACCCAGTTTATCTGGGGTTTGCCAAAGCCACAGTAAATCATTTCCAGTACAAACGACTGTTCACTTACTGGAACTTCCTTGTAAAGGCTTTTATATATAGGTTTAAAAACAATTGTTTCTTTTGGTTGGCTACACAGTGAAGATTAAAACATATCAATACAAAGAGAATCAGGATCCCATGCAACACTAGTGACGAATGCTTCATAAACTTGAACCACCTTCTCAGTTCAGTCATCATGAGACTATGCCGTAGGGTCCGAGGGAGCGTTTGCACAGTCGGGCTTGAGATGTTTGCCATAACATGTCCAACCAAGGTCCTTAGTGACACAGAAGTTTGTGCAAAATTTCAAGGAGCAAGTTATCCTGCATCCTGAGCAATACGGGTTTTCAAATACTCTGTTCAATGTGTATGTATCCCTACATAACACATTGACCAGATTATTTGGAGACTTGGTTAAGCCTGGTTTGTGGGAGCTTTCTGGTCCTGTATTTTTTTGCTGTAAAAGTGACTATACCTCAGAAGTGCTCATTGACCTCAATACAACCAGAGATTAGTGAAGGTGATGCACAATAGTGAGCATCTCTTTAACCAAGTTTATTAGTCTTTTGACATCTGGCACATTTCCAACTGCTACACTGACACTTCATGGTTTTTCTTATATTTTTCCTGTGCTCTACTCAGAATCTTGCCTGTTCAAGACCACACAGGGCCTTGTGGGAATGAGCGTGGGACAAGCTAATCGGAAGCAGCATCCGATAATAGCCCTCAGAAGTAATGGCATAAAATGTTACAGTGACTGAGGCCACAGTATTCCATGGCATTCACAAGCCTTATCTGAATTTGAAATGGGATGCAAGAAATTTTTCAATTGTCATAGAACAGTCACAAAATCAGCAAGGGTCATTTTTTGAGAAACAACCCTGAATCTGCCAAAGATTTCCAGTCATCAATCACAGTCAGTAGACAATGAGACTCCCAACAATAATCTTCATTTATGTCGAAATGTCTCAACACTTTTCACAGGAGGATTATCAAACAAAATTTGATGCCCTACGTTGCGTAGATGAGGACAAATGACCTCCTAATTTTCCATTCATTTCAGGACTTGGGCAGCACTGGCAAGGCCAGCATTTATTGCCCGTTTCTAGTCGCCTTTGAGAAGGTGGGCGGTGACCCACTGTGAACAACTGCAGTCCCCCTGGTGAATGTGACCTCACAGGGCAGTAGGTGAAGGGGAGTTCCAAGATTTAGACCCAGCCACAATGAAAGTCCGAAAAACTATTTCCAAATCTCGATGATGTGTGGCTTGGAGGGGAACCTGCGAGTAGTGGTGTTCCCCTGTGCCTGCTGCCATTGTCCATGTTAGTGATACTGGTTGTGGGTTTGGAAGTTGCATGTGAAGTAGACTGGACAAATAACGGCAGTGCATTTCAGATAGTACGTACTGCTACCACTGCACTGGTGGAGGAGGAAATGATAGCAGGAGTGGGTCACACAGATCCTTAAGACCATATTGAATGACTGCTGCGTCCTTCAATATGGTCACGGTTGATCTGTCCCAGGCCTCTCCGATCTTTCAAAAATGTATCTAGCTTTTCTTTAAATACCTCCAGGTGGATCAGAACCCTCTGGGTAAAGAATGTCAGAGATTCAACCCTCTTTTAGGATACCCAGCCTCTGACCTTCTCTTCTGTCCGTGGTGTTTATATGGCTGAAAAATCAAAAAAAAAGTTGCAGGTTGCTGGAAATCTGAAATAAAAAGAGAAAATGCTGGAAACACTCAGCATGTCAAACAGCGTCTGTGGAGAGAGAAATGTCATTGAATGTCAAGGGTAGGTGGTTAAACTGTTGTTGGAGTTTGCATTGCCTGACAGGTGTGGTGTGAATGTCACTTGCAACTTATAAGACCAATGCGGAATATAGTCTTATTGCATGCATGTATGCATAGCTTCATTTGCTGAGGAGTGTCCAGTAGAGATTAATGTTGTGCAAACATTGGGAAACATTCCCACTTCTGACCTAATGATAACAAAGCCCACGATGCTGTTTGGGAGAAGAGCAGGGAAGTTCTCCCCACTGTCCTGGCACTAAAACTTACCCTTCAGCCAATGTTACATCTGGATCATTACCACATTACTGAGAGCTTTCTGTGCTTAAATAGCTTGCTGCATTTCTTGGGATATAGCAGTGCCACTACATTTAAAGTGCTGTCACATGCGCTGTCTGTTGTCTTCCACATTGTTCATCTGTTGCTTGTTAACCACGGCTGTGTGCAGCAGTGAGACCACTTTGATGCATGCAAATATTGCCACGGCCACAGTGCACGAGATTTCCCTTTCGACAGCTGGTAGCCTTGCTGTAATGCCCCCACTGCTACCGCCACCCCCCCCCCCCCCACCCCCTGACCTCCCCCAGAACCATCACCACCACTATGGATAGCAGCATAGGCTGTTAATTCTACCATTGGCTGCTCTTGTGGTTATACGTAGAACAGTATAGCACAGAACAGTCCCTTTGGCCCACAGTATCTGTATTGACCATGATGTCAGTCTAACCTAATTCCATTGGCTGGCGTGTGGTCTGTATCCCTCTATTCCCTACCTGTTCATGAGTTGGTCTAAGTGCCTCGTAAACATTGCTATCACATCTGCATCTGCTGCTTCCCCTGGCAGAGCATTCCAGGCACACTCTATATATTAATAAAAGTAACTTGCCTCACACATCCCCTTTAAACTTTTCTCCTTCTCTCCTTACTGCTCTATTCTTAAGTATTTGACATTTCTATCTCGGGGAGAAAGACTCTTGACGATCTAATCTATCTATGGCTCTAACAATTTCATAAACTTCTATCAGGTCACCCCTTCACCTTTGTCACTCTAGAGAAAACAATCCAAGTTTGTCCAACCTGTCCTTGTAGCTAATACACTCCAATCCAAGCAACATTCTGGTGAACCTCTTCTGCACTCTCTCCAAACTCTCCACATCCTTCCTGTAGTGTGGTGACCAGAATGTACTCAATAATCCAAATATGGCTTAACCAATGCTTTATACACCTGCAACATGACTTCCCAACTTTTATATTCAATACCCCGACTGATGAAGGCAAGCATGGTGTACACCACCTTTACCGCCCTATCCATTTGTGTTGCTACTTTCAGGGAGCTATGGACTTGGACCCCAAGATCCCTCTGTACATCAGTGCTCTAAGGATCCTGCCATTTACTGTATACTTCCCTCGTGCATTTCACCTCCCAAAATGCATCACTTCACACTTGTCCAGACCAAACTCCACCTGCCATTTCTCTGCCCAAATTTCCAACTGAGTTAAATCCGACCTTCCTCACTATCCACAACAGCACCAGTTTTTGTGTCATCTGCAAACTTACTAATCAGTTTGGAGTGTTTGCAATATTTATCCTACAAAAGCTGCTGAACCACTTCATTTTTCAGGTGCATCTATCCAGTCATATGGTGCAATATGTCAATGTCAAAACTAAACTACATTAACAAGACCTACATACTTTGAGAGTGGCAAGACCAGTTAAGGCTGGTTTTCAATCCTTAACATTATACTGGACTATTATCTGCATTTCTGGTCTCT
The DNA here is from genome assembly GCF_009764475.1 of Pristis pectinata. Lineage (NCBI taxonomy): Eukaryota > Metazoa > Chordata > Chondrichthyes > Rhinopristiformes > Pristidae > Pristis > Pristis pectinata. Next base: position 1,446,082 of record NC_067438.1, read on the forward strand.
ACCTAGAGAAGATTATACATGGTGTAGCATAGATTCACTAGATTGATTTCTGGGATATGTAGGTTACCCTTTTTCCACATGAGTTGAGATTACAGAGTGTTGGTCTATAGTTATTTTGAATTCAGAAGTGATTCTGTGGGATTGACGGGCTAGATTCTGGATCACTGTTCCTCGGGCTGGAGAGTCTTGAACTAGGGGGCACAATCCCAACAAGAGTGGACAAAGGATTTGTAGGTCTTAGGCATTCTCTATCTCAAGAGGGTTGTCGGTGGTCAGTTGAGTGTGTTCAAGGCTGGGATTGGTGTATTATTCAGGGAATCAAAGGATATGGAGATTGGGCAGGAAACTAGACTTGATGCACAGGATCATCTACAGACTTGTTGAATGGTGGACCCTACTCCTTGTAATCTTAAACTGTGCACTTTACTGAAAACATGATCAGACAAAATTGGATGTGGACACCCTTGGATAACTGATGTTTACTGAGGGTCTAGAGAGAGAGAGAGAGCTTTAAGCAGGCAATTGTAAAGCACACAGACTACAAACACAGGGCTTCCAGTGGAGAAAGGGGTGTGTGAGACCGGATGAGTGTAAAATTTGTCTTAAGGGGGTAGGTGGTTAAAGAAAGGGAGTGAGGCCTTGAAATGATTTAATCAGAAGAATAATTGGTTAAAATCAACATTGCACAGTAGCCTATGCTGGGCTTGGATAGATGTGAGCAGCAGCATTGAGTGCTGGACTTAATGATTGCTTGAATTTTGAACAATAAGGTGCCAAGAGATAACAACAGCTGTCAGAGTCTTGCTTTTTGATGTCCCCAAGCCCTCAGACAATTTAAAACAAAATTGCGATTGAGGGCAAAGTTGGGTGTTCAGTGCAAAGATATGGTTTCTCACTTGCCACTGCAGGAGAGTGGGAGAGGAAGTGAAGTTCTCCCTGGCTTACACTGCTTGTCATTGTGTAAATTTGAATGGTGTTTGCATACTGAAGTATGGAATTCCCCTGCAGTTCCATTGTCTCTTGGGAGTTGGGACATCTGCCAGAAACTGCAAGTGGGTGAAACAGAAAGACAAATGGGCTCAAAATTTTTAGATGGAGTAGGATGGATATTTAATAGCACTTAGGATTCATAAATACCAAAATATATTATAATTCACAAAATACCAGGGCTCAGAGTGTTTGGAGAAGTTCAACACTTCCCTGAACACTTGATGTGACACGACATTAATATGATCATAACAAAAATACTTGCATTTCTCAAGTGCCTTTCCCCAGTTTAGGACACCCTGAAGTACTTTGTGCTTTGATACAATTAAGTCCTTTTGTAGTGTGATTACTGGTGTATTGTGAGCAGTTTGTGCACAGAAAAATTGCAGACAATAGTCTGGTAAATGACCAGATCATCCGTTCCAGTGAGAACTCACCTGCTCTAAAACCTTTTGAAATCTTTTATGCTCACCTGAAAGGGCAGACAAGGCCTCAGTTTAATATCTCATCTGAAAGGCAGGGCCTCCAACAGTACAGCAGCGGCCTGGATTTCTGTGTTTGGTTCTCTAGAGCTTAAACCCATGAACCTCTGGCGAATGGTGAGTGTGTTATCCATTGACCCACAGGTTTGGGATCTGACATCAAGGGGAAACATCCCAGTAAACATTCCCATCCTAATGTAGGAATACCCAAAGTCAAGATTCAGAACTTTCCTGTCAAATAGTAATAGCCGTCATAATTTTGACTTGCTTTCAGTTGAGCTATGGGTTCTGAATGATGGGCATGTTTTGTAAGATTAAAGCTTGTTGTTATTGTTCTGGAAAATTGGATGCATGTCCCTGACCAGCACACTTGAAGAGATTGGGCTGAGGAACAAGTGTCTGCTTCTCTTGAGTTGGGTCTATTGAATGTCAGCAAAATACACTAAACAGTTGCAGATATGACTGCACTAAGTTATTATAAGACTGTGGGAGCTTGCTGTGCTTAAACTGGCTGTCACTTTTCCTGCATTGCACCAGTGACTGTGAAAAGCTCTGGGCTGGAGAGCACTTTGTGCACTTCGGTGCTGTAGAAGTGCATAGTTTCCAACTGATAATTATCAACAAGATTCTGTGGCGGGATGAAGTGTCAATTTAACCCTGCCCCTGTGTCACATGTATGACCAATGATCCCTGTTCTTGCTGCCAAAGAAAAGGAGTTATTTTAATCTGGGAATTCTGGATATAGGAATCTTGTAAGTCATATTAAGACGACTTGGCTCCAATCTTTTGTAGCCCATCCTGCTTAGTATGTGGCCATTTCGTGGCATTGAAAATTAACTGTTACCAACAGGCTTCCTGATGGTAGGGGTCTTTGTCTGGCACCCTTTACTCTTCAGCTTATAGGGTCTTGATAGGAATGTAAACCACAGCAGGCTACTCTGCCCCCTCAAGTATGTTCCATCATTCAATAAAATCATTGCCAATCTTCTAACTCTTTTACCTCTTCACCCAATCTAAAGTATCAGTTTTGGTCTCAAGTATACTTGGTACTAAGAATGGATGGTTCTGAGCAAGTCCTGCCAGCTCACCTTTTATGTCGCAGTAAGTCAGTCAATCAGGTGATTGTGCACAGCACCCCTCTCTGCCTCTCACTCCTTCCCATCTAACTGCCAGATGTCACAGTGAGATGTGATATGAGACTTGATGTTAGAGCTCAGGATGCTACATAGCGCAGCTAGTTTCTATGCTCTATAATTACAAGCCCTGACTGTGGAGAAAGGATTAAGGTATTTTATTTCTGCTATATTTTCCTGTCCCGCTCACAGATTGCCTATGTATTCATAGAGTCATAGAGCAATACAGCATGGATATAGGCCCTTTGGCCCAACCAGTCCATGCTGACCAGAGTGCCCACCCAGCTAGTTCCAATTTCCTGCATTCAGTCCATATCCCTCCAAGCCCCACCCCTCCATGTACCTTATCCAAGTGCTTCTTAAATAGTACTGTTGTACCTGCCTCAACGACCTCCCCTGCAGCTCCATATACTTCCATATACATACTTACCACCCTCTGTGTGGAAAAAGTTGCCCCTCAGGTCCCTTTTCCCTTTCACCCTAAATCTAAGCCCTCTAGTTTTGGACTCCCCTACCCTGGGGAAAAGACTGTTACCGTCCACCTTATCCATGCCTCTCATAATTTTAAACATTTCTATAAGGTCACCCCTCATCCTCCTACATTTCAAGGATTCACCATATTCACCTCTTTCCATTAATTAGATTGGACTAGACTTGTAGGAAGAGACTATTCACATTGGGGCATTTAAAGGATTTAATGAATTTTAGGGTGGGAGAAAAGTGATGACCTTTAGATGTTGAGCCAGTTGTGCCGGGATGGTGAGGAGGTACTTTTTTCCACCAAAGGAATGGAAACCTAAAACAGTTTTTTTTATGACCATTTCCCATCTTGGGCTGCTGACATTGAGGATCAGATGCAAATGTCAAACCTGAAATGCTTAGATTTTAGTTGCATCAAAGCAAACAGGTGGATCATGATAGTAGTTAACTACGATTTAACCAACAGGCAGAGTGGGCACGAGGGTTTCCTTCTCTCCTCTGCTTGTGTTTTTCTTACTCCTCATTTAACTTGGGCATCATGGGTGAGGCTGAAATTATTGTCTGTCCCTAACTGCCCCCCTTGAGGGAATGGTAGGGATCTGCTGCCTTAAACCACTGCAGTCTGTAAAGTGCTCCCACTGTACTGATGGCTAGGGAATTCCAGAATTCGGTGATGATGAAGAGATGGAAATTCATTTCCCAGTCAGGATACCTTATGGGTTAGAGCCCTGCTGCCTGTTCCTTCTTGGTAGATGCTGCGGGTTTGGGTGTTGCCATTAGAGGTGCTAACGTGAGTGAACTTTGTGGATGGTATATGTTGCAGCTGGAACAAGTGAGTGTTTGTAGTCAGGACATCGTACCGATCAAGCAAGCTGCTTTGTCTTGAATAGATAAGGAGCACAGTTTGTTAGGCATCTCTTTGCCTCCTCTGCACACCACTCTGAGCTTTGTATCATTAGCAGACACTATCATCTGCCATTAATGTAGGTTGTAAATAACTGAGGGAGAAGCGCTCACCCCTGAGCCATCCTAGTTACAGGTCCATTTACTTGTATAGTTTTTTGTTAATTCAAGCAATTATATTACCCCCAACTCCGTGAGTAGTAACCAACATTGAATTTTCTATCATCCATCAGAGATTTGAGAAGAGCTCAGCCCCAGGTTTCTGTAGATTACTTGTAACTGGCAAAGCAACAGCTCTACATCACAAGCTGGAAAATCAAAAGACTGCAGATGCTGTAAATCTGAAACACAAACAGAAAATGCTGGTATCAGTCAGCAGGCCAGGCAGCCTCTGTGGATGTGTTTCCATAGTGACTACCCAGACCTGCTGAGTGCTTCCAGCATTTTATGTGCTTATTACAAAACAAGCTGCCACACATCAAGGGAACTCGTTAGTACTTAGCTGACCAAGGTAGACCTGGTTACCCTGCCAACCTATTCTGAGTACAGGCAGCAATCTGTCAAAGGGGAAGCACCCCACTTCTAAACTGTGAAAGCTGCATTAATACCAAGAAGCAAGAGGTTAGCCAAAGCGAATAAGGAAAGGAAGAGAAAGCAAAAGCTTAGCACAAAAATAGAACACATCACTTCCTCAGACCTGCTTTGGTCCATCAATGGACTGTTAAATTTTTGTAGTTTTTTACATGTTAGCAACTTTATAAATTGACAAGCTAGAAAGGAGGAGCCCAGGTGCAGTAAAGCCCAAATCCTCGGTGTAACACATCCATTGCATTAACTTTTCTCAACAAACAGTTTCGGTCGGAACTTGTAACTTTGCAAGGACCAAACAGAGGCTAGCTTCCTGAAAGTGAATTTAAAGAAGAGCCTGTACGTGTAGGAAGATGATGATCACAACAAACAAAACACCCCACAGGCAGATTCGACTGAAAACTTTTGCCAGAGTGCCTTTCATCTCCAGAATATTCCAAAACTCCCCTCAATTGAAGAAATAGCTTGAGCTGCAGTCTGTTGTAGAAATGCAGCCACCAAATTCCACCCAGCAAGCTCCCACAGAATAACAGTGCAACAATGACTTGATGACTTATTTCAACAAAACTAATTGTGGGACAGAAGTGGGTGCAGGGTGTCCAGGAGAATGTCTTCAAAATAGCATAGCTTCAAAGTAACTGCTCTCCACAAGGCACTGCCTCTGCTTTACTGGGGATGTTGGTTGGAGTTATATGCTGAGTCTCTGGAGGGTAACTTGACTCCATAACATTTGAGTGTACTAGCCACTGAACTAGACCAATCCAAGGGAGGCTAGACAGTTTGGATTTATATGCCTTGATTTAGAAGAATGAAGATTTAGAAGAAACATACAAGACCCCAAGAGGGTTTGATAGGGTAGGTGTTGAGGTGTTTCCACCAGTGGAAGAATCACAAACAGGGAGACATAGCTTCAAAATTTAAAACTGAGGTGTTAGAAACTTCTTTGAGCATGGTGAATCTCTGGAATTCTCTGCCCGAGGGTGGTGCAGGCCAGGTCATTAGATGTATTTAAGGTGGAGATAGAGAAGAAGAGGTCGTGGAATCAGATTTAAGAGGGATTTAGACAGGCACTAAATTAGGCAAGACATAAAAGGATATGAACTAAATGCAGGCCAGTGGGATTGGTGTAGATGGGCAAAAAGGTCAGTATGCACATAGTGGGCTGAAGGTCCCATTTCTGTGCTGTAAGACTGTGCTGTTAAGTATTTGGCATGGGCTGTTAACTGGGGGTTAACAAGGGTCCCCTGCAGTTCTCCACCTCTGGCTGGAACATCTAAGAGCTTCTTTCCCAAGGAAGGCACACTTGATTTGAGTTGGTACAGCTGGTACAGGAAGGAAGAGATTAAGTAGATCTGTCTTGCATCCAATAGACAGGATGATTTCTTCGAAATCTTTTAAATTCTTGGAAGGGTTGAAAGGTTGGATACTAAGAGGCTTTTCCTTAACTGAAGAGTCTAAAGCCAAGGGTCACAGTATCAGAAAATGGGCTCGGTCATTTAGAACAGATATGAAACATTTCTTAACACAGAGGGCTGAGAAACTTTGGAATTGGGTAGGAAAGTGGACAAGGCCCAGGATCAGTCATGATCTTTTTGAATGATAGAGCAGGCACAAAGGGCCTCTTCCTGTGTCTGTCTAATTCATTTGTCTTGATAGTTTGCAAACATTCTTCTGTGGTAAATGTCAGAGATGGTTGGGTTTAAATGCATGTTGTTTCGTTCAGTGGAATTAGCAGAATGTAAGTGAGGGATAAGTTGTCACCTCAGTTTGTAAACACTTGCTGCTTCTCTGCCATCTCCCTGAGACACTGGTACTAATAAAGTGTCTGGAAGGTCCATTTGTTCTTTAATGAGTCGATTACAAGATGCTGCTGGAATTTTTAAGAGTTGCTGTCTCTGTCCCTTCATAACTTTCTGAAGTTGTATTAAAACAGCAGCTGGTCACCAAGCTATTGGAATATGGCAAATGTTATAGTCATTCTCCAGATGTGGAGAATTGTTCATCCCTAGCTACCCCGGAGGAGGTGGTGCTGAGCTGCCTTGATTCACGGTGAAGATGCTCCTGCAGTATTGTTGGGGAAGTTTCAGGATTTAGACCCAGTGACAATAAAGAGACAAAGGCATTTCCCAGTCAGGATAGTGCAGAGGCAATTCACCTGGATGTTGCCTGAATTGGAGGTCTTTAGTTAAGGGGAGAGATTGGACTGTCTCGGCTTGTTTTCCCTGGAGCAAAGAAGGATGAAGGGTGACCCCTCCATGGCCTCTGTCTATACCTCTCAGTCTCTTGGTGAAGCAGCCACCACCCAGGTCATTCTTCTCCCCTCTCCCATCAGGCAGAAGATACAGGAGCCTGAGGGCACATACTACCAGGCTCAAGGACAGCTTCTGTCCCACTGTGATAAGACTATTGAACAGTTCCCTTATATGATGAGATGGTCTCTTGACCTCACAATCTACCTCATTATGACCTTGGACCTTATTGTCTACCTGCATTTCCCTGTAGCTGTGGCACTTTACTCTGTAATCTGTTAGTTTTTACGCTGTACTACCTCAATGCACTGTGTAATGAATTGATCTGTACAAACAGTATGCAAGACAAGTTTTTCACTGTACCTTGGTACAAATGACAATAATAAACTAATACTAATATATAAAGTTACAAGATAGCATAGACAAGATCTTTTTCCCATGGTAGGTGTATCAAAAACAAGAGAGCATTGGATAAAGGTGAGAGGGAGCAACTAAGGAGGATCTGAGGAGAGAGTTTTTACACCGAGCAGATGATATCTAAATATGTATTTACTTAGCTCAATAGTGTCCCACACTGGTTAGAATGGGTTTCTGCAGTAGTCTAGATTAAATCATATGAACATAGAGAGGAGCATTTGTTCCTGCTCTGCCGTTCAAACTAGCACTGTATCCTTTGATCCTGTATCTTTCAACCTCTGCCCTGATTATATTCAGTGACCAAGCTTCCAAAGTTCTCTTAAGTAGCAAATTCCAAAGATTCACCCCCTCCGGGTGAAGAAAATGGCTGATCCTTATTTTGACACTGTGGCCCCGATTCTGGACACCTTTTGACACCATGACCCCTGGTTCTAGCCAGTGGAAATGTTATCCTTGCATTCACTCTATCAAGCCCCGTAAGATTTTTGTCTTTTTCCATGAAGTGACCTCTTATTCTACACTCAAATCCCAGAGTACTTAATCTCCCAGTTGACAAACCTGCCATCCCAGGAATAAACCTGATGAACCTTTGCTGCACTGCTGTTGCAAGTATATTCATCCTGGAGAGGGAGATCAGTGCTGTACACATTATTCCAGATGTGGTTCTACAGGGCTCTGTGTAATTGAATGATGTTCCTGGGTCCAGCATTCATTCTCCAGATTTATCCACTATAGTTGAGTGATATTGTGGAATAAAGATTTTCATCTCAATAAGACATTAACAATATACATCTTCTCTTTTGTTTTCTGCAGATGCCTGTCTGTACAACTATGAAACGATGGAGGAGATGGATGATTCTGTTGATCTCTTTCACTGCTTTGACAGTGCCACAGAGGTATAGAACTAGAGTTTTAAAATGCTGTACCTTGTCTCCTCTGTGCCACCATGGTGTAACCTTCCAAGTGTCGACCATTCTGGGTCCAATCCCTTTAGAATCTTTTGCAGATTCATTCAACTGTGTGATATGTCTGGTGTTAATGTGCTGGGGAGGAACTGTGGAGGAGGTGAAAGAGATGTTGTGACTTCTGGCTTGAGAGGGGTGTCACTCTCCATTGACTCCATGGTGATTTTCCTGCTCCACTCTACCCATGTCACATAAATCTCCATCTCCTGATCACTATATCCTTCAATTTCTTCCTCCCTCATGGCTTTCACCAGCTTCTTCATAAATGTATCTGTAGATATTGTGCATAGATTACTGACCAATCACAATTATTTGTGAACATATAATGGAATATGCTGTAGTGAGGAGACCCAGGGGTCGTGAATTTGTAACAACGTAGGCAACCTTGAATGCCATTGAAAACACACTATTGTTGTTAGCATTTTCATCCCTATTTATTATAGAAACCAAAAGTCCAGACATTTGCTTTAGGTCTTTAATAACCTGAAAATACCTGATTTTGCAGAACGATGATAACTGGGTAAACACCCCTGCTGTGAGCCAGAAATAAAACTCAAAAAAAATTCAAGCCCCGAGTAAATGCACAATCATTGGGTCAGCTAACTTGTTCCTGACGTGTTGTCTGGGTGTGAGTCAGGTGGCCAATTGTCTAATTCCACTGCCATTACTTTCCATCTGTTTGCCCACACGTCCCAGCGATGTCCCTATCCTGCTTTCTAAATCATCCAAACTGGAGTTATTTTTATTGGGAACAGTGAGTTGGGAATTTCACCAGCGAGAATGCAGTGGGTTCACCTTGCACTGGGTCCTTAACCTAGACATGCATTTCAGCATAATACAGGAGTGCTGCATTGCTTGAGGTACTCTGTTGTCGGGTGAGACATTAGACAAGGCGGACATGCAATGTCTACTGTGAACTATCAGCAGAGCAGAATGGAAAATTTTCTACCAGCTTGCTCCACTGTCAGTCCCTCAGCTAAAACCACCAAAAGTAGCTAGCTCATTGTTGTTTGTACGATCCTGCAATGATTAATCAACAGCCATGCCTCCATCACAAATTCTACAGATACCATTCATTGACTGATTATGGGGCTCCAGGATATCAAGAGCGGCACGTGAATGAATTATTTCAGCAATGTTTGGTGTCCTACAATTGCAATGAAGTTGACTGCCTGTTTCAATGTTTCAGTTTGATTTGAATATGGAAATTGGACTACCATACTCCCCTTGGAATCCAGTGAATGATGACAGCTGTACAGGTAAGGACTCCAAGGTAAAGCTTGTGGCTGAGGCCAGAGATTGCTGTGATATGAAGGTGGTGTCTTACTCAGAGATGCTTGAACCAGGAACTGGTCAATGGGGTGAGTGACTTAGGGCATCACTGGCATTTTTACCTCAACTTTCACCATTCATTTCATGTGGTTCTGGTAATTTCCGATAACTAGTCCACATGCTTCCTCCAGACTGATCACTTTTACAGTTTCTTTTGCTTTGCATTTTCACACCTTGCATCATCCTATCTCTCCTGATGTCACCCTGTTGCAGGAGTATCCTTGTTCTCTCTTCCCCGCCATTCCCCCTCTCTCCATTGCCTGAAATCTTTCCCCCTCTAAATATTCCCAGTTCTCAGGAAAGGTTGCTAACCTGAAATGTTAGCACTGTTTCTCATTCTTGAGCTGCTGCCAGAGCTATTTCCTGCTTTAATTTCAGATTTCCAGGATTTTGTGTTATTGTTTATAAAGCTCCTTTAAGAACAATCATTGGCATTTAACATTAGTTGGAAGTTGACAGGCTGTCTGAAGGTGATGTGTGGATGTACAGTTGTACATATAGCAGTGTTTCTATGGGAATGGTCTCGGCACCGTATTTCCATTTGCCTGCCCACACCTATAAATCGTGCTTTCTTTGATCTCCGATCTAGGGTTGTTTTTAGTGGGAACAGCAAGAATACAGTGAGTTCACCTCGCTCTAACAGGGCTGTTTCTCTTGTTACCTAAACCATTATTATTGCAAATTAAGCTTAACTGTTTCTTCCGCAGCAGATCTGCAAGTTAAATTGGAACCGCTGTCACCTGCATCTTCTCGCTGTTCAGATTCCTCACTTTCCTCCTCTTGTGACATTCCCTTGATACCACAGGTAAGCAATTACTCACAGTTTATAATGTGGCTGGTTGACCACTGGATTGATCTCCTGATGTGTTGGTGCAAAATGGCTTTCAGTAAGCCCTATTTTCCAATGCTTCTTCTCGAGCCCTCTTGGATTGAATAGTATCCTACAAAAGTCCTTCAGTAATTAGCAGTCATTCTTCCTTCAAAAGGCAAAAAATTGATGCAGATATAGAGCAACACAAAATGCTGGAGGAACTCAGCAGGTCAGGCAGCATCTATGGAAGGAGTTGGTTGGAGAATATCGATGACCAACCCTTGGCAAAGGAGAGAATTAATGTACAAGTCATAGAGTAATACAGCACGTAATAGTAATACAGCACAACAACTCATCTGTGCCGACCAAGATGCTTCAATGAGCTAGTCCCATTTGCCCACATTTGGCACATATCCCTCTTAAACCTTTCTTATCCATGTACTTATCCAAATGTCTTTTAAATGTTGTTATTATAAAACATAGAACAGTACAGCACAGAACAGGCCCTTCGGCCCACAATGTTGTGCCGACATGGCTAATCCCTCCTACCTACAGAATGCCCATATCTCTCCATTTTCCTCTCTTTCACGTGCCCATCCAAGTCCTTCTTAAAAGCCCCTAATGAATTTGCCTCCACCACGCTATCAGGCAATGCATTCCAAGCACCCACCACTCTGAGTTTTAAAAAAAAAAGTACCCCTCATGTCTGTTCTGAACCCACCCCCTCTCACCTTAAATGCATGCCCTCTGGTATTGGATCGCTCCGTGATGGGAAAAAGATATTGGTTGTCCACCCTATCTATGCCCATAATTTTGTACACTTCCAACAGATCACCTCTCAACCTCCGCCGCTCCAGAGAAAAGAGCCCAAGTTTGTTCAGCCTCTCCTGATAGCACATGCCTTCTAATCCCGGCAGCATCCTAGTAAGCCTCCTCTGCACCCTCTAAAGCCTCTATATCCTTCCTATAGTGAGGTGACCAGAATTGCACGCAATACTGTAAGTGCAGCCTAACTAGAGTTCTACAGAAATGCATCATAGTTTCCTGACTCCTATACTCAATACCTCAATTAATGAAACCAAGCATTCCATAACCCACCTTAACCACCTTATCTACTTGTGTAGCCACTTTCAATGAGCCAAGGACTTGCACCTCAAGGTCTCTCTGCTCTTCAACACTGGCAGTACACTCTTGCCCTTAGGAGTGTACTGCCTCTTGACATTAGTCCTACCAAGGTGCAACACCTCACATTTATCCAGGTTAAACATCTGCTATTTCTCTGCCCACATCTGCAACTGATCTATATCACACTGTATCTGTCGCCAGTCTCTACACTATTCCCAATTTACCAATCTTGTATTGTCTGCAAACTTACTAACACACCCATCAACATACTCATCCAGGTCATTTATGTACATTACAAACAGCAGAGATCTCAGTACAGATCCCTGCGGAACACCACTACTCACAGGCCTCCAGCCAGAGTAAGTCCCTTCAACCGCCATCTATGGCCAAGCCAGTTCTGGATCCACACAGCCAATTCTCTGACCCCATGCATCCAAACCTTCTTGATTAACCTATTACGTGGGACCTTGTCAAATGCCTTACTGAAGTCCATATAGATGACATCCACAGCTCTACCTGCCTCAACCACTTCCTCTGGCGGCTCATTCCATATATGCACCTCCCTTTGCATGAAGAAATTGCCTCTCAGGTCCCTTTTAAATATTTCCCCTCTCACTTTAAACCTAGGCCCTTTAGTTTTTGGTTCCCTTTCCCGGTGCATTCAAACAAAAGAAAATAAATTGCAGTGTTCTGGAGAAAGTGTGGATGATGATGATGATGATGAAGATTTCTTTATTAGTCACATGTGCGTTGAAACACACAGTGAAATGCATCTTTTGCGTAGAATTTCCTGGGAGCAGCCCGCAAGTGTCGCAACACTTCCGGCACAAACATAGCATGCCCACAACTTCCTGACCCGTACGTCTTTGGAATGTGGGAGGAAACTGGAGCACCCAGATGAAGCCCACGCAGACACGGGGAGAACATACAAACTCCTTACAGACAGCGGCCAGAATTGAACCCGGGTCACTGGCACTGCAAAGTGTTACGCTAACCGCTACACTACAACTAGGGTCCTACCTGAATAGAGCCAGAACAGCCATGTTGTCCTGTGGTAGGCCATTTCATTCATGTTTGTCTCCAACAAGATCCACAATCCTTCATGGACTGTTGATGAATGGGGCAAGGGGAATGACCCAGCTTTCACCTAGGAAAGGATTTTCATTCTACCATGGATTTGTAGTGCTGCTGAGGCTACCATGTCATCCAATCTTCCAGCCCTTCCTTGAATTTGTTTCACCCTCCAGCTGCAGTAAGGAAATAGAAATGGTGCCAACAACACCCACCCCATGCAGCCTGTTGGGTTGAAGGGAGCGAGACGGAAAGGATCATTTGTATGCACAGATTAGTTCTGTGGTGCATGAGATGGTTACAGCTTTTTAGACATAAAGCAGTTATCCAGATGGTGACTGGAAATCCAGTGTCAAAACATATTACTCTATCAACCAATGACGTTGCAAGCATTCTTGGGGTTGCGTGAAATTTTTACAGCAGCAAATGGGCTATTTTGAATCTGAGAAGTCAGACCATGCATTACATCAAATGGTCTTCAGAATCGGTTATTCAGTAAGGTGCTCACAGCTGAAATTGTAGCATTGTCTCTCAATGAAAGTCCACTGATTTCTCCAAGACTAGGATTGATAGACAGTTCCATGATTGATTATTTCTCTGAGCAAATGGCAGTGATTGGAGCTTGGCCAAAACTCGACAGCAGAGGTGTTGCCTCCAGGCACAGTTGACAGGGCTGTCGGCCAAGAGGATGGTATTGGTATCAGTTTATTTTTTGTCGTATGTACCTAGAAAAGCTTTTGTTTGCATGCTATCCACCCTTTCATTGGGCAGAAGATACAAAAGCCTAAAAACATGCACCACCAGGCTCAAGGACAGCTTCTGTCTCACTTTTTTATTTTTATACAAAATAAACTCTATTCATAGTAAAAGAAACTATATACAATAATAAACTGTTCAAACCTTTACATTTGTGTACAGTTCAATTCTTAGTGTTACCTTTTTATATATATAAAACAAAAAACACAGCACCGATGTCACACGTGTGGCTCCCTGAGGTGATACCCCAATCCCATATTTACAACCTTTGAGCGACTTCCTCGCCTGCCCTGCCCCTCCCTCTCCAGTGGCAGAAGAACCCTAAACTGTCGTCCTTCCCCACCGAGCCCTCGTGCTGGCTGCACCCAGCTTCAGTGCGTCCCTCAGCACGTACTCCTGCAGCCTGGAATGTGCCAGTCAGCAGCATTCCCCTACGGACATCTCGCAGTGCTGGGAGACCAACAATCTTCTGTCTCACTGTTATTAAGGCCATTGAGTGGTCCCCTTATACAATAGGATGGACCCTTGACCTCACAATCTACCTCATCATGGCCTTGCACCTTATAGTCTGCCTGGACTTCACTTTCTCTGTAACTGTAACACTATATTCTGCATTCTGTTAATTGGTTTTTCCTTGTACTGCTTTGATGTACTGATGTTGTGAAGTGATCTGTATGGTTGGCAAGCAAAACAAAGTGTTTCGCTGTACCTTGGTACATGTGACAATAATAAACCAATTACTAAGTACATCGAGGTAGTAAAAAGAAAAACAGAATGCAGAACATAGTGTTGTAGTTACAGAGAAAGTGCAGGTTGGCAAATAAAATGCAAGGGCATGGACACAGTAGTTTGGGAGATCAAGAGTTCATCTTTAGCATCTGAGAGGTCTGGTTCAAGAGTCTGATAACAGCAGGATAGAAGCTGTCCTCGAGCTTGGTGGTATGTGTTCTCAAGCTTTTGTATCTTCTGCTTGATGGGAGAGGGGAGAAAAGAGAATGACCAGGGTGGGAGGGGTCCTTGATTGTGCTGGGTGCTTTCCCGAGGCAGTGGGAAGTGTAGGCAGAGGCAATGGAGGGGAGGCTGGTTTGTGTGATGGACTGGGCTGCGTTTACTACTCTCTGCAATTTCTTATGGTCTCGGGTGGAGCAATTGCCAAAACAAGTTGTGATGCACCCAGATAGGATGCTTTTTATGTATGACAGTGGAGTGGTTAAGTTACTAGACTGGCATGCAGAAGCTCAGACCATTGATCCAGAGACATTAATTCAACTCCCACCATGTTGGAGTATTTAAATCCAAGGTAGTTAAATGAATTTGGAATAAAGATCTGATAGAGGGAACGTTGGAAGTGCAAACCGTTTTTTGTTAAATTTACATTTAAGTTTTTCATTGCATTTGTGCATATGACAATAAATTTGACTTTGAATAAAACTCTCTCTTTTCCTAAAAGATTCATCAGAACCTAAACACAGAGACCACACTGCCAGTGGTGAAAACTGAGGACCCTCCCACACCACCATGTACCTTTGGGGATGTTCTCAACCCACCAGTGAATGGCATCGAGCTCAATGTGGTAAAAACTGAGAATGGGACCTCACCGGTGAAGCAAGGGCCAGCAAGTAAATTACATTCTCTTACCGAGTAAATTAAACCCCCAAAAAAGTACAAAGGATTAGTTGAGTGAAGCTTGTCTATTTCTCCAAAAGATTGCTTTCCGAGTCCCAGAGTTTGGTGAATTCTCCACTTGTGTTAATGGTCCTCCATGCAAAGCAAGCTGTATCAGGCAGTGTTTTACTCTCACTCTGAGAGAGATTCATTGCTTTGTTTTAGTTGGGGTTGAATGTTTGTGCAGAGAATGAAACTTGCTATCACTTATTGATCTCCAGTTGACTGTTCAGAGAACTGCACAGTCTGGCCTCTATAACTACAAGAAAGGGAAATGAGGACACCGGATGAGGAGCAGGAATGATACATAGGGCCCTGTGGTCACACGTCAAGGAAAAAATAGGGCTGATAAAAGACGGATAAACAGAAAATGCAGGAAATGCTCAACAGGTCAGGCTCTATCTGTGGAGAGAAAAACAATTAATGTTTCAGGTCAAAGATTCTTCATCATCCTGTTCCTTTGTTTTTTTTTAAATTATGAAATGGTTTGATAGTACAGCAATATCTGTGCCGAGCATGATGCCAAGTTGAACAAATCCCTTCTGCCTCTATATCCCTCCGTTCCCGGCATATTCATGTGTTGATTTAAAAGCCTCTTGAATGCCATTATCGTATCTGTTTCCACTACTACCCTGGCAGCCTGTTCCAGTCACCTACCATTCTTTGTGTAAAATAAACAGAGGAAAACTTGCCCTGCACATCTCCTTTAAATTTTCTCCCTCTCACCTTAAAACTATATCCTCTAGTATTTGACATTTCTATCCTGGGAAAAAGATTCTGGCTGTCTGCCATATCTATGTCTCTCATAATTTTATAAACTTCTATCAGGTCTCCCCTCAGCCTCTGACGCTCCAAAGAAAACAACCCAAGTTTGTCCAGCCTCTCCTTACAGTTCATACCCTCTAATCCAGGCAGCCTCTTGGTAAACCTCTTCTGCACCCTCTCCAAAACATATACACCCTTCCTGTAAAAGGGTTACCAGAACTGCTTGCAATACTCAATGCAACTGAACCAGAATTTTATACAACTGCATCAGTTGTATGAAACACACATGCTGCCTGAGTCTTCCCAACATTTTCTGGTTTTATTCGGTATTTAAGTTAATGGATAATGAGATATAACCTGTTGAAGACAGATTCCTGGCCCTGAGATTAGGTCCATTGCAACAGGAATTTAACGTGCATTTAATGTGATATTAGGCTGTGCGTCCTGCTGTAGTTTCACTCTTTCTTCTCCACTCCAGTACAAACCACCACAAGTATCAAGGCCAACAGCATCCTGTGCAGCAAACCGACCATTCAGCCCAAACCAGTTGTCGTGACAAGGCTGCCCACTGCTCCGAGCACCAGCCCAGCGAAGACGATCATTCTTCAGTCAGTGCAAACCAGTCTTCCTGTGTCTAAGCCACAGAGCCTGCCAGTAAAGCAAACCATTCCAGGTATGATCAGAGCGCTCTCTCACTCTCCCACCACTCTCACTGTCCCTCCCTTTTGCGCACATTATTCCAGCCCCTTGGTGCACCTACCCACTTCTTCCCTCACCCCCCCCCCCCCCTTTGTCCCACACACTCTTTCCCTTAAACCCTGTCACACTCCCTCCCCACCACCAGCCACTAATCTCTGCGATCATTGTGCTCCCTCTTCTCGTCTGTTGCCACCTTGGCACACTCACTCCCTAACCCCACCCCGGACACTCACTCGCTCTTTCACTTTTCTTCCACCAAACCCCGGATTCCCAACTCCCACTCCTCATGGTCACCTCTCTCCTTGTACAGGAAGGGCATGCAAACTGCTTGCATAAAACTGAGTGCTTAGAGAAGGGGAGGGGAGTAGAAGGGTTTAGAAATGTCACAGTGAACTCAGGGTGTGTGGCCTGTTCTCTCGTGTTTCAGTTACATAATTGTATGAAGCAGAAGGAGGCCACTCCACACATCATCCCTGTGCTAGCTCTCCTGTTCGTCCCACTCTCTGTTCCCTCAGCTCTGCATTCTCCTCTTGTATTTGTCTGATTTCCTTCTGTCATTTCATCAGTTTCCTTCCCTCTGTCACCAACACCTTCCAGATCATCAGTTCTTAATATAAAAAAAGATATCATTTTCTCTTCAGCTCTTGCGTCACTTATCTTAGATCGGAGGCTGCTGGTTATTGACTCCTCAGCTGGAAAGCATTTCTCCCACTTTACCAAAATCCTTAAATACTTCTAATTCTCTACATAGCTGCTCTGCTCCAGCTTCTCCAGTCTTTTCACATAATACATGTCTCTCTCTCTCTCCTGAGACTGTTCTGGAAGATCTCAGTGCCAAGTTTAATCTTGTTATGTTTCTGTGAAGCGCATTGCCCTGTTTTGCAATGTGATTTACAAGTTGTTGTAGTGCACTATTTAGTTCCACTGGATGGTGCAAGAGAGCAGTATAAACTTATTAAAATCATAGAAATGGGCTCTTTAGTCCACCCTGTCAATGCTGATCACAAAGTACCATCTATATCAATCCCCTAATCCCATTTCCTTAGGATTCTTTGCCTTGTCGTTTCAAGTGCTTATCTAGATACTACTAAAATATTATGACAGTAGCTGTCTCCACTACCCCCTCAGTCAGTGGAGTGGAGTGTGGCGGTAGCACCAGAAGCTGGGAGGCGATAGGTAGAGGTGATAGTGTTTCTGGTGCTATTCCCACTCTCCCCTCCTCCATCTGCATATCACCCCCACCCCCTCGCCTGGATCTGTCTATCATCTCCCAACTCTTCCCTCCACCTTCTTATACTGGTTATTCCCCCCTCTTATCTTTCAGTCCAGGTGAAGGGTCTCGACCCGAAACATTGACTATCCATTTCCCTCCACAGGTGTTGCCTAACCTGCTGAGTTCCTCCAGGGTTTTGTGTGTTACTCCAGATTCCAGCATCTGCAGTCTCTTATATCTCCAAACTCTTCTTGGCAGTATCACAATAATCTGGAAACAATACAGGAAATGTGGGTGTCATCTGTGGAGAGAGGCTCACAGCTGGCATTTTGGGTGGATGGCCTTTCACCTATCTTCTCATCCCTTCACCATATCTTGCTGCTCCTGCCTCTGTTTATTCAGCTTTCCCTTAAATACATCAGTGCAATTCTGTGGGAGCGAGTTCCACAGTCTGTTCAAAAAATTTCTCTGAATTGCCTAATTGGTATATTAGTGACTTTGTCAAACTTCCTGCCCCCATCAGTGGAACTATCATCTGTCTGCCAACCCATTTATTGTCTTAAAGGCTCCTCTCCCTTCTTGGTGAAAAGAACCCCATCTTATTATGTCCATTGATGCATAGAGGAATCCAGACACAGGAGGAAGCCTTGACTACCTAAGGCTGTTCCACTATTTTAGCAAGAGCATTTGTGACCTGACTCTAGATCCTTGCTTTTTCATCATGTCCTATAATATTTCAGTTATCAGAAACCTGTCAATCACCTAGAACCTATCATTCCATGAAAAGGTTACAAGCCAGCTGGTTAGTTAAAATTTAGAAGGGAGAGGTGTCTTTGAGTGAATGTGAATGGTAGTTGGATCCCATTCTTGAGGTACTGCTTGGTAAATTGGTTTATCGGTAAATTGGCTTATTATTGCCACATGTACTGAGGTACAGTGAAAAACTTGTCTTGCATACTGTTCATACAAATCAATTCATTCCACAGTGCATTGAGGTAGTACAAGGTAAAACAATAACAGAATGCAGAATAAAGTTCTACAGCTACAGAAAAAGTGCAGTATTCTTCTGCCCAGTGGGAGGGGAGAGAAGAGAGAATGTCCGGGGTGGGTGGGGTCTTTGATTATACTGGCTGCTTTACAGATGCAGCGAGAAATGTAGACAGAGTCCATGGAAGGGAGGCTAGTTTTGTGTGGTCACGGGCAGAGCAGTTGCCATACCAAGCCATGATGCATCCGGATCAGATGCTTTCTACAGTGTATCAATAACATTTGGTGAGGGTCAAAGGGGACATGCTTGTACTGAATGCACTCTTTCTTGCCAGTGTCAAGGCAATCGGTTGTCCTGTCCCAGTCAGACCTGGTGAGAATTCCTGTGCAAGGACTAATCAAGGTACCAGCAGCGAATGGGACCATCAATGGGATTGCTGCCAACTGCAAGCGGCCAACAGGCGTTGGCAACGGGATTACCATCAACAAACCTGCCACCAAACCAATCGTACCAGCACCAACACATACTGGAAGCAACTCTTCTGAGATTGACGTGAGTACCTGAATTGGCACAGAGTGGACCTGCTAATACTTTCAGAGTTTTAATAATCACTTGCCACTTTAGTTTGAACAGGCTTCTCTTTGGAACAGCTTTGGAACATTTCTGGCATCTCTGAACCTGAGTATTTAAGAAATGTACAAAATCATAATGTACCACAGTCTCTTGAGGTTGGTGTAACAGATCCCCTGGTGCTAATTGAAAATCAGGGGAGTTCTCCTTGTTATCTCGAAGGGGATATTTATCTCTCAACCAGAATTATTTGGAGAGGGGAGAGAGGGACCTGATTTGGTCACATTACTTGCTGTCTGAGGAAGCTTGCTGTGTCCTGGTTGGCTTCCATCTTCCTGCTTGTGTTCCCATTATGTGTAGGAGCTTTGAGGCATCCTGGTGTAGGCACTTGTAGAAATACAAGGGGTTTGTCACCATTTGTGTCTGTTTCCCAAGGCTCTCCTCTTTCTGTGTGAAATTATAAATCTAATCTTCCTCTTAAATTATGACATCACAAATTATATCAGAGAAGCTGAATCATTTTAAAAAAGCTATTTACTTAACATTTAAAAACTTAAATTTAGAAGTGTTTGCACCAAATCAAGTTCTAAACCATTTTGCAACAGAGAATAAAATACACAGCGATTTGAAGTCTGAGGAATTTAGACATGACTGGATACCTGGTAGAGAAGTTGGCTTTAGGTGAAGGTGGTGATGCTCCACAGCTAGGAGGTTCAGAGGTTCGGACCTTGGCAGGGAAACAGCATTTTTCCATACCAAGGCCTGAATACCTCTCTATCTCTATAACCTAGTCCAGCCCCTCTGCCATCACTATAAGCTCCTCTAGCCCCTTAACCCTCCACATCGCTGCAGTTTCCTCCAGGCCTAAAACCCTTCTTGGTCAAAATTTAACTGAAGCTCTCAGTACCAGATGGGGAAATGGCAGAAATTCCTGTTTATATTACATCATCATTGTGCCATCTTAAGTCACTTCATAGAAGTTATCGAACAAGGAATTGGTGGGAGCTACAGAGAGATATTAGACAGATGTCTAGTAGGAAAGGGGAGGGAAAAAGGGATATGGAATATGCTGCAGAGACGGGGAGGTGCAAGGGGCTGGTAAATATTCGAGCAGGAGGGAGGGTGCAGAGACTGGATGAGGTACCCAGATAGGAACTAGACTTTACAGAGATGGGGAGTAAGGGGCTGGAGGAAATTACGGAGGTGGGGAGGGTTGGAGGAGATTAGAAATAGAGAGGATGAGGTTATGGAAGGATTAGAAAGCACAGGTGAGTGTTTTAAAATCAAAGCATTAAACTGGAGCTGGCAAAGGTCAGCAAGTAGAGGAACAGTGGGTGAATGGACTGGGGAGAGTTAGGACATGGGGAATCAGTTTCAGAAGAGCTTGTTTGGAGCAAAGGAGGCTGATCAGGAATGTGTTGGAATAGTCAAAGCTGCAGGTAACCAAGGCCTGGATCAGGTCAGGTATGACACAAGTTGAAGACCTGCTGAGATGGTGTGAGGAGGCCGGAAACTGCACACCTCCACTGACCTGTCAGGCTGATAGGCACATTTCTCTGCTGTCCACTCCACATCGTTCACCGCAAAATCCCTCTCCTTAGATAAAGCTGCTGAAGCGGCAGCAGCGGATGATCAAGAACCGGGAGTCAGCCTGCCAGTCCCGCAAGAAGAAGAAGGAATACCTGCAGGGGCTGGAAAGCAAGCTGCGCGAGGCGCTCAGCGAGAACGAGAAGCTCAAACGGGAGAACTCGCTGCTGAAGAAGAAACTCGACAGCATTGTGTCTGAGGTGAGGTTGGAGCTGAAACTGAGAATCCCATTGTGATCTGCCTCTCAACTTCACCTCCGCCCTGCCCCGCCCCACCCCACCCTGCCCCACACCACCACTAGCATCTTGTGATTAATGTATAACTGTCCAATCCAATTGTGATATGTATGAGCTGGGGTGAAGGTTGCAGGCTTTATGCCGTTTCACTTCCAGAAATAGGGAATTCCACGGGTCTGGTGGGAAAGAGAGCAAAATAAGGCATTACTAGGAAAGAAATCACACAAGGGGGATTAAAGCAATTTTTTAGGAAGTGCATGTTCATGGAAAGTGTGAATGCCCAATGTACAGCTGGTTATGGCCAGAAATTTGCAAGCAATCCCTAGCTGCTGGAATCTCATACTACTTGTGGTTACCTGAACTTCGTTCTATTTGATTAATTGGCCAGCAGAGGGTGACATGCCTCCTGACTTGCTGGAATCGATTTCAACTCGTTCTCCTTAGTGTAGAACTCTGAGCCTCACTCCCTATTGGCTGTT
Organism: Pristis pectinata; assembly: GCF_009764475.1. Classification (NCBI taxonomy): domain Eukaryota; kingdom Metazoa; phylum Chordata; class Chondrichthyes; order Rhinopristiformes; family Pristidae; genus Pristis; species Pristis pectinata. The sequence goes on from NC_067438.1 coordinate 1,467,583, forward strand.
AAGATCCTGGCACTGCCTCTCACCTTGTGATTGAACTATTCTTCGCTCCTCCTGCCCCAGACTTCCACTTGGGTTTTCCCAACTTGTTGAACTATCTGCAGTGAAAGAACGTACAGAATCCATGGATTCAGATGGGCACTCAGCTCATTGTCAACTTTTTGAAAGAATTCTTCAATTAGTCCCTCTCTCCTGTAGTTGCCCTGTGCCCAGCAGTTCCCCATTGCTTCACTTAGTCCACTTTATGCTTATCCTTCTGATTTTAAGTGTTTATTCAGTTCCTTTTTAGAAGTTCCTATTGAATCTGCTTACTTTGCCCACAAAGATTCTGTCCCCAATCACAGCCACTCTGTAAAAGCTAATCTCTCCTTCTGCCCATCCATCTCAATCCACTCCTGTTTCTTTGCCGTGGTTGCTTGATGACAATTTGTAAAGTTGGTCTCAAAACGTTGTAGGCAACTTAAGAAGCTATGCACATGTTAGGGACAGAATGTGGTTACTGTTCTGGCCCAAACTACGGAAAAAGGTTTGTTTCAACCATCCGGTACAGTGGGAATCAGTTGGTGCTTATTAATGGGAGGCAACAGAATTGCCCCTCACTACCTTCAGCTGAGAGTCATGCTCAATAGTAACTGAGCTCTGCATTGGTATCTTTGAGCATATCAGTGGCACTACTATATTACCCCTCTGGTGCTGGATGACTCTGGTGGCAAGATAGGGCAAGAGCCAGGAGAATGCAGCAGTCTCGCAACAGTGCTAGAGCCTGAACTGGGCAGATGCTGACATCTGTGCCTTCAGTTACACAACAAAGCCTGCAGGACCATCCCGCAGGAAAGAGAAAGCTGAGGAGAAATGTAAGAAACAAGAACGGAAGTCAGGTGTTTGGTCCCCGAGGCTTCTCTGCCACTCAATAAAATTTGATATTGGCCTCAATCCCACTGTTTCCCATAATGTTTGATTCCCCCATAGTCTAACATTGTTCCAGACTTCCCTCACCAGGAGGTTACATTTTCTTAACATCTACCCTGTCAAGCCCACACAGTATCTTGGGTGGCATGAGAGAGGGCTTGCTTCTCCAAAAAATCAGCAAGAGACGCATTAAAAATGGGACATGTTTAACCTGTGTGTGTACACAGCTGAATCAGATATTCACCTGGAGTTGCCAAGAATGTGGCTATCTTTTAATCTTTAATGTTTTGTGAACATAAAATTACAGTCCGCAGAACTCCATGGACTGTGGACCGCACTGGTGGTGCAGAAAGATGCATGAGTGATAGAACTGAGTGGTTTAACCATGGCAAAAGGCTGATGCGGATACTTTGTGGAAGAGAAGGTGGGGTGGCAGCCTGATAAAGATACTTCCATTTGAGTGTTAAAACTCTACACAAAAAGCAGTCATTAATTCATTTAGGAATTCAGAAGAAAGCTTTTACCGTGAAAACACAGAGAATGTGGACTCACTCTCACAGGGAGAGGTTGAGATGAATGGTAGGGATGGACACAAAGGAAAATGGGAAAGAAGAAGGAATAAATATGTTTTTGGGGATCGTGTGGGAAGGAATGGGTGTCTGGTCTATACATGGAGCTCTGGGGCTGAATGGCCTGTCTGTACTGTAAGTGCAATGTTGGTAAAACATGGAAGAGATTACCAGCCAGAGAGAAAAAGGCTCATGAATGTGCTCAGAGCCACCTCAAAGAAATACAACATCCCCACACAGTTCCCATCAGTACCACTGTTTTTTGTACCAAGCAGGGAGAGACCGGATGTGTGGGCCAGCAGTGTCCAGCTGCATACCCAGCACTACCTCCTCTGGCAGAACTCTCTCCCGTCAGTCCCTGAGAAAGGCATGTAGGACTATGGCTTTACTGCAGTGTTTTTGTTGACAATCATCCTGTGTCTAATTTTCCAGAATACCGAATTGAAGCTAGGATCGGGTAATCGGAAAGCAGCCTGTGTGATGGCCTTCCTACTCTTCATTGCATTCACCTTTGGACCAGCCAGGTGAGAGTGTCATCATCATCAAACTCTGGTTTCACTGTTGTTTAGCAGTCTCTCCACTAGTGGCTAAGGTTAAAGTCAGGGCAGGTCAGCATCTGCATTTATTGTCCTGATGCAGGGCCTCAACTTGAGGCATCGACAGTTCTCTTCCCCCAATGATGCTGGAGCAAGAAACAAGAGGCTGTAGGAATCTGGCAGGTGAGGCAGCATCTGTGGAGGGAAATGGACAGTGGACATTTTGGGCCCATTTCTCTCCACAGATGCTGCCTGACCCGCCGAGTTCCTCCAGCATTTTGTTTCTTGCTCCATATTCCAGCATCTGCAGTCTCTTGTGTCTATGTTTATTGACATGCTCACTTGCTAACCCATACCAGGGACGGTCTCAAGATGAGGGATCAACTGTTTAGGATTGAGATGGGAGGTATTTCACTCAGAAAGCCGTGAATGTTTGGAATTCTCTACCCCAGGGCCCTGTGGCAGTTGCGTTATTGAGTGTTAAATGCTGAGGTCAGTATATTTCTGTTCACAACAGGGAATTGAGAGAATACAGGGATTCAGGAGATGAGGTTAAGATACAGATCTTATTAAATAACAGAGCAGGTTCAAGGGGCCAAATGGTCTACTTCTATTTATGTTGTCAACTTTGTGACACCAGTAAATAAAAGTGCAGTAAAATTGAGTGAGCACTAATGAGGAGATTATTCAAGGTCTTCGTGGAACCTTTTTGGGATATTTGTTATTATTTTTCCCTCTGCAGCCTCCTCTCTCAAGGATTTCTCAAGGCTTGTGCATAGCTGATTGTTCAGGCATGTCACAATCTGTGATCCATGTCTGGGAAGCAGAGTGAGGCGATGCATAGTTTCAGAGTTGGAGCAAATCCCACCTGTCTCAACACCTGAGTTAGTGGCTGCTGTAATGGAAATAATTGCTTCCTGAATTAACCCTTGCAAAGCTGAAGCAATTTCCAGGTCTGTCTTCCTGAGAATGTCCTCCAACAATGGAACTTTTGAGCATTACAGCAGAGAAGGCCATTTGGTCCATGGAGTCTGTGCCAGCTCTTTGTAGCGTAATCCAGTCAGTCCTGTTAAAATGCCCTTTCCCCTGAAAGTTTATTTCACAGAATCATAGAAATAGCAGAGAAAGGGGCACTTTTCTGGACCACCTCATTTATGCTTCATTGATACCATTTGCCCTCATTAGTTCCTTATCCCTGCACCCTTTTCCTATCCAAGTACCTGCCTAATTGTTTTTTTAAACATTGTAATTGTAGTTGCCTCCAGGACCTCCTCTGGCAGCTCGTTCCAAATATTCACCACATCCTGTGTGGGAAAACATACCCCCAGATCTCCTTTTAATATCTCCCGTCTCCCCTTAAACCTGTGCCCTCTAGTTCGAGACTCTCCCAAGTACTGATCCAGTTTCCTTTTGAAATCGTTTGTTTCTCTCTTTCCACCACCATCCTAGGCAGTTAACTCCTGAATTCAAAAAAACAAGGTTGTCCCTGTATCTCTTGCCCAAAGCTTCTAGTCTTTACTCCATCAGCTATGTCTTTGCACTAAGGTAGGTGTCACGCTTAACTAAACCATCGTAAAAAGAAGAATAGGATTGAACAGAATCAGCATGGATTTAGGAAAGGGAGATTGTGTTTCACTAACCTGTCAGGGTTCTTTGAGGATGTGAAGAGATGATGAGAAACCAATGAATGTGGTGTATTTGGATTTTCAGAAGGCTTTCAATGAGATCCCAGGCAGGAGTTTGGCCAACAAGGTTAGAGCACACAGAATTCAGGATAATATTGACATGGATTAAGAAATAGTCATTAGTCATAAAGCAAGGAGTGGGATACTACAGGGATCAGCACTTGGGTGTTCACAAACAATATCAGTGGGTGGGTTGAGGGGACCAAATGCCATATTTCCAAGTTTGCTGACTGTATATTGCTGGGTGGGATTGTGAGGAGGCTTTGAGGAGAAATGGACAGCAGAGTGAGTGGGGGAGAACGTGGCAGATAGAGTATAATGTGGAAAAATGTGAGGTGGTCCACTTTGCTGAACCTAAAAGGAAAGCTGACTGTCCTTTATATGGTGAGAGATTGGATAACGTTGATGTTCAAAGGGATATGTATGGTGCATACACAATTACCGAAAGCCAGTACTTAGCTGCAGCAAATAATTATGAAGGCGCATGTTACATTGGCCTTCATTACGGGAGGATCTGAGTACAGGATACCTGGCTGCACTTACACAGGGACTTGGTGAGACCACAACTGGAATATTTTGTATAGTTTTGATCTCCGTACCTCAAGAAGGACATACTTGACAGATGGAGTGCAGCTGAGATTCAAGGGATGGCAGGTTTACCTTATGAGGAGAGACTAGGTCTAGAGTTAAGAAAAATGAGCAGCAGTTTCATAGAAATAAAATTCTGAAGGGGCTCAGCAGGCTGGATGCAGGGAGGATGTACCTCCTGCCTGTGTAGTCTGGAACCATGGGTGGCAGTCCCAGAATAAGGAATAGACATTCAGGACTGAGGTGAGGGGAATTGTGTACCCTGGAAGTTCTAGAGATTCACTCATCAAGTTCATTTATAACAGAGATCAATAAATTTCTGGGCATTAGGGGGGTCACGGGGATAGTGCAGGAAAATAGCACTAAAGTACAGATCAGCCATGAGTGGTGGAGGAAGCTAGAGGGGCCAAATGGTCTGTTGTTCCTCCTCTTATTTCGTATGTTCTTTTATCCTTAGTGATGAGGTTGTATGTTCCCTGTTCCCTCACCAGGCCTTGGGAACTGTTGAAGGTTTGGAGCAGCAGGCCCGTAACCAAAGTGGTTTTAGCTCACTGCTTAGACCATCTACCACACCCACAGGGGTGCACTGAAATTTCAAGGCCGTTTGTCTCAAATTACCCTCATCCCCTGTCCCACAATGTTATTTCTGCACCTGTGTAATTATTCACTTCCAAAGTCTAAACGCCCTGGAAACACGGCTTGATGTTCAGGCAATTCTCTCAATTCTCTCAATTCTCAAGAAGGAATTTAAAGATCGTGTAACATTTTAATTGCATGTCCTGTAGCAGTAATGACAGCAGCAGCTGGTGCAGGTGCAGCCTTGGATACAGGCAGTAAGCTGTGTCAGAACAGCGCCCTAAATTTGATTTCATCAGATGGAGCCAAGTGGGTGGCGTCAGTTGTCTACATTGACACAAAAATTCGGGCTGTGGTTCTGAGGAAGTGTGGCTGTTTTGTAGATTCCATCTTTTAGTTGGAGTTACTGCAATATAATGTTGCTTGAGGTGTGTATATTGGCCAGGGTTCCATAGATAAATCTACTTTTATTTTTCTCTGGAGCATCGGAGGCTGAAGGGAATTTATAAGATCATGAGAGGCATAGATAGAGTAGATAGTTGAGATCTTTTTCCCAGGGTAGAAACGTCAAGTACTAGGAGATGTGCATTTAAGGTGAAAGGGGGAAAATTTAAAGGAGATGTTCGGGGCAAGTTTTTACACAGTGGTGGGTGCCTGGAACAGGCTGCCAGGGGTGGTGGTGGAGGCAGATAATGGTATTTAAGAGGCTGTTAGATAAACACATGTGGAGAATGGAGGGGTATGGATCATGTCCAGGCAGAAGAGAATTAGTTTAATATTACAAAATGTTTTTTAACGTCTGCCTGAAAGGATAGATGGGGTGTTGCCTCAATGTCTCACCCTGTACTTCAAGGACAAAATTGCTGGAAGAAGTCAGTGGGTCGAGTAGCATTCATCGTTTCAGGTTGACATCCTGCATCAGGATTGAGTGTAGAGGAAGATAGCTAGTATAGAGAAGTGAGAGTGAGGGATAAAACTGATAGGTGGAACCAGATGATTGGGGGGAGCTGGTGGGTAGGCTGAACTGGGGAGAGGGGGGTAGTGCTGGTAATGTGATAGGCTGAACTCACTCATCACTGGAATGGCAACTTCACCGGCTGCAGCGATACCATTTCTGATTGAACCAGTGTAAGCTCAACTAGGACCCAGTTATGTTTCAGAAAAATCCTCAGTATAACACTGTTAAGCAGTTCTTGCACTTAACCAGCTCCCATTTCAGCACCCCTAACCACCTGTTATGCTGCTTATTACCAGGTCAGGACACCCAAATCACTCTACGGCTAATGGAGTACTCCATGAATTGTAGCCACTGTTGTGACGGCAGCCAGCTTACAGGCAGCAAGCTGCTACAAACAGCAATAACATAACCCTCTTTATTAAATGATTACCATTCATTGAAAGAGTAATATTGGCTGAAGGTATCGTTACCTTTCCTAAATAGCAACTTCTACACTCACCTGAGAGGGCAGGTGGGTTAATGCTTCGACACTCCTTCTGCCACACCAGGTGCCCCAGCTGAAGTGTCTGGAATGGAGTCATGAACCCATGTGATGTGTCTGCATTGAAGCAGTGGATAGGCTGAGGGGGTTCCATTTGGTACAGAGGAGGCTGATGGAAGGTTTAATCAACTGTGAGACGTGCATAGGGTGAATGGGAAGGCTCAATTTCCCTTGTCGGTAACCAGAAGATGTGGGAAAGTGTTTCTGCTCAGAGGGTGGTGAAGTTCTCTGCCTGAGAAGATGGTGGAGGCAGAAACTCTCAGTACATTATATAAAAGCATACCTGGGTAAGCACTTGAGCAGTGATGCTATGGACTGAGGGGTGGGAAGTAGGAGTGATTTGAATATCCTTCCTTCGGTTGAGATGGACGGGATGGACTGATTGGCTTCGTTCTGTGCCATAAATGTTTTTGGTTGTTTGTGACATCATTGGTTCTAAGACACTTTGAGATGTCCCATAGTTGTGAATGATGCTTACGGAAAGTGCTTTATGGCAGATTGAAGAAACCACTGAGCCAAGGCTAGCCATCTTGCACTGTTTAGATTACCAACAGTTGTTTTTGTCTGCCCTGTGCCAGTATAACAGAGAAGAAGACAGACCTCTTCCAGAAACAGCAAGAGGATGCTTACGTGCAGCGGCACCTGCTGGCTTTCAAAGAGGAGCAGGCCACAGAGAGTGCAACACAGCAGGCAGCAAGAGATTACAAGCAGCAGGACAAATTCAGGTACCACAATCATTCATCCGAATCACTATGACATTTCCCATCTCCTCAGCTTGGGTTATTCAGAGGTAAAGTCAAGAGCATTTCAAACTGGCTCTGTGTGTTTCTGAAACATTCCATTTTCTGTTTATTAAATGTCAAAATATATGCCATGTTATATAATAATATCTTGTCAGGTTTGAATGGTACACAAATTCAATGAACAAAAATGCAAAAGTCACACCTGTGGATACTGGAAAACTGAAAGTGCTGATATACTCAGCAGGTTGGGCACATAAAACGGTTAACTTTTCAGGTTGATGTTCCATTGAAACATTAACAGAATTATGGGTAAACCTGGCTTCTTGGACTGGTGATTTCAGTTGAATGCTGCAGTTGGAAAGGTGAGATTTTAAACAATGACCATCTGCCATTAGATTTGACTGTTAAAGTCACTCTTAACCTGCCTTGCTTCTTTCAATCATTATGAATGTGGACAAAGTCAAGGTGGTCCAAGACAATTGAAGACCATGCTCTCCTGCACGGTGTTAACATTCACACATGTGAAGCCTACTTGGACTCCACATGCACACTCAACCTACATGTGTGCCTACACACAGGTTCTTGCCCAAAGGCTCTTCCACAGAACATGTCCCTCAGCCCTCTTCCACAGAACATCACAAGTGGATGGGGTGGTAAAGAAGGCATTTGACATGCTTGCCTTCATTGGTCGTAGCATCGAGTGTCAAAGTTGGGAAGTTATGTTACAGCTGCATAAAACTTTAACTTGGCCACCTTTGGAGTATTGTGTGCAGTTCTGGTCACTGCATTACAGGAAGGATGTGGAGGCTTTGGAAAGGGTGCAGAAGAGGTTCACCAGGATGTTGCCTGGATTGGAATGTATTAGCTATACAGAGAGAGTGGATAAATCTGGATTATTTTCTCTGGAGCATCGGAGGCTGAGGGGCGACCTGACAGAAATGTATAAAGTCATGAGAGACATAGATCATCGGAGTGTTTTTCTCAGGGTGGGAATGCTAGCATGCATGGGTTTAAGGTGAGGGGGGAAAGTTTGAAGGAGGTTTACCAGGCATGTTTGTTTTACACAGGGATGGGTAGGTACCTGGAACATGCTGCCAGGGGAAGTGATAGAAGCAGATATGAAAGCAACATTTAAGAGGCACTTAGACAGGCACATGAACATGCAGGGAATAAATCGTACGCAGGTTGATGGGATTAGTTTAGGTTGTCGTCATAGTTGGCTCAAATATGGTGGGTCAAAGGGCCTTTTCCTGTAGCGTACTGTTTTATGATCTATCTCCCTTAGTCTTCTCCCCTAACCCTACATTCCTTCCATCCTGCATCTCACCTCTGCCTCTTTGAGACCCCTCCTTTAATACTTCCATCTTTTCTCCTTGCCCTCCCTCTTTCTGACCTCCCCTCTCCTCTTCTCCCAGCTCTCCAAACCTGTACGCCCCCCCCCCCCCCTCACTGCACTTCAGCTCACTGTCACTACCTTTCACTTGCAGTCCCAGAAAACATCACCTTTGTTGCTCCTGGGGGGGGGGAGGAAAAAGAGCTTCTTTGCTCACGTAACTCAAAGCACTTATTGAAATCAGCTCCGCCACTGTGAAGCTTTACTTTGTTCAGACATCTTGGCATTCACGTTAGTGGATTTGCCTCAGGCAGATTTTTGTTGCTTTTTATAAGTCTGAATGTACACAGTCTTTTCACGTTTACCAAAATATATTGGAATGGTAATTGTTTGTCTCGATAACTGGGTGTTACTGTCATTTAGTTTAATATTTCTGTTGGCATCTCACTAATTGTAGGATGCTGAAGGAACTGAAATGTATAATTCTTTGATAAATGAACCAGTGGTCTTAATGAGTGAGGAACTAAAGGGAATTAACCAAAGGGAAAGTACTTGAGAAATTAAGGGGATTAAAAGCTGACAAATCTCTGAACCTGTTGAGCCCATTCCACGGATCTAAAAAGGGGTGGATGCCAAGATCGCAGATGCATTAGTGAAGATCTTCTGCAAAACCCGAGCCTCTGAAATATTCCCAGCAGATTGGTAGGTAGAAAATGCAACACCTTTGTATAAGAAAGGAGGGAGAGAGTAAATAGGGGAACTAAGGATTGCTCAACAGGTTCCAGCAGTTTGTTGACATCTATTATTGGGGTGGACAGCATGGGTCTATCAGGATGAAGCGATTGCTTAGATCAGGCTTTCAATAACCCATATGAGAAAAGTATGTGATGGTGAATTCAGATACGGCATTGTTTTCACTTGATTGGTTGAGATTGTTTGACAGAACATGAAAGGTACGTGGTATGACATCTTAATGCCTTGTGCTTCTGAAATAAGACTTGCAAACAACAGGTGTATCCCCAATCTCTCACTTGCATAATGCTGACTGGCTGAAAATTCATTGTATGTAGGTTGCAGCGTGGGAGGGGTAGGTTGCATTGGATTCCCAAAAATATCCAGATGGTGGGGATGATGGAGAATACAGGCCATTCCCAGGTTACGAACGCCTGACTTACAGACACTAAATACAAACAAGCTCCCATAGTACTTTGAAATACAAAAGTACATACATACAGTACATTCATTCCTAGGAATGGCAGAACTAGCTTCCTCTCACCATCTTTAGTGATTGTTTTCAATGTGTTTTTGATGCTGTTCATTGCAATACTGTCAATGCTGTCGTTACCATATCGAGTGATTTTTTCTGTATTTTCTGACAGACAAAATTGACTCATGAACATCTGTAAAAACAGAACACATTCATTACCCTGGGACAGCAGTTTCATTTAATCATTTAGTCTGTCTAAAGTAAATTTTCTAATGCTGCTATGGTTATTGTGGTGTTTTGAGGAAGAGGAGACAGCCACAAACTTACAAAGAGAATTTGATCCTGGGCTGACAAGTGGCAATTCAACTTTGATACAGATCAATTCAAGATCGTGGTCAATGTGCACTGCACAGCTAAGATGGAGCTTGGCAAGGAGAAGGATGTTGGTTTACCCATCAGTAACTGTGGATTCGTGGTGATGTTGCTACTCCCAGTCACCAAGAATCATGCTGGAAGTGTGTAAGATCCTGGTTAGACTGAAGCCTGGTCCCAGGAGGAGGCTTGGTCCCAGATAAAACCAGGGAAAGGAGAATCCACTTGATTAGTTTCTCCATTAGGCATAGAGGACTAACACCATTTTTTTTAATTTCAAAAATAAACATTATTCATGACTTTAAAAAATACAGAGGAAGAAACTGTGCAAAAACAAAACCTTAACATTCATGGTCATTACATTCAGTAGAATAAACTTTAAAGATAAACACAAACATAACACCATTGCCACTCATGTGGGCCCCTGAGGTGAGACCCTTTTCATTGTTTGTGGGGCTTCCCCACCCAATTCTGCCCCTCCATGTGCAGTAGCAGAAGGAGCCAAGACTCTGGTCCTTCCCCACAGAGCTTTAGCATTGGCTGCCCCGAGCTTCAGTACGTCCCTCAGCACATACTCCTGCAGCCTTGACTGTGCCAGTAGGCAGCATTCCCCTACGGACATCTCGCAGTGCTGGAAGACCAAGTTTCGTGCAGACCAAAGGGTGTCCTTCACAAATTGATGACCTTCCAGCAGCACTTGATGTCTGTCTCAGTGTGTGTCCCTGGGAACAGCCGGTAGATCAGAGAGTCCTCTGTCATGCAGCTGCTGGGGATGCACTGGGACACGAACCCTTGCATCCGTCTCCACACCCTCAGCAAATCCAGTCTGCAAAGACGTGACCGTTTCTTCCCCACCGCAGCTGTCCCGAGGGTAGCGTATGTTGGGGGGTGATATGTCATCTGTAGAGGAAAGCTCTGACTGGGAGGGCACCTCTCACCACCAGTCAAGTGAGATCTTGGTGCTTGTTAGATCTGGTGATGAGGCAAACACAAAAGGGCATGGAAAGCTTTGTTTTTGCACAAAGAAGCAAACAGCAGAATGCATCTCCCTCAGGGCACGATGATGAAAGCACAAATTAGTCATGGTGATGGCAGAGTTTAGGACAGATGCTTGCACTGAGAGATCGAGCTGGGAAGGGCAGTCAGGCTGAAGCCTGTATCTGTGATTGTTCACTGTGCTTTTCAAGGATGAATGAGATTAAATGGCTTAAAAGGATTTCATCCAAATCCATAAATCCACTTTGTTTAGTTTTATTGCCAGTGTCCCAATTCGCACCTTCCCATTCATCCTGTGCTTGCTGACTCCAGGAAAAGTAATGCCTTAATTTAAAAATTCCAATCTTGTTTTCCCTCTGTGGTTGGATTCATCTGTCTCTGTGATGTCCTGTCCCTGCAATGCCCAAAGATGTGTCTGAGGCTTTGGTTATCATGCCTTGATCTTGCTTGATTTCTATCATTCCATGCTCAGCAGCCAGTTGCTTGGGCCCTGAGCTTTGAAATTTCCCTCCTTGAACCTCAATGCCTTTCATTCCTCTTTTAAGAAGCTCCTTAAAATCCTTCATTTTTAAGCAGTATTTTGATGAAGTGTCTGCGTATCTCCATGTGGGCTTCAGTCTTGGTTGACACACCTGGGACCTATTACTGTGTAGGGGACGCAAATAAATGGAAGTAGTTTAGTTTTGTACAGAGCCTGCAAGCATTTTAACTGCAGACTTTGCAGCAAATGATTGATGGTTATACATATGGTTAATAGAACATAGAACAGTACAGCATAGGAACAGGCCCTTCAGCCCACCATGTTTGTGCTTAACACAATGCTAAATTAAACTAAATTTCTTCTGCTGCACATGATCCATATCCCTCCATTCCCTGCATATTCATGTGTATATCTAAAAGCCTCTTAAATACCACTATCATATCTGCTTCCACCACCACCCCTGACAGCCCATTCCAGGCACTCACCACTCTGTGTATATTATATACAAAGAGAACTTACCCCATACATCTCCTTTAAACTTTGCCCTCTCACCTGAAATGCATGTCCTCTAGAATTTGACATTTCTTCCCAGGGGAAAAGATTCTGACTGTGTATGCCTCTCATAATTTTATAAATTTCTATCAGGTCACCCCTCAGCCTCTGATGCTCTAGAGAAAACAACCCAAGTTTGTCCAACCTCTCCTTATAATTCTTACCCTCTAATCCAGGCAGTATCCTGGTGAACCTCTTCTGCACTCTCTTAATGGAGTGACCAGAACTGCACGCAATATTCCAAGTACAGCCGAACCAAAGTTTTGTATAGCTGCAACATGACTTCCTGACTCGATGCCCTGACCAATGAAGGCAAGCATGCCGTACGTCGCCTTTACCACCCTCTCTCCTTGCGTGACCACTTTTGGGGAGCTGTGGACTTGGACCCCAAGTTCCCTCTGTACATCAGTGTTGTTAAGGGTCCAGCCATTAACTGTATATTTTTTCCTGACATTTGACCTCCCAAAGTGCAACACCTCACACTTGCCCAGATTAAACTGCTTGGTTAAAGGGCAAACATTCTTGACTATTTTCTTATGCGGTTATGTTGAGCCTCATTTTCCTTGCTTTCTTTCGATGTGCATGTTCAGACATTAAATGAGTTAAATCTGATTTACTTTGTTGAAATGATATTCTTTAATCTTCAGTAGATCTCTCAGCTGCTGCCAAGTTCCTCAGGGTTAGGCAACTGTATTTTTTAATTGTTCTGGTTTCCAAGGCAGCAGTGGATAAGCAGGTGCATTGCTTTCTGACCTTTCATCTATCGATTGCTAGTAATATTGGTGTCAAAAATTCTTTGCAGCTTTGAATTTCTAAGAAGTGAATCCTGCACTGGCTTGTTTTTAAATTTCAAACTTCTCAGTACTGAATGCTCCCTGCTCTCGCAGATGAGAGGCCTCCCTGCACTGACTACCCTCTCAGGCCAAATTCTCAGTCTTCGGATATGTTTTGTCGAGCAAAAACTCTTATTACAGGACCAATCCCCACACCAAGCCCTGTAAACAACCAAACCTGCCAATAACACATTACTACCTTGAGGTTATTGGGCCCCTTGCGTCCACCCCACCTTTCAGTGAATTTATGGCTGATGTTCCACTTCATCCAATTTTCTGTACGATGCTTGTGTTCCCTTGATTCCTTTAATGTCCAAATATCTGTCAGTCTTAATCCTGAATGCACTCAATGATGAAGATGATAGGGCAAGAGCAGTATAACTTCGAGTTGGAGTCAAGCCACTTAGCAGAGAAGTTGGGAAGCACTTCTTAAGCTAAGGATGGTCTGTGGAACACAGTCCCACAAGGGTACAATGGGCTAGGATGCTGAGACGTACTGTGGTTAAATTCTGATCTTGTAATCCATTGACACAGACCAGTGATCTGAAGACACTAGTTCACATCCCACCATGGCAGCAGGGGATTTTAAATTTGGGTTAATTAAATAACCTAGAATTTAAAAAAACAAACTTGCTGTACTATAACACTTATCTGCTTAATCAGTGTAATGTGTTATCCTTACTAGAGACCTGTTTGGCTGTAAAACCTGACCCAAACTCAGCCAGTCAGAACTCAGCCCTAGCCCAAAGTCTTGTGAACTTTCTGCTAACCAACCCCAAGTTGACCTGTTGGGCCTAGACCAGGTAGCCAAGTTCTACTGCTCAACAATGTGACTTTAGGCCCACGGCACTGCGGTTCATTGTTAACTGCCCTCTGAAATGGCCTGCTAAAATGCTTTGAGGATGGAAAATAAGTGTCCGCCATGCCAGTCTTGTGAATGAATGATTGAAGAAACTCCAAGGCAGATGAGTGGGATAGGGTTCCAGTCAGTCATAATTTGAGAGCAATTTTGAGCCCTGTATCTAAGGAAAGATGTGCCAGCTCTGGAAGGGGTCCAGAGGAAGTTCACAAGAATGACCCTGGGAATGAAAGGCTTAAGGTGTGAGGAGCGTTTGATGTCTCTGGTCCTGTACTCGATGGAGTTCAGAAGGATCTGGGTGGGGGGTGGGGGGGGGATCTCATTGAAACCCACTGGATACTGAAAGGCCTGGATAGAGTGGACGTGGAGAGGATGTTTCCATCAGTGGGAGAGTCTAGGATCCAAGGTCACAGCCTCAGAGTAAAGGGACATCCCTTTAAAGCTGAGATGACGAGGAATTTCGTCTGCCAGAGAGTGGTGAATCTGTGGAATTCGTTGCCACAGAGTGCAGCGGAGGCCAGGTCATTGGGTGCAAGGCAGAGATTGATAGGTTCTTGATTGGTAAGGGGTTTAAGGGTTATAGGGAGAAGGTGGGATGATGGGGTTGAAAAGATCAGCCATGATTGAATGGTGGAGAAGACTTGATGGGCTGAATGGCCTAATTCTGCTCCTATATCGTATGGTCTAGATAAATCCAACCTGTGGAACAGACTCAAGGGGCTGAGTAGCCTACTGCGATTCCTCAGTGTAAGCAGATCTGAAAGTCAGGTTCTGTCCCGATTTTAGACGCTGCAGTATAAAGGAAGCATTAAATTGAGAATTTTAGCAATGCTAGTTAGTGCCGTGTAATGTGTGGCCCTCATCCCACTCAGGAAACTGATCTCTTTCTGGCACACCATGAATGCAACTTAACCAGATCTGAAATTGTTTTGGAAATCCATTTTTTATACAGGTGTTGTGTGTGTGTTTGGTTCAGAAGGACTGGTGAGCTTTTTTAACTAAAACATATCTCCTTTTATCTTGTATGATGTAACAAAGCAAAGCTGAGCTAACCTGTGTGTGACTGATACCACGGACCAGCTGTAGTGGCATTTTGCACCTCTGTAATCTCTGCATCGCCTGTGCTGAGATAACCACCTCAAACGCAAGTGGGCAACACACAGGCTGCATTCCTTCCAGTCTCTCGCCAGCCTGGTTCCCTGCTGTGCACTCATTACAGCTCCTCTTGTATCAGAGTTCATTTCCACATCTTATTGTGTGACGCAGAGGCAAATTTGTTGGAAAGGCAGCAACATGGTGGGCTGCACGCAGCTTGGGTGGGCCATGTGCAACGCAGGCTCCAAAGATTGGTAATTAAAGTGTATCTGGTGAAGGTTATAGTTCACAGAAAACTTGAGGTGTGCAGCAGTCATTTGACATCTTCAAAATGTACCTTATTTACCATGCCTGATTGGTGTACTTCTCAGTGAAGGTAGGGCAGGGTGGCTCTAATTAGTATCAAAGGAACTTGTATCACAGAAAGGAGGAGGCCTACCATGACTGTGCTGTACACAAATGGGCCTCAGATTACTCGTCCCGGTCTGCAGCCCTGCCAGTCTTGCATTTTCAAGTCCTCAGCCCTGTACTGAGGTGGACCAGGGGAGAGAATCAGTTTTAACTCAATTTGAGTCAGGGGTTTCACCCACCCAGATTTGAATCAGTTATGAATGGTGTTGGCTGAAGGTTTTGCCCACTGCCAGGAACACTTGAAGAACAGCAATGAGAGAGTCTGCAGCCAAAGTGAAATTCAATGAATTCAGTAACTTAAATGCAGAGAGTGGGACGGAGGTGTAATAGTGTCCTCTGGATGTTGTTCACCCTCCACTGGAAACACGAGTGGGTAGCACTTCAGCGTTTCTGCACTCAGTTAACTGCCATCTTATCTTTCATTTCCAGCAACATTACCATGGCCTACTCCGAGGTGAAGGACCTCGTGCTTCGTGACATCGACCGCATCCTCTTCCCCTCTTCAGATTGCCGTCAGTTCAATAAGACAGAGTCACTTAGGTAGGTTTTAGGGGCAGCATTTTGAACCGCACCACATCCAGATCCTCCCTGATCCTGGGCAGGATAAGGACTGGGTTCTCAGTTTTCTCCTGAGGATGGCATCACGGTGCAATGTAAGGGATGGGGAGTGTGCAGAGACACAAGGTTGGAGTGAGGCACTGAGCTGGAACCTCAAGTGAAAGACAATGCTCCCTTTTGCTCTGATTAAAAATGAGGGGAGGTTTGCAATTAATAAGCAGGTCGCAGCCCAGCAAATATGTGTATTAAATCCTTGCCACGTTGAGAAGGGAAGTGCATTGAAAGAGAAGTGTGTGGCATTTGCTACAAGTCCGTAATGTGTGAAATGGCTCGGTGGATGATTTCTCAGCCACAGATCAGCCAAGAGGTAATTGTTGAAACAGGCTTGGAAGGGCTGAATAACACCCCCACCCCACCCTCCCATCCTCCCTCCCCATCCTCCTACCCTCCCACCCTCCCTCCCCATCCTCCCTCCCCACACCCACCTTTTCCAGTACCTCCAGAACCTATTTCTCTTCACGGGCAAATATAAAGAATTGTTTGAAATCTTCTTTGTCACACTGAATATTTGGTGCTTCCAACAAAGAAAAGTTTAACAAGGAAATGAGAGGTAGAAAGCTCTAAATTTGTCATTTTTGTTTAAGGAGAAGTGAGGGTTGTTGTGAAATATTTTCTCTGAGATGTAGTAATTGCAAGTCTTAAACATTAAGTTGCAATGAGTAAAATCCAATAGTGGGTGTTACTGACAAAGCCAAAAGGTAGTGAAAAAGCTCTTGAAAAGGTAGTGATCAGCCACAATCTTGAACTGCTGCAGACCTTCTGGGCAGCTGCTCTCACAGTGCTGTTGGACAAGGAGTTCCAGGATTTCGACACAGCAACGTTGAAGGACTGGTGATATACTTTCCTAGTTACAATGTGATGCTACTTGAAGGGGATGTTGCACCTGCTGTCCTTTTTGGTAGCAGAGATTGTAGGTTTGGGATATGTTGTTAGAGTAGCTGACACGAGCAACCAGGTGATCATACTGCAGCTACTGTGCACCGCTGGAGTGTATATTTCAGATGGTAGATGAAGTCCCAATTGAGTGAATTATATGGGCTTTGATATGTGCACCCATTCAGTTAAGTGGAAGGAATTCCATCACAACTACCTGGCAATTAGTGGACATTCTGTATATTTGGTTGGGGAGTTTCAACATGCAGATGCTGGGATAACATTGTGATTTTCTCTTGCCTCTTCTGCAGGTTGGCCGATGAGCTACGAGGCTGGGTGCACCGGCATCAAATTGACAGGACAAAATCCAATGAGAAACCAAAGCGTCAGAAGAAATTTAAACAGGGCATGGTAGGTTGGAGTTATCCAGCATTTGTACTCAAGCTGCAGGAATACGGCCAGTCCTATCATCTTACAGTTTGGAGATTGGCACGTTGATTTAATCTCACTGTTTAATTAACAGTTCATTGAACTGAAATACCCCCAGCATTCTCCACCAGAGTATATTGTATATTGGAAAATTCCTTGAGTTCCATTCGATGTGCAGACTGGTTTTATCAGCAGAAGTTAGTGCCTTTATTTATTCTTCAGAGTGCTCAGATCTGCCACTATCAAGCTGTAACAATTAACATTGACTGCTCTGATCACATGATATCTTCTCAAGTGATGAGCAGTCAATGTTAATTGTTGCAGCTTGATAGTGGCCAGGGTATCACCCTGTAGTGGGACTGACACGTTCTGATACTCTTACTCTTGCCCCTACTCACTTTCTTGTTACGGATGTGAAGCATACAGTCAGTTTTAAGCAGGGAACTCATTTTAAAATAGTCAGCCTCATTTCCAAGCTCCTTCATTGACTTCCCCTTCCTTGCCTGTTCAATCCCCTCCAACCCAAGGGGTCTCTGTGCTCTTCCAATTCTTGCACATCTGAGTTTCCTCATGGTGCCAGGCCACTGTGACCTTTCTAGAATCAAGCAAACTTTGGAAGATTGTAAAATCGCCTCCCTCAACCACTCTGCTTCTCTCCTTCCTCTCTTTGGCCAGGCTGCTGATCCACTGTGCTCCTTGTTGTGGCTCAGTGGAAAATGTTATTGCACCACTTAAAGATGCAGAAATTGTTTACAATGTGCTCAGTTCTTTTGAAACTTGTGCCTTAAGTGTCATAACAGACTACTGTGCCAAAATGACCAGTATCTGTCATTTCCTGAGCCCCTTCACAAACTGAGATACCAACCAGATACTGACTTTTTTTAAAAAAAAGCCAGCAACAAAAGCACTTCTTGAAATTATTGGCACTCAGCAGGCACGGTAGTGTAGCTGTTAGCATAATGCTATTACAGTGCCAGCGACCTGGGTTCAATTCCGGCCACTGTCTGTAAGGAGTTTGTACGTTCTCCCTGTGTCTGCGTGGATTTCCTCTGGATGCTCCAGTTTCCTCCCACATTCCAAAATAAGACGTATGGGTTAGGACGTTGTGGGCATGCTATGTTGGCTCCAGAAGCGTGGCGACACTTGCGGGATGCTCCCAGAACAGTCTACGCAAAAGGTGCATTTCACTGTGTGTTTTGATGTACATGTGACTAATAAAGATATCTTATCTGCTATATTGCTCTTCATAAGAATGCAAGAAATAGGAATGGGATTGGGCTGCCTGGTCCCTCCAACCTGCCCTGCTATTCAGGACTAATCTGATCATGGCCTCTACTTCACTTTCCTGGCTGTTTGCCACAATGCTTGACTCTATTGTCCAAAGATCTGCTTATCCCAGCCCTTCCTGGGCAAAGTCTGAAGACTAAACTGCACACCAATTTCTGCAGATAAATTACTCTTCTGTGTATCAATGTTCAAAGGGCAAGGAAGGTAGACTAAGAAATAATCTCATCCTCCCAGAACCCCATGGATCTTCACAGCTGGTGAATTGCTTTAAGGTTCAGCAAATGTCTTCCACGTCCATGTCAGAACCTCCCAATGCAACTTTTACAGCCACTGAAAGTGTGGTCACTGGAGTAAGCTCCCACAAACAACAGTGATAACAACTGGATCAACTGTTTTGGTGATCTCATCAAGTGTTAAACATTGGTTATCTGGGACAATGAGGAGAGCTCCCCTGTGAATCAGGTTTATTATCACTGACATATGACATGAAATTTGTTGTTTTGCGGCTGCAGTACAGTGCAAAGGTATAAAAATCTATAAATTACAAAAACACATAGTGCAAAATAAAAGGAGTAATGAGCTAGTGGTAATGGATCATTCAGAATTCTGATGGAGGAGGGGAAGAAGCTGTTCCTGGATCATTGAGTTTGGGTCTTCAGGCTCCTGTGAAACAGTGACCTTGGGATCTTTCATGCCCACTTAAGAGAGCTGATGGGATCTTGGTTTATTTGAAAGACAGCATCTCCAGCAGTGCAGCATTCTCTCAGTTCCACACTGGAGTGTCAGCCTGGGCTTTGTGGACCAATCTCTGCATCCATTGCTCTTGACTTGGAGGCAAAGGGCCATACACTGAGCCTGATGCTTGACCAGCATTTAGTTGGTTGACTCTTGCACACCAGGATGGAGAGGCATGGCCTTTTCACTTTGGACGTGTCTGATTTTCCTGGGAAAGAAGGCTGATTTTCATCCACCATTTTATTTGTTAATCACTATTGTGGTCTCTTTTGCAGCGGTCACAGCAGAGGAAAATCAATCTGCCTCGCTTTATTCCTGTTCAGTCTGCAGACACGGACACAAGGTGAGTGGTGACCATCCTTAATCTTAAACTGGTAACTAGTGGAAACAATTGCACTAAAGCAACATCCTTGCCTTATTATCATATTTTACTGAGGGAAGATAAATGGTTGAGGCTTGAGACATGATAATTAAACTTTCATATGTGAGAGATGAAAGATATTTATCCCATGTGTGTTTATCTTCCAAAGCTGCCTGAGGCAGCGGTGGTGTAACATTGCAGATAAAAGACTTTGCCTCGTACTCATCAATATCATCTTCATTTTAGTAGGAACTGATTGAGACAGTGTTCTCTCCTAGAATTTGTGCTTTGGATGGTGAACCTCATTGACTGTGTTTCCTTACTTATTCTACCCTCGATTCAAATGGAGCTTGTTTTAAGAGATCATTTTCTCCTTTGTGTTAATCCCTATATTTATCCCTCTCCACTTCCCCTTTCTTTTCCTTGAGATGGTTTCCATAGTTTACCAGGAACAGAAGCAGATGCAAATGGGGTTCCAAAGCCCAGTCCATTGTTAATCTTGTCTACCTATTCAGATAAGATGGTAAATCTCAGCTCCTCTACACCCTGTAAGGTGGACATAAAAGATCCACAGCTACACAGATGACCAAGGGGAGTTCTACCATGGTCCTGGGGATATTAGATAACACTCAGTCAATAGGTTTAAAACAAAGTTACCTAGTCAGTATCACTATTGGTTGTGAGCATCGACCATGTTCTGTAAAATACTCCATTCATTGTAAAGTGCCCTGGTACATCCCAAGGTGCAAACTTGCGTTTTTATCAATGCTCACACATTCTTGAAAGAGTTAAAAAGGGATGCATAGCACAGTGGTCATGTTGTGGCCAAGTCTTCATCAATCTGGACCATTGATCCGGAGACTTCAATGTGAATGAAGACACTGACGCCCTGGTGCAGGGTTTCAACCCGAAACATGAACAATTCCTTTCCTCCCATGGATGCTGCTCGACCCACGAGTTCTTCCAGCAGATTGTTTGTTGATTAAATTTGAATTGCCCCATGGCAGCTGAGAACTTAAGTTACTTATTAAGTAAATTGGAAATAAAAAGCTGGGCTTGATGATTGTGACTATAAAACTAGACGACTGTTGTAAAACACTGGCTGGTTTATTAATACCCTTCAGGCCTTGCATAATCTGGCCTATACATGACTCCAGTCCCACCTCAGTGTGTCTGTTAACTGCTGTCTCAAATCACCCAGTGAAATGCTCAGTGCAGATGAAAAGCTAGTCAGAAAATGCTGACCTCCTCAATGACTGAATAAACAAAAAGGTTTTAACTAGCAAGGTGCCAAAGCAAATTTGTTCAAATGCATTTAAATTCTACTGTTACATCAACAAATCATTCCTGACAACCTTGAATATTCATTGGTTTACTCAAACACAGCTGTACAATGACTTTGGCACCCCTGAGATGCCTGTCCAGCTACTGATTATACAGTGATACCTCTGCCGCCTTCCAACACCACCCCCAACATCCACCAAACGCAATTGTCCAACCACTATAGTCATCAACAGTGCCCCCTCTAAACATCGCTTCCTGGAGATGGCCTGGACTAAACTCTGGGTGTTTGTAACAAGAACACTATGGAGTGGGAGTCGCTAGTAAGAACTGCAGAGACAGAAGAGTCCTAAACCCAAGTGGTTCCACTAACAGAGGCAGCACTGGTGGGAGCAGCAGTGTAAGGGCATGTGGTCTGGATAGGTGTCCAAGGGAGGATGTGTGTTCCTCCAGCATCTTGTGTGTTGTTCCAGATTCCAGCATCTGTAGGAGACCAGTATCTTCTGGTCTGCTTCTGGGCCTGGCCAGGGTCGACATTCACAAGTCCAGACGGCGGGCTGTCGAGGAGTCGGTCCAAACTGCCTGTAAACCTCACAAGGATACATCTGTGCCTTGGTGCCCATGGAGAGGGAGCACTGGCTCACTGGAGTCTCTGGAACCAGTGAGCACTGCAGGGATTGTATTTGGATCTAAAATTATTGAGAGCATTGTAAATAATTAAATAAATAGGATGATGATTGAATGTTAAGTAACATTGCTTGTAGTGAAAGTGTTGAGTTGAACGTATTCACTTAACGCTTTCCTTACAAGCAATGTTACTTAACATTTATATATCCTGGAATTTTTTAAAAAATGGTATATTTTGAAAAAACCTGCAGAGTGGCAATTCCACACCGTGCCCCCCACCACCACCACCCCACCCACCCCCCCTTCCCCCCCCCCCCCCCCCCCCAACCCCCGGCCGTTGTGCTGCTGCTTCCCCTATCTGTGCACTATGTTGCATTGCCTCATTGTTTTCATACGTTCTGCTTGTTGAACAGGTTAACCTCAAGTCAGCTGCAGGTGTACCAGAGCCCTGAGCAGAGTTACTATGACTTCATGGATGCCATTGACAGGAGGGAAGACACCTTCTACGTGGTTTCTTTCCGAAGGGTAACTATTATATGCTCAGCACTTTCTGTGTCTACATGTGGTGTTGGTGGGATCAGGTTGTCACCTACATCCTAACTTTGTGCTCTACTCTCTGCAGGACCACCTGCTGTTGCCAGCCATCAGCCACAACAAGACCAACAGACCAAAGATGTCCCTGGTCATGCCAGCCATGCCAGTGAATGGTAAGCATTTTGCCCTGCTCCTGATACCCCCATTGTGTATCAGTTTAAAATGGAGCTGAATGGTCTGAATATCACCTAATTTATAGCCTAGAACCAGCCATTCAACCACCAGCACACACTAGCCTCTACTGCCCCTACAGGAGACTGACCACAATAATCTGGGCAGATCCTCCAGTGCAGTACTGAGGGACTATCACATTGTCACAGGTGCAGTCTTTGAGACGAGCTGTTAAACTTCTGTCCTTCTCGGGTGGATGGAAAAGATCCCATTGCTGCTGTTTTGAAGAAGAGCGGGGGAGTTCTTGGTGGGCTTATTCATAAGCCAATATTTCTTTAAAAGAAATGGACAGCCTGTTCATTGTCACATTGCTGACGATAGGATCACGAGGAACAAATGATCTGCTCTGACGCAGGGTTTTGACAATTCCTTTCCCCCCATAGATGCTGCTCGTCGCAGTGTTCCTCTAGCGTTCTGGTTTTTCTGCTCCAGATTCCAGCATCTGCAGTCTCTTGTGTCTCCACAGGATCATGAGGATTGGCTGCCAGGTTTCCCGTGATACTGCAGTGACTACATCTCAAAAGTGCGTCATTGGTTGTAACGCACTTTGGGATGTTCTGAAAGGGATATGAAAAGTGCTATAGAAGTGAAGGATGTTCACACGATTAATATAAAGTTCTATTCTTTGTGTGTCCCTTGTGTGTGTTGTTCCTGTTTCCCTGAAATTTATCCCTGCTGTTCACCTCAACCACTCCCTGCAGGAGTAAGTTTCGCATTCTCGCTGGAAGTGCTCGACAGGTCAAGCAGCATCCCTGGGGAAAAGAACAGACTTAACTTTTCAGGTTGAAAGTGCAGGTCAGCAAGTGCCCGCTCTTGACAGCGACCAGTTTCTCTCCTTGACAGGGAGTAGAAAAGCTTTGTGTCTGGAACTAGTTGATACTGTTTCATAACCTGTGGCTTTGGGCGGTCCAGTGTGTGAGTTTTTTGTGTTGTTCTTCTGAGAAATCGTTCAGCCTGGATGTTCCTTTGTTTGGCAAAATCTCAAATGGAAGGAAAAGCTGGATGCCTCAGGGTTAGTGAGAGTTGAGTGAATTAGACCACATGCAGGCTGTAATGTGAGTCAAAGCAGCTTCTTATAATGGAGAGTTGGTAGGGATTGTTTGTTGAAAATTTATCCACGCCGTGTTTTTGTTCTGATGTTTTATTCACTTCCTTTCACTCTTAACTCGTTATTTTCCAATTTAAAAGTATTTCCTAATTCTCTCAACATTGGTTTGTTCAGGCATTCAGCTTCAGTTGCTATTTCTGATGTACTTTCAGGATAAGGAGACACAGACTGCAGATGCTGAAATCTAGAGCAACAAACAAAATGCTGGAGGGATTCGGTGGGTCGGGCAGCATCTGTGGAAGGAAGTGGACGGTCGACATTTCAGGTCAAGACCCTTCAGCTCGATCCAGATGAAGAGTCTAGACCAGAAACGTCGATTGTCCATTTGCCTCCACAGATACTGCCTGACACGCTGAGTTCCTCCAGCAATTTGTTTAATACTCTCAGGACAACTCCAGCCTTATGCCCCTCTCTATTAACAATCTTCAGCCCAACCCCACCCTGTCTCTAATCTCGTCCAGCCTTGCACCCATTCCTATCTCTGCAACGTCCTCTCTGTCCTTCTCTATCTCTCTAACTGACCCTCGAACCTACACTGTGTCTCGCCTTCTATAGCGTACAACTCTGTGCACCACTTTGGAACAGTAACTTCCTCCAGCTCTACAATCCTTTTTCCTGTAACCGTCTATGACTCTGCACCATTGGCAGTGGTTCCTTGCACTCTCCAAACCTCACCTTTGCAATTCCCTCCTGACACAGCTCCACTTCTCTCTCATCCCCAAGAACATACTTGTTTTGTGAAGGTGCCTCTGTGCTGCTCAGTGTTGTATTTCATCTCATCTTACTCCTATTAAGAATCTCGGTTCGGATGAGGGTACTGGTCAGCAGTTTGGGGCAAGTTGTTGCTTTTTGTTCCTGGGTCCTAAACACAGCCATGATGACGTGTGGCCCCAAAAGGTGGCTGCAAAAGTCTGTGGCTGTCCTCAGTAATGGGCTGTACATTCTATAGGCACAAGAGCATTCGGGCTTGTACAGACGGGTAATAACAATTTGCACAATGAGTTGGCTTTGTTTCATGTTCCCTTTGCCTGCCAGTGTACTGCCATCACCTCATAATGACATAATCTCCCAGCTCCCTTCAGGAAGAGGAGTCTACTCTGGTGAATGGGTTAATAAACCCAAGGTCACAGGTTTAAAATCATTGTTAGAGGGATCAGAAGGGGCACATGCAGACTGGCATGACCCCTCTCGAGCTCGCTGTACAAGTCATTAGCAGTCAATCAACTTCTAAATGCCTTAATTACCTCCTCCCAGGGTTATATGAGACGCTGCACGTGCCCCTCTCAATTTGGTTTCATGTGTGAAGACAGCTCTGGCCATTGATCATCCCTGAGGGTTGGGCACCAGTTTTATGGGCCTCTGTGAGAGGCTCCTGGATCACTGCAGGTTATATACCATGTTGTTCTGCACATGAGGCTTCTAGATCACTGCAGAGTTATACACTGTATTTGCATACTTAGTACAAATCTCTAGCATGCATAGCTTGGGGGAGTTCTGCCTGACTGATACTTTTGTGCTTACTGGTGGTGCTAGTGGACTGACTGGTGTTTCTGTGCTTATTGTTGGTGCTGGTGGTCATGTGTGCATCAATGGTTGGAGATTAAACCACCTTGTCACTTTCGGTATGCTGGGATTCCACAGTTAATAAACCAATTCAGACTCTGTTAGAAAGATCATTGAGATCCATTCCACCAAGTTGTAACTGTGTCCTCTGTGCTAAATCCACAGTGCAAAACTGTTCTCTCCCACTCTTTGAGAATACTGGGAATAAACATATTGATTTAATTGCAGAGATGTTTGCTGTAGGATATCGCAGGTTCTCATACACAGCCGTAAAGTTTGTGTTTTCAGAACGCATTTAATGACCTCATTCCCAAAGTACAAAGTGTTGTAATTTGGGACTACAGTTCATGTCCAGCAAGCTCCCACAAGCAGCAGTGGGTTATTTTTGCAATGTTGGTTGAAAGATGATTATATCAAACAAGTAACTACCGTGCTCATTTTTTTTAAGAAGCATGGTTTCACGAGATGTTGTACGTCCACCCAAGAGGAAAGATTAATGTCTTGTACAAAGGATGACGCCTCTAACAGTGCAGCACTCCCTCACCATTACATTGGGAGTGTAAGCCCAGACTTGTGTGCTCCCTGAAGTAAGAATGCCATTCTGATGAAGGGTCTTTGAACTGAAACATTAATTCTATTTCTCGTTCCACAGAGGTAGCCTGACCTGTTGAGTATTTCCAGCATTTTTTGTTTTTATCTTAGATTTCCAGCATCTGCAGTTTTGTTGATTGGCATTCATGATCTTCTCACTCTTTGGCAGGAAGACATGCATCATACATCTATACGTGCTTTTTTTAAATAACACAGTTGATCTCACAATGTGTGTGTCTCTGAATAGGCCAGCATTTACTGTCTGTCCTAAATTCTCCCTGAACTGAAGCTCTTTAGGGGTCAGTAAGAGTCAACTACACTGCTGTGGGTCTTGAGCCACTTGTAGACCAGACTGGAGGGATGGCAAAGATATCAGTGAGCAAGATTGGGTTGTCTAATGGTGCATTATTTTTACGGTCACTGTTATAAAAGTTCACTTAATTAGCTTGATTTAAATACTCAGCTGCCGTCGTGGGTTTATGAATCATTAATTAAGGAGGTTAAGCGCTCCTCCATAAAGCTGAGGTTGGGACTTGGTCAAGCACCTTGAAATTGAGATGATTGAATTTTTGTTTAATGGTGTCAGGGTGATGGAACCTCAATGGTAACATGGAACTAAGATACAACATCTGATTTTTGAATACAGATCAGGCTGAACTAGGCACCTGATCCTAAACATGGCACTTGCTATTCTATGGGGTAGAAAGTTAGCCAAGTGGTGAAATTGAGCAGTGTCAGAGCAGGTGGCTGTGATCTGGTGCAATAAACAATCTGCTGAAGGAATGGTGGTAGTGGAAACGCTCATCATGGTTAAAATATACCTGGCTGATGACTGCAAGGGCTGTAACCTTCAGGGCTGGGCACTGGGAAGTGGGGGCAGTCTGGGTAACTCCACCTCTGGGCAGCCTGGACCAAGTGGCTGCTTCCTATGTCTTCAATATCTCTGGTGTGGTTAATGTGCCCTGTGCTGTTTGTCCCCCTCTTCCAGAGAGCCTGTACAACACCACGCAGGGCTATGAGGTGATGATGCAGATCGACTGTGAGGTGATGGACACCAGAATCATCCAGATCAAGAGCTCATCTGTGCCGCCCTCCCTCCGCCAACCCCAGGACAACAGGACCAGCTCCTTCCACTCCCACAGTGGAGCCAGCAGGTCACCCAGCCCAGGTGGGCTTCAACCTCGCCCGCAAACCGTCACTGCGCCCAGCAGCAAGGACTCCCTGTACCTCTCTGCAGAAGGTGAAGTGTAGCAGCAGGGATTCCCTGAAGTGGGAGCCTCCCTTCCCTGACCCTCCTCAAAGCAAGTGTATATGGGAACTTGAGATTTTTTTTAGTTGTTCCTTCCCTCACAGCCCTCGGAAGCTCTTTTAAAAACAGTTCTAATTGTCACTGACTTTTACAGACAATACTGGGTGCGAGGTGGATGGGATTGTGTTTGGAGGCAAAGAGGTGAGCCCAGATCTGGTGTTTTCAAAAGACCTGCCCATGCCTTTTGGAATACCCAGGAACCAAAACAAGCTGGGCACCTTCGCACCTTGGAACCATGCCCGGCACTGCCACCTCACCATCTGGAGTTCTGGTCCTCGATCGAACCCTGAGGGACAGTGAGGCAAACATTCCACGGGGTTTGCACTAATTTCGAGCAATTCCTTCAGCGTTGACTGTGAAATATTTCTGCTCAGAAAAAAATTCTATGGGAAGAGAGCCCAGCACTGTTTTATTGGAAGTGAGGGAATCGGCAGTTTTGGAAAATTCATCATTCTGCCCACCACATATAACCAGTCTTTATCATCATTTTGTGCACTGTACAGCTGTTATGACCCCTTTATGTTGTATTTATGGGGCTGGGCTTTGGTTTGCGGGGTTGCAGGGAGGGACAGGAATACCAGTGCACTACATATGTTGTAGAGTGCTACGAGGTGACGGCTGGGATCCGTCGCTTGTACGTGGGAGAAGTTCAATTCCAACACAGACCCAATAGATCTGACACAGGAAAGCCTTACAAGTTGCTAACCTGATCTGTACAGCAAAAGCCTGGTCAAACTATTACATTTCTTTAAATCCGTTCTGACCAGGCACGGCCAACAAGTTCAAACTCATCCCTGTTTATTGTCTCCAAACTGTTTATTCACTTTCAGAAAAAATTCGTCAAACCTGTTCAGTGTGTTCACATTTCCATGACCATGTGAAGCAGAGGATGGGGGTTTTGCTGTAAACATGTGCATAGCATGTTTGGTTTCTATCATGTAGCCATTCTGTTAATTGGTAATTTTGTGAGGGTGTGGATGTGTGTGTGTGTGTGTGTGTGTGTGTGCATATCTTTTGTGTAGCTCATGTTTTTTTTAAATGTTATATTTTGTCATTAATTCCGAATCAAGGGTACCTTACTGCAGTCCTCAGTAATCGGCACTGCAAAAAATAATTCCCTTCTCTTACAGTGGCAATGTGGTCCCTGGGCTGAGATTGAACATGCTGCATTTGAGGGACCTGCTCTAAAGGGGAGAGCTTGCATAGCTGATCTCTGAAGGATGAAGAGAAGAGAAATTAGCACAATGGTGTCACTCTGAGCTGTAGAGTCACCACCAAGTCACGCAGACTACCTGTGTCACTAAAATGGAATCATCAGTGAACAGGGTGCAGGTGTGATACCATGCCAGGTTGTTAACCGGCCTCTCTCTCTGTGTATATAAGCCTAAAGTTGTGATTTTTTTAAAAAAATTATGTAATTTATTATTTAACCATGTTTCTTTGTGTGGAGTGTTCAGGCTTGGTTGACAGAGTTTAACGATAGTCTGACCCAGAAGTGTGCCAAGTTCCTCTGCCTACATTAGCCCTCCCCTCTGTACTGCACTTACCCTGCCCCCTTCTTCCCACAAACCATTCCTCTCCCCTTTTGGTGAACTCCAGAGCCAGGCCCTGAATGGAAAGTATATATAGTATTTTTGTTTGTGACTACAGCGGAAAATATTAGTTAAAAATTCTTGTTGTGCCTGTTTAGTTGTCAGGCCTTAATGTTGAAGGACCCTTGGCTGCCCTCACATTGATATCACTGGGAAGTCAGTGAGCCTGGAATGTTCTTCAGCTGTGTTGCGGCCCTGATGTGTGTTGGGGATATTGCACCAGTGGAGTATCTTGGCTAGCAACAGAAGGAAACCATTTGGCACCTGAGCCCACTCACTCATTCAGCTAGATTGCACCTGCTCTGTAGCTCATTTCTGTAACCGTGACTCTCACATACTCTGTCTCGGGAAAATGTTACTTCACTTTTAAGGTGATCTGGAATAGTGTTCGTATTCACTTTGTGCTTCCCCTAGTGGGTCCTTGTTTCTCTTCAAATGTTCTATGCTAAATTGGAGTTTCTACAGAAAGGGGAGACTGGAGATGCTGGGGCTTTCTCCTTTGAACATGGAAAGTAGAAGAGTTCAAAATCACAAGGGGTTTGGACAAAGCTAAAATAGAATTGTTTCTAGTGCCAATGAATCAGTGACCAAGGCACAAGTGGAAGGTAAACATCTGAAGGTGGGGTACCGTGCTGTTGAGCCTTTTAAATTTGGAGCTCCATTATTGTGCTGTATTATTGAAGCTTGGAAGTTTAATGGAGAAACAAAGGACTGCAAATGCTGGAATCTAGATGAGAAACATTATGATGCTGGAGGAACTCAGCAGGCCAGGCAGCATCCGTGGAGAAAAGCAGGTGGTCAACGTTTTGTGTCAGGACCCTTTGACTTCCAGTGTTTTGGAAGTTTAATGCTTCCTTTTGGAATGGAGGGAGCAGAGGATGGCACACAAAGGCATGGTTAGCTTGCTAAATCAGTATTCTCTCATTGCAGTTCCATAAATCTATTATTGACTGCTACCCTCATGCTGAGGAATTAAAGGCTAGGACTGTTGCTTTCACTTAGCCGAGTGTGATGTTACTTATCTGAGAAGCTGCGTATAAAACATCCATCTCATTCTAGCGTTGCTGTTACACCCAGGCCTACCCCCCCCCCCCCAACACTTCCCCTCTCCACATCCCCCATCCCTTCTTTATTTGGTTTGCCCTCAAACACATCCCTGCTCTTTACCTTGACCACTCTCCATGGGAGAATGTTCCACATTCTCACTGGCCTCCAGGGAAAGAATTTAGTTTAAATTTAAACTTAATTAGTTTAAATAATTCCTGATTATATTTGTCAGTGACAGGCCCCTAAACCTGTTCTGAAAGTTATCGACTTGAGTCAGTTTGAGAACTGGAGGTTGGTCCTGAGGGTGGCTGGAGAAGTTACAGGTTTCAGATAAACACTTTGAGATACTTTGTGAAGTCCACTGCGGTTGAGGTCAGTTGTTTCTCATTCCCTCCAAATCCAAGGTGCCAATAATTTGCACCCTTACTGGTACCCAGAGGATCATTGAATCATAAGGCAGAAGGAGCCCATTTGGCCCATTGCGTCAGTGCATTTGGAAGAGCATTCCAGCCTTCTCCCGCCTTCCAGCCCTACAGGTCATGGCTCTTCAAACACATACCCAGGAGCCGTTTGACTGTGATGAGGGCTTCTGCCTTTCTCAGGCAGTAGTTCCAGATCCCAACTTACCCCATATGGAAAAAATTTTTAATTGTTTCCCTTCTGAACCATGACAAATGTTGATCGTGGATTTGTCAAGTTTCCATCCTTTGATGTATCTCGCTCTAGAATACCTGTTTTCCCTGAAGTTGCATCTCCTTGATTTTTGATGCTCTCAGGAATTCACTAATGTCTCCAGAATTGCCTGGGTAACATTTATGGACCAAATGCATTGTACCAGGGCTTAGAATCGTATCTCCTGACTTGCACTTTGATCCGATGCAGTTTCCTTTCTGGAGTGGTTGGATGGGTTTGAGGGCTGATAGCAGTGAACTCTCGGCCCAGTCCCTTCCACTGCCCTGACCATTTAGGCCAAAGACCCCCAGTACAGCAGCCTGATAATTGCTGGGGATGGAATCTGGTTCAACGTTTCCAGTGAAACTTCTAGGGGGCAAATGTGCTCAGGGGAACTAGTGCAGGAAGTAAGCAAACCACCCCTTACCTTGTGGGGGAGGCTGGAGGATGCCATTCATCCCCTTGGTCTAATCCCACCATCCAAACCTCCTGTTCCCTATTTGTTGAGCACACAGTCTACCAGTTGGGCCGCGTGTAAGGGAAACCCCTGAATTTCCACTTATCCCAGAACCAATGATTTGGGTCAATTGGTGGTGGGTGGATGGTTTGCAGGTTTTCCTCCCTCTCCACACCGCCCCCCCCCCCCCCCCCCCCCTGCCAAATGTAAGGGAGTGCTGCTCGACACCCCCAGTGATTAATTATAAGGTCATATTTCCTTGTCTGCCCTACCCACCCCACCCCAGGTGGTAATTTCTCTTTCCACCAATTGACTCTTTGGTCATCTTCATCACCTGAATCAGATCGCCACCTTGTTCTTCCTCATTCGAAGGGGCGACGGGCCTGGAATGAGGGGGAATAAATACCCAGTCTCATCACCTAATTTAGCACTTGTTCCACGGGGGAATGGGAATGATGCACCGGGACAGTAAGATTGTACTTTTAATCAGCTGAAATTAGGACATGTTCTGGAAGAGACCAGAGCAGGGGAACACAATACCTGCCCCACACTCAGACCAGCCCTGAACAGAGGACTGGCTTGTTGCTAAAATGTGACAACTACTATACTTAGTTTCCCTATGGTGGTATCTGGGAGCTTTTGGTAGCAAGAACGGCAGTACATTTTATACCAGTAGAGTTAGATTTGCAACCTAGCTTCACAAATGAGAAGGGTGGTGGATGGGGTTAAGTGTGTGTGTCTGTGTGAGAGAGGTTGCCAAGACTCATTGTTCCTGTCTGATCCTATGCAACAGTCTGTTACGTTGGGATTTATTTTCATCTGCATTAATTTTTTTTCTATTGCTGTGGATTGTGTTGCTATTTGTAATAAAAGTGTGGGAGAGATCAGGCTGGCATCTTGGTCCTAGTCTTCCCTGGTTAGCAGAGAACACGATCTTCCAGTTAGATTGTGTAACAGTCTGTGTGGGGAGGAGAGTGGTTCATTGGGATTGAGGGGACAGAGTTTCTCGGTATCTGGGAGGATGCAGGAGGACTGTCCCTGCACATATGGGCTTTCTGGTGGCTTGGGGTGTGAGTAGTGATGGGGAGGAGGCTTGTGGCAGTGGGGTGAGGTTTTTAAGACTCTCCCTTGATGCCTGGTGTAACAGGGTCTCGTTGAAATTTGAGTCGTTTGGATTTCGTGCTCTGGGTGAAATGCCAGCCTCTGCAGCTGAAGGACTGACCAGGGTCAGTCCCATTGGTGTTATACAGACCAGATGTGTCAACATATGGCCCCTTGTTAACAGTTGATTCAAGAGACCTCCCAGCTGCTTATGAAGCCCCCTCATTCCTGCCAAGGCATCTGTTTCCCTGCCATACATACCCTCTGACGATATTTCTGCTCTTTTAAGCGGAGTGGATCCAAACATTCGTGGTTGTGGGTAACCACAGCTCGGGTTCAGCGTGGAGGGTCTAAAGCATCGTTAGCCCCTGCCATAATTGCTGATCACTTAAAGATGCACAAACTGTGACTGCAGGGCAAATCAAGCTGTAGGCTCCATTCATCGAGTACAAAATGCACAGGGTAATTGGCTGCGCTGGGCTCCAGTACGTCCCAGGGAGGGGTGCAGAGCAATCACCAAATCATGGAACAGAGCTTGAGCCCACTTGGCCCATAGTGTCCCCCCTTTCCTTCTGCTCTTGCCCTGGAGCCCTGCAAATCCTTCTCCAGATCCTGTTGAATCTACTTCTACTTCCCTCTCAGGCACCATTTTCTTGATCACTTAAAGATGCACAATGCTTGCAGGAGCAAATCATGTGCACTGTGAGGACATTAAGCCTTTACATCACTCCCTCTGCTGTTATTGATGACCTTCAATCCAGCTTCCCTCAATTCCTTTGTGGTTTTAAGCGCTTCTCCTTAAATAACACCTTCAGTCACTCATCTTTGGAAACATTCCAGTAAATCTCCCCTGCACCCTGGCCATCCTTTGTAGAACAGGACTAAGTGGTGGCTTTATAGTGACCAATATCGTTCCTGCACTTTGCATCCTCTCCAGAGCCAATAATCTTCAACGCCAATGAAGAGTTTCTGATGAGGGGAGGTTTCTCAAAACCAACAGAGTTTATTTTCAACAGGAGAAAACCCAAACGCTGGAGATTTAGGGTACAATCTATGGAGACGAACGTCATGGACCTGAAATGTTAACTCTGTTCCTTTCTGCACAATGTTGCCTGAGCTCAGTTTTCCCAGCATGTTCTGCTTTTATTTCAGATTTCCAGTATTTTTTATTATTTTCAACAACGGCAAGTGGATCAACTGAGTGATTGAAGGAGAGGGTGGGGTGATGGGGGTCAGAAAGGCTGCAGCCATTGAACAAAAAATTAATTCATTGTCTAAATTCAGTGGGGAACCTTGTGGATTAACAAGCTATCCTTAATGGCTGCAAGTCCAGTACATAGGTTGAAGATAGAAGCAGGAACCTTGCTGCATCTCCGTTACAATGCCCAAAGATGTGCAAATAATCATTCCGTTCATCAACATAAATCCTTACTTGAGTATGTTTTTTTTATTTTAAATGTAGAATTAGAAGCTGATTGCAATCTATGGAAAAAAAGAACTATTAAATAACATCTCTGGACATCCCTGAGATAGGACTCTACATTGCAGCACAGGGGCTGACCATTCAGTCTATATTGGCTCACTCTTATTCCCCAGCTCTTTCCCTGTAGCCCTGTAAATTATTTCCCCTCCAGATCCCCTTTGAAACCTCACACCTTCCAGAAGCACTTGACTGTATTTGAACAGCAGTCCCTGCCATGAATTAAGAAATACATCAGTCACTTTGTGCATAGAAAGCTCCCTCAAGTAGTGTGTGAATATTAACGAGATCAACCATCTCAGTGCTGGTTGAGGGATAAGTAGGATCCCCAAGGTACCCAGCGAGCTCTCCTGCTTAAATTGCACTGTGGGATCTTTTACATCCACTGGGAGCCTCCATTTAATGCCTCACCTGAAAGGCTCTGACGGTATGGCACTTATGCATACTGCCCCACAGTCTGAGCTGCAGCAAGTGAGTCCCCAGGGAGTAATCCTGTGAGTTGCTATTAGAAGTACCCATAACCAAGGCTAGATCGAGGTCTGGCAACTCAAATTGTAAAATTCTTCCCTTGTTTTAAAATCCACCGTGCTACCACACATCACTCCTTGCAAAGCACAACAGGACTAACAGTGATGCGAGAGACTGCAGCTCCTGGAATCTGGTCCAACACACGAAACACCAGAGGAATTAGTGGGTCAGGCAGCATCTGTGGAGGGAAATGGATAGTCAACATTTTGGGCCATGACCCTTCATCAAGACTGGTGTCATTCAATGCAGTTGAAGGGCCTCGACCCGAAATGTTGACGGTGCTTTTCCTTTCATAGATGCTGCCTGACCTGCTGAGTTCCTGGCCTCCCCAACAGGAGGCATACCACAGTCCCATATGAGGGATGGATAAACGTGTACCAGTTGGGACAGAGAGTTGAGGGGATAAGGATCCAGAGGTTATTCTTGGCTCTGGGCGAGTTGGAGTTCTGTGTGTTGGGAAATTGTAATGCTGGTTATTTTGGGGTCCAACCTGGAGTCAGAGCTAAAGCGCACGATGTTGTAGGTCAGTAGGCAAACCTTACATTGTAGGTGACTTGGTAGCCATTGTCCCAAGCGTAGAGCAGTTTGTCTGCTGGGTTGTAGTCCACCTGAGTCAGGAGAGAGTACTCACTTTGGATCCTGAGTCCTGGGTTTGACTCGAAGCCTGTGTGGGTATCAAAGGCATAGGTGATGGTGCCTTCCCTGTGTCTCTGCAGGTTCATGACGTACAAAACACCACATGTCAGGAAGGAGTTCCCATAGGAAGCCCGCTGGATCTGTGTTTTCCAGGTGGTCTCCTTCCTCATGGTCAGGTCGATGGGGTCGAGGCGGCTGAGTACGAGGACCTCTTCAGGAAGGTAGCCAAAGTCATTGGAGAAGTAAGTGACCCAAAGGCCACCCTCATCTGCTGTGAAATCCACCTCAGAGTAGCCCTTCCAACCAGCCAGTGTAGTCGAGCCGACGGCCAGGTCATCCAGCCAGCCCCAGCTGGCAGCTGCCCGCTTCCCCAGGTCATAGCGGATGATGCTGCGTGTATACGCCTTGTTGTAGTAGAAGGAGCCATTGTAAACAGCGTGGCCTGTGCCCATCCAGCTGTATGGCAGCTTGTAGCTGTTGATCCAGCGACCTGAAACAACAAGGCACACTATAGAATAGTGACGGCACAGCGGAGACAAGGCCACAGGCCATCACGCCAGCCCCCAGCTCTCAAAGGGGTAATCTGAACCCATTCCTCCAGCTCTGTCGCTCAAGAATCATTCCAGCTCCCCTTAAGAGCTTCCATTGTCTCCCACCACCACCCTCTTAGGCAGTGAATTCCAAACCAAGACTGCATCTTGGCTGAGTCAGGTCTTGCCCACAACACCCCTTTATTTTCTGCTAACCGTCCAATTTCAAATGGGAACACCAGCCAATTCACTTTCCCCGACTTGGAGTACTTGTTATCAACCATATCTGCTCTGTGGTGGGCAACCCATCTCCTCCAGTCTCAGTAATTGGTACCGTGTCAACCTTTCCTGCACCTGCTGAAACTGCCTTTCCAAGACTATCATTGTATCTTTTACAGAAAAGATTTAAATGTTAGATGTTGCTAAACTCACCCCAAACCCATTCACCTGGGACTGAGGTGCAAGGTTGGGCACAGGTGGGCCATTGCCACCTTTCCATGGCAGCAGACTGAACAGCTTGGTTAGCTGGGGTAGGGCCACTGTGGAGATATCACACATTTCAGCACGTGGAGAGGCTACTGAAGAGTTCAGGGATGAGGCACTTCAGCCACACTTGGACGGGAGCTGGGGGTGTTAACAATCTGCACCAGTAATTTGGATGAGGATGTCAGGCGTAATGTGTCCAAGTCGTTGATGATACAAAGGTAGGTGCCAGTGTGGGCTCTATGGCGAATGCAGAGAAGTTTCAGTAAACTGGAATAAAAGGGAGAAAAATCTGGGAGCATCCAATTTGATGCGAAAACCAGGAAGGCAGAGTATTTTTTTTAAATGATGAGAGATTGAAAGGTGTTGGTGTTTACAGGGACCTGGGAAGTCCTCTTACACAAATTATTGAAAGTTAATTTTCAGGGACAGCAGTTGGAAGGACAAATAGTATGTTGGCCTTAAACGCAGGAGGATTATAGGAGTGGAGGGGTCCTGTTTCACTTGTGTAGGAACCTGGAAGATAGTGTATAGCTTTAGTCTCCATGTCCAAGCAAGGACATACAATAAACAGAGTAAAGGTTCAACAGCTGATTCCTGGAAATGCCAAGCTAGCTTTGAGCAGTGATTACATGGACTGGCGTATGCTTGATCTTGTTGAAAGTTAGAAGACTCCTAAGAGGCCTGGCAGGGTAGATGCTGAGTCAATGTTTCCCTACTGGGGTGTCTACAACTAAAGGCTGGGGAATCAAAATGAGGAATTGACAATTGAGGACAGAGATGAGAAGTGGGGTGATGAATCTTTGGATTTCTCTACCCAAGGGGGCTAGGAAGGCTCACTCACTATATTCAAGATATAGATCCAGAGATTTTTAGGTACAAAGTGAATCAAGGGAAATGTGATTAGTACAGGAATGTGGGATTGAGGTAAATCAGCCATGATCTTGTTGATGGATGAAGTGGGCATGAGGGGCCAAATGGCTTCCTCTATTTCTTGTGTCCTTCAGGTGATTTCCTGCATTCGAGGCATGGTCCACCTGATAGCAGAAGGGTAGTAGAACCACGGTGGACCAATTGGCCTCCTGCTCTGCTGTCAGTCAGAGAGGTAGATGTGTGTGCACGTGTGGGCCAACCCTTACCCAGTTTGAAAAGCTCCAGGCTGCGGAACTCTATCAGCGTGGTCCCGAAGAAATAGTTGGCGACGTAGACCCTCTCCTGATTGATGATTGGATCTTTCATCCAGGCTCCTTGAGCCCGGCCGTAGCTGCTGTGGATCGTGGGATCGCCAATCATCACTGGTGTTCCATTACAGCTGTCTTCTTGAACTAGAACCCAGAGGGACAGACAGGGTTCAGGTAAACCTGATCTCATCCAGAACTTTCCTGCCCTGTGGCCTAATCTACCCACTGTGCCCTGCTCACTGACCCCCAGCCCTGCAAGATCTCCACTTTCAAATTCTCCTGTTAATGAAGTTTTAAAAAAACCTGCAGACACTGGGAATTGAAATAAAGCAGAAAATGCTGGAAACACTCAGCAAGTCGGGCAGTGTCTGTGGGGAGAGAAACAGTCAACGTTTCTGGTATGAAGCAATTCGTCAGAAACTACCATTCACAGTCAAAGGAACGAAACTTACCTTCCGAACAATTCCCTTCGTTCCTCTGTTGCCCTCCCCACCTTCTCTGCCACCCAGACCAACTTGTTTCTCTTTCTCAGTTAACTGTTTCTCTTCCCACAGATGCTGCCTGACCCACTGAGTTTTTCCAGCATTTTGTGTTTTTAGATTCTCCTTGTTGTCTAATCCTTCTGTGGTCTCGAACCCCCCCCCCCCTCTCCACAACCTCCCCAGGCTGTGGGCCTGGGACAACTGCTGGTGGAGGGAGAGGGACCTGCCCCTGCAGGATGAATCTGCCTCACCGACTGGAAGTCACGCACCAGGAGCCACAGTGAGCAGTGGCTGAACATTGCCCCAAGGTCTCCTAAGCGGGGGTGGGTTGGCATTGGGGGAGCATCCTTGGAGAGGATGGGTGAGGTGGTCTTGCTCTGGAAGGGAGTGAGTGGTTGAATGCTGTCACCTGGTCCATGGTCACCTTGTGTGACTCGATGGCATTTTCTGTTGGATAAAGAACCCAGAAGCCCCTGGGGACATTTTATTACTGTAGCAGCTCTGGATGAAGCCCAATTGTTGTTGTCAATTGGATCTAGGTTGGTGCTATTTACTGAAATTCTTCACCCAGGAGAGAGCAGGGGCTCAGTCACTAAATATTCAAGACCAGCTCAATCCAGGGTTATAGGAACAGTGCAGGAAAGTGGCACAAAAGTAAAAGATCAACAGGATTTCATTGGATGGTGGAACAGACAATGAGATGGTGAACATCCTGCTACTAGTAATTTTCGATGTTGGGCAGTGCCCACACATGGTGATCAGTCTGGGAATACTGGGCTGAGTCTAGTTACAGTAGTCACTCACTGGATGTAATGGACAGAGTCTGCACACATTGATCGGTCACGGACTATGCGGGGTCGTATCCAGTGAAGCCAATCCATTGGCATGATCAGCACATTGGGAAGGTAGCAAGGACAGAGCAGAAAGCAGCCACTGCGATGTCCAGGGGCTCTCCTGGTCAGTCTGGACCCAATGAAGGGGTCTGTCATGGACTTACTCATGTTTCCATTATTGTTCAGTGGTCCCCGAACCACAGCCTTCAGGGTGGAGACTACTGGCCGATCAGTGGAAACGCGAGGTCTCAGCGTGGGCATTGTTCCCACTGGTGGCTGTGGATAGTACTGCTGTTTGTGGGCAGCATCCTTTGAGGTGTCACCATTCGGGAGCGATGGCTTGATCTGGTTTGCTTTGACTGTGTCCTACAAGAGACCAAGAGTTTCTTAAAAGAGGAACATTTACAAAGAGACTAAGGTCAGCAGAGTAAATAAGGAGAAACTGTTTCCAATGGCAGGAGGCTCTGTAACCAGAGGTGGAGAAAGGCTGTGAATGGCCCAGATCCTAAAACTCAAAGGAAGCAAATCTAGTTGGAATTTATTTGGATAAAACATAACAAGGGGGGAAAAAAACATCTCTGGGGAAAACCATTTGGAGATCTCTTTCAGTCAGCACAAACTAAATGGGCTGAATGGCCTATATGTAAGATATGTTTGGGAGTTTGGTGGCACACTGAGCTCCAAGTGAGGAAGGTGTAAGACTACACCCCACACATAGTACAGTAACTGGGGGGAGCTGACAACACTCAGACAGTGTTAAACCCTGGCACCTTCATCAAAGGAAAGCAGATCTGTGACCCCTCTCAGACCAACATTTAACTCTTAAATGCAACAAGAAACAAAATTAACTGGTCATTATTCCTTTCTTGTTTGCTGTATGCAAACTGTTCTGTATAACACATGAAATTTCCCTTGCCAACCTTTGGCCAATGAAATCCTACAGGAAGTTCTAGCCAATTCCCAATGTTTGATTATTGAGACAAATTTGTGTCAATGGAGAATTCACTAAACCAGTTAGTTCCCCATTGGAAAGTGTTCAGTCACACTCATGACACCTCAATGTGTAGTCTGCATGTAACAAGGCCAGAACAAGGCTCAGACAGCACCTCTCCTTGGCCTTCTGAGCAAAGTGTCATCTCAGGATACTGATGGAGAGCTTCACTGCTCTTAGAGTAGTGGCCGTCCCAATAAAACTCTCAGGGAATTCTGTGGAGCAAATATATTTTCATAAATGTCCCTCCCTCAAGCCTTGGACTGGTATTTAAAGTGATGGGCTGATACCTTTGTGGGTTCCTGCATCGGCTGATGTTTCTGCAGCAGCAAGTTGAGTTTGCTCATCTCCTTCCTCATGCCCCCTATGGTGATGGAGAAGTTCTGGTAGATGACCTGGTGCTGGACAATCCTCGCGAAGGTCTCTCTCAGGAGGGCGCTAACACTGGGCACGTTACGCTCCAGCCTCTGTGTGGGGGCACCGACATCATCAACTTTCATTGGAAGTGGAAAATAACATCACCTGTATCAGGCCCCCACACATCTCCCTGCGTCTAACTGCTTGTTTCACAGTACTGGGATAGAAATTGGTAACTAACAGTACATGGGTGTGGCATATCAGCCGTCTGTTGTTCCCACTTCCGTAGTGAGGTCAGTGGGAATGAATATCAGGGACCAAGTGCTGTGGGTGCCCAGTACTCGTGTGTTCACTTGGCACTCTTGAACAAAGGCAACCTTCTTGTCTCCACCCTTCCCTTACCCACCTGACTCCATCTGTCAGTCAACCCCTCCTCACCTGGATCCATCTTCACTTGCCAGTTCTTGCCCCACTCCTTACCCTAAATTCTTTACACTGGCTATCTCCCCTCTGCTCTCAGTCTAGATGAAGGGTCTCAACCCAAAATGTTGGCTATTCATTTCCCTCCGCAGATGCTGCCTGACCCTCTAGCAGTTTGCTTTATGCAACCTTCTTGCTCCAAGTATTCACATTACAGGTGGGTTGTGATTTAATAATTCTGACCCCAATGGGTCTGTACTCCACATGAACTTTTTGTCTATTAGTTGAAGGAATAGCAAACTAGATTCCCGGGCTTAGGAAGCACAGTTAGACGTGGCTTGGAATTTAAGGTACAGAGAGATTAAGTGTTGCCGAAACTAATGGGCAGGCTCAAAACATAATTAGCTTGTAATAGTGAAACAATTGAATTGAGAGATATCTGCACCAGGCCAGAATTGGAGGAGTGCAGAGATATCAGAAGGTGGAGGGTCTCCAATCTTTGTGAACACAAAGGAATGGAGAGAGACGGGGAATTTCACAACAGCTTAAACCAGGGCTGCCAGTTACATTCTAGGGTACATGAGAGGCCAGAACTGGAGGACCTCAGAGATCTTAGCTAGTGGAGAGAGCCCACAGAAAGATTGGAACAGGTGGTTGAGAATTTTAAATCTGAGCTGTCGTTGGACTCCAGCCATCTGATTCCAGAAATGCTTCCTAAACCTACTGCTGAGATTAAATATCCTTCCCATTGGAATAATTCAATGTCATCCATTGGCTGTGCACATCTTTGTCCTGTAGATGTTGGTAAGAACACAGCCTGTGTTGACCAGTGGCTGAGTTCTGCATCCATGCGGGATCACATCAGTTTCCAAGGTACCAAATAGACCTCCCAAGAACTAAAGAAAATCTTGCATTTCTGTAAAGCCTACAACCTCAGGACGTCCAAAAGCAATTGATGGCCAAAGACACTTTGAGGTGTCGTCGCTGTTGAAAATATAGGCATTCAGGCACAGCAACTCCTGCAAATACTAGTGTGATAATGATAAGTTTAATGGTTTTAGTGATTTGGATTTAAGGGTGACACACTGGGGACAACTTGTCTGGAAAATGGTGGCCATGATGTCCTTTACATTCACCTGAGAGAACACACAGTCTGATGGAGGGCAGCTGTGGCAAGGTGACAGTGGCAGAGTACCAGCTGTCAAAATCCCCAATCCTGACACTGCCTCAGGTTCAAAGAGAAGGAACCAGGCCCACAATTAACCAGAATTTTCTGCCTCCCACTATTAGACAACAATTCAGATTGCTTCACAAGTCACTTCATGTCAAACTGCACCAACCCATGGTGTTATCTATCAGCCCCTGGAGGATGCTCACAGCACAGTCCGAAGATACAGTCATGTGATGGTTGTGGTTTGAACTGGGATTCTTGACCTAAACCTGCACCAGGAGCAGCAGAGTGATTCAGTTCACTGGACTCAGTTTCAGAGTCCTCAGTTATTGTTCTGGAGAGTTCAAATCCCACCACAGCCAGTGGAGAATTCAAAGTCAAGTGATTAACAAATCTGGAACATTACACTGGTACCAGTGACAATGATAAATGACCCACCAGACTGGTTTCATAAACCCATCTGTCTTACGAATGTCCCCACCTAGCCAGGCCTATGTCTAGTTGTACAGCACAGAAACAGACCCTTCAGCCCACCAATATCTGTGCTGTCCATTGTGTACCTACCTATACTAATCCCATTTACCAGCATATGGTCTCTAGCCGTCTCTGCCTCCACCACACACTACAGGAGGAGTACAGATATTGCTACATCTTGTTGCTACAGATTCCAACCACTCTGAGTGAAAAGGTTCATCCTCAGATCCCCTGTAAACCTCTCCTCCCTTCCCCTGAACCTTTGCCTCCAGCTTTAGATGCCTCTGCTATGGGGAAAGGTTTCTTCCTATCTACCCTGACTGTATCCTCATAATACGTGTGACTGCAGCTTCTTAGCTCCGAACTGCCCAGTAAATACCAGCCTTGCTGGTGATGTCCATGTCCTGTGACTGAACAAAAATAACCCAAGACTTTGACCCAACATCCCAGAAAGCTGGATTAACTCTAGTTGCACGGATCAAATCTTTCCCGTGGAAGTCGATAGCACCAACTCTGAAACTCCAGATTGTTGCAAACACTCAAACAATTCTCCACCATCGTCCTCTTCCCCCTGCCCTGCTCTCTCTCCTCTCCCTGGATCTCCCTCCTCTGCCCTGACTGACTGCCCGCTTCCACCAGTCACAGGCCAGGTTTCCCTTCCAGGAAGGTGAGGTCTGCTCTTGCCCACATTGGATCCAGGCCTGAATGCATCTCCAGCCCCATCACCCTGTGCAATGGTGCAGCACATCACAGGGGTGGATGATCAACCCTGGTCTTGCCACCGAGACCCCTCCACACCCCGAGTGGGGGCTGCGTACCTTCTCAAGCTTCTTCAGCTGGCTGGTGAGCTTGGCAGAGTAGGAGATGAGCCTCTTGGTCTCTGCGTTGTCCAGGATGCCCTGAAGGTTGGCAGCCAGTGCTTGGATCTGTGGGCAGGAGGGCATGTGAAGTAGGCAGTGGGGCAACCTCCTTACCCCCCCCCCCCCAATCTCCCTTCAGTCACTGCCAAATAACACCATGGATAGAAAGGGGGGGGGGGTGAAGGAAAATGACAAGAGAGTGGGACAAGGAGGAGATGAGAAAGGGGGCGGGGGGGGGGGTGTAAGGAGGAGAAGGGATGGAGAGATGGAATAGTCGAAAGAGTATCAGTCTCCCACCCACCCCAGGAGTGATAAACTCTCTCTGGTCCCCAATTATCCCTCCGTCTCCAGCTAATATTCCAGCTCATAGCCCAATGAAATGTTCCCTTTGTGCAGTGGACTGCCTCCTCCCATTGCCCCTCCTTCCCATCTCCTCTCCCCTGTTCTCCTCCTGTGCCTGGTTCTCCACCTTCCTCTCCATCCCCTTCCCTGGATCTCCCCTCCCAACTGCCCCTTCCCACCCCTGTCTTCCCCACCCTCCTCACCTGGCCTGACACCCTCCATTCTTCTCTCATCTCCTCTGCCCCAAACTGCTCTGCTCTACCCTGTTCTCCCCGAAACCCTCCCCCCACCAGTCCTCCTCCCCTCCCCACGGTTCTAACTTTTCACTCCCCTGCTCTCCCTCTCCTCCCTGGATCTCTCTCCCTCCCCTGCCCTCTCTCCCCTCCCCTCCCACCTACCACAGTCCAGGTTTGCTTTCACTGGCCCGACAGCCCAGCAACCTCTCTGAACCATTCCGTGTGTGTTGGATTCCCAGTACCACTCCCTCGCACCCTGTCCCAGGACCCCAGTGTACACAGCACCAACACTCACCGTGACCAAGTCTGGCGCTGGTGCCTGGGGCCTGGGCTCCCACCGCTCACTCGTGGTCCCACAGGGCTCAACCCCACAGTAACACTTGCACTTTGACCCTCGGCTCAGTGTCTCCTGAGGGTGCAGGCCCCCAACCTTGGCACCACTCGGCTTCATCCCAGTGCCATGCTGCTGGCCAGAGCACTGCCCGAGGCAGGCGGGTTCCTCCACACCCCGGGACTCGGCCCCGACCTCGACAGGTGAAACAAACACAGAAAATTACACCAGTCAACCCAGCCATTCAGCCCATCCAGTCTGTACCGGTTTTTATGCTCCCCTCCGTCACATTACAGAACAGTACAGCACAGGAACAGGCCCTTCTCTCCATGTTGTGCCGAATTAATTCAGCAAATGATTCCTAATTAAACCAGTCCCTTCTGCCTCCACGTGATCCATATCCCTCCATTCCCTCCACATTCATGTGTCTATTTAACACCCTCTCAAATTACTCTATCGTATCTGCCTCCACCACCAACCCTGGCAGCACATTCCAGGCACCCACTGCTCTCTGTGTAAAAAAAAAACTTGCCCCACACATCTCCTTTAAACTCCCCCCCCCCCCCCCCGACCTCGTGCATGGCCTTTTGTATTAGATATTTCAACCTTGGGGGGGAAAATGTCAACTGTCAGCTCTATCTATGCCTCTCATAATTTTATAAACCTCTGTCAGGTCTCCCCTCAGCCTCCACCGCGCCAAAGAAAACAACCCAAATTTGTCCGACCTCTCCTTATAATACATGACTAATCCGGGCAGCATCCTGGTGAACCTCTTCTGCACCCTCTCCAAAGCAACTTGCACATCACATTCTCCCATCACATGTCCCCAA
Source organism: Pristis pectinata (assembly GCF_009764475.1). Lineage (NCBI taxonomy): Eukaryota > Metazoa > Chordata > Chondrichthyes > Rhinopristiformes > Pristidae > Pristis > Pristis pectinata. The sequence continues at coordinate 1,511,405 of NC_067438.1, forward strand.
CACATTCTCAGTAACGCAAAAAGATGCATTTCACTGTGCGTTCCGATGTACATGTGACTAGTAAATATCTTGACTGGAGCATTCCTTGGACTTGCAATGATAAATGGCTGAATTGATCCAAGTTGTCAGGAGAGGAAGGGAAGCTGGGGGTTAAACACGGGATACCAGGGAGCTCCCCTACTCTTGTTCAAAATAGCACTCGGTGGGCAAAGGCCTGCCCCGCGGGCAGTGTGGCACTCCGTCAGCACCACACTGGGAGCCCAAGCCAAGCTGTGTCATAGAGTCATACGGCACCGAAACAGGCCCTTCGGCCCAACTGGTCCAAGATGCCCATCCAAGCGAGTCCCACCTGCCTGCGTTTGGCCCATATCCCTCTAAACCTCTTCTATCCATGGTCCTGTCCAAGTGCCAAGTGTTAGTGACCTGCCTCAACCACTTCCGCTGGCAGCTGGCCCCAAAAATTAAATCTCAGGTTCCTATTAAGTCTCTTCCCTTTCACCTTAAACCTGTGCCCTCTAGTTCTTGACTCTCTGGGAAGAAGACCCGTGGACTCAAGTCACGGGGGTTGGATTCGAACCTTTCACTGTCTGACCATGAGGCAAGTGAATGGACTGACTCACCAGGTGAGAGAGTGCGCTCCCTCCGCACCGCCTCCCCGCCCACGGCGCGGCGCTCCCTCCGCATCGACCCACGGATCGGCGCTCCACGTATCAGCCTGTGTAAGCAATGGTCCTTGGAGTGGGACTCGACCCCAGGGTTGGAGGGGAGAGTCTGCCCCCTCCCAGGGTTGGAGGGGAGAGTATGCCTCCTTACACCCCCCCCCCACCCCAACTGAACCACAGTGATTGTTCCCGAGCGAACCTGGACCGCCCCCGTCCGTGCGCAGACGGCAGTCTGCTCCCCCCACCCAGACCCGGACTCTGTGTGACTCCATCCCACACCAGCCGGGTTCGCTCTCAGTGCAATAACCTGAGCACTCAGTTCCACTAAACCTGGACGCAGAGAATGGTCACAGGAGGAGGCTATTCTGTCCATTGAATCTGTGCCAGCCCATAGTAAAGCAACCCCCACCGTGTCACCGCTCTTTCCCCGCAGTTTATTCAGCGAGTTCCAGACCATGACTGTTCCCCGAGTCAAAGAGAATCTTCTGTCCCAAAGTTATATGTGAACATGGTCCTTGAATCCTCCTCCACCGGGCACAGTTCCCCTCCGCCCCCACCCTGCCTGCCGTCTGTGGACGATGCCGCGGTGTCTGTGCGCAGGCCGAGCCCGGCGGCTGCTCCCTTACCTGAGTGAAGCGGATGAGCACCGACAACAGGAGTAGCCGAGAGAGGCTGCGCGCAGCCCTCATCGTGGGCAGTCTGGCGCCTCGCAGCCCGGGACCCCCGACTCCGGGAGCGGGCACATCACCGGGGAGCAGCGGCGAGGTACGGGCTCCGTGACTCCATCCTACACGGAGGGTGGGGATCGACAGCTGGCGGAGGGCCAGAGGTACCTCCGCAGGCTACAGAGCCGTCGCCCCGGCTCGGATGCCAGGATTCCGAGGAGCAGGCTGGTCTCAGTCGGGAGCTCCCCTCGGTCTGACGCACGGTGTCAAGCCTGGAGCGCCAGCAGGTGTCCCGCTCCCTCTCTCCCCTTTCCTGCCTCTCTTTCCCCCTTCTCTCTCTGCACGCTCAGCGATCCTCCCAGATCCCAGCGTCGGCGCTTCCCGTTGCTCCGTTAACCCCTTACACACCCCAGACATGCTCTTACCCCGACAGCGGGCCAATGGCGCCACCTAGCCACATTACGGCCTTGTTTCTGCAGTCTTTCCCCCAGTGTCTGGTATAATTTATACTGTGTGTTGTCTGTAGCTCTGTGCCTGTGATGCACAGTTTTCCACAGTTCCTGTACCTCACCGCATTTGTGCGCAGGGAAATAAACTCGACCTGACCTGGAGCTCGAGCTGGATATTCAGCTCCCCCACGGCCCAGACCAGGTCTGGTTCCACACCTCCCACCCGTTTGAACATCGTGAGAGCAGGAGTCTGCTCTTCGACCCAGTGAACCATCACAGAACCCTTCCCGGGCTGCAGGACACTGGACTGGGTCCCTGTCAACCGAGACACTAAGGCAATTCCGCACAGTTCAACCTCTTATATGAAATTACATAGAAACATAGAAAACCTACAGCAAAATTCAGGACCTTCGGCCCACAAAGCTGTGCCAAACATGTCCCTAAGATATTACTAGGCTTACCCATAGCCCTCTATTTTTCTAAGGTCCATGTACCTATCTAAAAGTCTCTTAAAAGACCCTATTGTATCCGCCTCCACCACCGTTGCCGGCAGCCCATTCCACACACCACTCTCTGAGTAAAAAACTTACCCCTGACATCTCCTCTGTACCTACTCCCCAGCACCTTAAACCAATGTCCTCTTGTGACCACCATTTCAGCCCTGGGGAAAAGCCTCTTACTATCCACACCATCAATGCCTCTCATCATCTTATACACCTCTATCAGGTCACCTCTCATCCTCCATCGCACCAAGGAGAAGAGGCCGAATTTATTCATATTTTCATACAAGTTAGCACAATGGCATAGAGTAATACACAGAAACAGGCCCTTCAGCCCAACACATCCATGCTGACCAAGATACCCTCCTGGACTAGTCCCATTTGCCCATAGCCCTCTAAACCTTTCCTATCCATGTACCTGTCTAAGTGTTTTTAAATATTATTGTACCTGCCTCGACCACTTCCTCGGGCACCTCATTCCATATATGCACCAATGTTTGCATGAAGAAGTTGCCCCTCGAGTCGCTTATAAATCTTTCACCTCTCTCAAACCTGTGCCCTCTAGTTTTCGGTTCCCTTTCCCTGAGAAAAAGACTGTGTGCATTCACCCTATCTATATCCCCTCATGATTTTATGCACTTCTAAGGCCACCCCAGTTTCCTACGGATCAAGGAGTAAAGTCCCAGCCTGCCCAACTTCTCAATGGAACTCAGTCCCTTGAGTCCCGGCAACATTCTCATAAATCTCTTTGCACTCTTTCCAGATAACCACATCTTTCCTATACAGGGCGACCAAAATTGTACAGGATACTCCAAATGTGGCCTCACCACCATCATGTGCAACTGCAATATAATGCCCCAGCTCCTGTACTCAGTGCCCTGACTGATAACTGCCAGTGTGCCAAATGCTTTCTTCACCACCCTACCTGTGATGCCACTTTCAGCGCTCCCCAATGCACTACCATTCACTGAGTAACTCCCACCCTGGTTTGACTTCCCAAAATGCAACACCTTGCACTTATCTGGGTTGAACGCCATTTGTCATTCCGTGGCCCACTTACACCGCAGATAATCTTCTGCACCGTCTACATTATCACCAATGTTTGTATCATCCGCAAATTTACTAACCATGCCTTGTACATTCACATCCAAATTGGTTATATAAATAACGAACAACAAAGGCCCCAGCACCACCCCTGTTGCACACACTAGACACAGGTCTCCGGTCAGAGATACAACTTTCCACCTCCGCCTCCTGTCATGGAACCAATGAGAAATCCAATTAGCTATCTCCGGATTCCATGCGACCTAACCATCACGGCCAGCCTACCATGCGTGTCCTTGCGTAAACATAGCCAAACATTTTGGATGAGACACTTTAAGAACTGCACTTTCTCTGTAGCTGCACTTTGTACTGTTATTGATTTTACGTGTACTACCTCAATGCACTCTGTACTAACTCAAATGTAACTGCACTGTGTAATGAATTGACCTGTACGATCGGTGTGCAAGACAAGTTTTTCACTGCACCTCGGTACAAGTGACAATAATAAACCAATACCAATAATTTGTTCCATGTTTCGGAGTACCAGCGCATTAGTTTTTAAACACACCCATCTCAAGCTATGCTGCAGAGAATGTGCGTTAAGCAATGATTGGCTCGGGTTTGGAGCTGTCTAGGACCCGCGCTGAACTCGGGTCGGGTGTATATTCTACGCCCTGGGGTCACAGGCAGGGTTGAATTTCCCGTTCTAGCCCGTTAACCGTGGGGAGAAATGGTTCCTGTCCGCAGCCACACCTCTCCTTACCCTCCCCGTGGTTACACGGTGTGGGAGGGACAACCTCTCTAAGGCAGCGCTCCCTCGTGGTACAACATTTAACCGACGTTTGCAGCGAGGCAAAAGTGAAACTGGCTTTGGGCCGACGCCCTTCGCTTCCTCAAGCCTGAGCGGACGGCCCAGCGGGGGAAATCGGGGCAAACGGCGCGGTGGTGAGGCCGGCAGCGGAGTGGGTGAGTGAAGGGAGCCCGGGGTGGGGGCAGGAGTCGCTCTGGAGGAGCTGGGGGTCCCCCTTCACCCAGCCCACCGCCCGAAACCCTTGGCCGGGCGGCGGCTACCCCGGCGCCGGGGGAACCGAACAGTCATTCGGGACGTGGTGCCCAGGGAAGCGACCTGTCGACCGTCAGATAGCCCGGGCGCACGGTATTGTGGCGGCGGCTGGCGGTGTGGCCCGGGCTGGCGAGAACAACGCTTCGGGATATGTTTTTCTGGGACCGCGGCCTTCCCAGGCGAGGTCGGCGTCTAACTGCACCGCTAACGCTGCTACTTAACGCTACCCTCCCATGGATGGGGCTGGCCGGACACAGAACGGTGTGGGGCGGTGGGAGGTGATGGGGTTCGCTGGTCTCAGTCAGACACTACTCCCAGTGGAGCTCATTACTTGGAAATGCATCTTCATTCACTGCGGCGCAACTGGAACCCGTGCCTCCTGGCTTTTGGTCGCTGGTCTGGTAGCTTTACCACTATATATGTGTGTCACAGCAGAAATACTGAACGGGTTATAGAGTCATAGAATAGTACAGCACAATACAGGCCCTTCGGCCCATGATGTTGTACCGACCTTTAAATCTCGCCTAAGACTATCTAACCCCCTCCTCCCACATATCCTTCTATTTTAAATTCCTCCATGTGCTTATCCAGCAATCTCTTGAATTTGACCAATGTACCTGCCTCCACCACCACCCCAGGCAGCGCATTCCATGCCCCAACCACTCTCTGGGTAAAAAAAACCTTCCTCTGATATCTCCCTTGAACTTCCCACCCATTGCTTTAAAGCCGTGCCCTCTTGTATTGAGCATTGGTGCCTTGGGAAAGAGGTGCTGTCTGTCCTCTCTATCTATTCCTCATAATATTTTGTATACCTCTATCATGTCTCCCCTCATCCTCCTCCTCTCCATAGAGTAAAGCCCTAGCTCCCTTAGTCTCTCCTCATAATGCATACTCTCTACACCAGGCAGCATCTTGGTAAATCTCCTCTGCACCCTTTCCAACGCTTCCACCCTTCCTATAATGAGGCGACCAGAACGGGACACAGTGCTATAAGTGTGGTCTAACCAGGGTTTTGTAGAGCTGCATCATTACCTCGCGGCTCTTAAACGCGATCCCACAACTTATGAAAGCTAACATCCCATAAGCTTTCTTAACTACCCTGTCCACCTGTGAGGCAACTTTCAGTGATCCGTGGATATGGACCCCCAGATCCACAGTACCCAGAATCCTGCCATTCACTTTGTACTCCACCTTGGAGTTTGTCCTTCCAAAGTGTACCACCTCACACTTCTCCAGATTGTACTCCATCTGCCACTTCTCAGCCCAGCTCTGCATCCTATCAATATTCCTCTGCAATCTTCGACAACCCTCCACACTATCCACAACAGCACCGACCTTTGTGTCGTCTGCAAACTTGCCAACCCACCCTTCTACCCCCTCATCCAAGTCATTAATAAACATCACGAAAAGCAGCATCTGAGGAGAGTAGAAAAACTTGAGTTGATGTTGCAGGTTGATGAGCCTCCATCGGAACATGGGCGAGTACATGGATTGAAAGGTTTGAAAGGTTATGGGCCAAGTGCTAACAAATGGGACTAGCTGGGTGGGCGCCTTGGTTGGCATGGACCTGTTGGGCCAGTTCCAACACAGTTTTGAAGGGTTGGTTATCTGAAATTGTGGAAATTAAGAGATCGGTGATGGAGAGTTACAGGGCCCATGTGGGCTGAACAGAGGTGCCTGCGAAGGGGGTCCCTCAATCTTTGGTTTCTCCAGTGTGGGGGTGACCACACTATGAACACTGAATGCAGGAGACCTGATGGGAGTGGTGAGGGGGCATGGTTGGTGGTGAGGGAACAGACCTGTCGGAATGCTGAGAAGGGAGGGGGATATCTGGTGGTGAAATCTCATTGATGGTGTCGGATATAGTGGAGGATGGTCATTGACTGCAGAGGTGGTGGGGAGGAAGATGTGAGGAGGAGAGAGGGTGAGGACCGAGGTGCAGGTGACAGTAGATGTGGTGAAGATCCGACAACTGCTGGTGGAGGGGAAACCACGGTTAAAAAGAAAGGAAGGCATTCAGAAGCACCGGTGTGGAATGTGTCAGAGCAGGTACAAGGGAGCCAGAGAATGGAACAAAGTCCTTCTGAGAAGCAGAAGGTGTGCAGTCAGGAGAGCAGTGGGAGTCTGTGGGCTTGTAATGGATATCACACCTTGGCTGGCGTTACCATTACACAGGTGGACCTGCCTTCTGGGCTGGCAGCTGTGCCCTGACTGTGCACCACCCCTGTGACCGTAGACTCACTGTGGCCCCCAGCTAGCCAACTTCACCAGAAGGATGGAGGGTGAAAATTTTCAGCAGGTCAGACAGCATCTGTGGAGAGAGAAACAGAATCTCTGACCTGACGCGTTACTGCTCTGTCCCTCTCCACAGACGCCTCCCTGCAAAACCTGTTCCATTTTACATCTTCCCACTACGCTCTCCCTCAGCTCCTCCACCCCTGCCCCTACCCTCTTCAGTTCTGCTCTCTTCCTCGGGTGGGTGAAGGGGATGGGACGTGGCAATGGGACGATGAGGATCGCTGGGAGGACCAAAGCAGTGGGCAGGGTGGCCTCTTTCTGTGCTGGATACTAATCCCCGTGGAAACCTCTGCCTTTCAGGACGTGTGGAGGCGGCTGTGGGGCAGGCGGATGCGATGGATTCCTGGGTGCCGCTTCTCCTCGTCCTCGGTGGGTTCCACCATCACCCAACCGGTGAGTGACTCTCGAGCTCCTGTTAGCGCATGTGTCAGGCAGGCTGCCTACTGGTGGAGTTGGCACAATGTAGATGTGGTGCACCCTGACTTTACCTCGACAGTCAGTTGCTCAGCACTTTGGCCTTGCTTCCCCCATTCACTCAGGTCGTGGTTGGTTTGGTTCTGGCCTTGGGTCCTCCTTAAGCCCTTAACCCTTGATGTGCCCAGTGCTGAGCAACCATGAATACATTCAGTGACTCAGTCTGCTCAGCTCTCGGGGTGGGGGGGGGGGGGTGATTGTGGGGGGGGAGGGGTTGCTGTGTGGCGGGGGGTGGTGTGAGGGGGGGTTGCAGTGTGGCGGGGATGGTGTGGGGGGGTGGGGGTTGCACTGTGGGGGGGTGGGGGGTTGGGGAGTTGGGGTGGGGGGTTGCAGTGTGGGGGGTTGGGGTGGGGGGGGTTGCAGTGTTGGTGGGGTGGGGGGGGTTGCAGTGTGGGGGGTGGGGGGGTTGCAGTGTGGGGGGGTTGCAGTGTGGGGGGTGGGGGGGTTGCAGTGTGGGGGGGTGGTGTGGGGGGTGGGGGGTTGCGGTGTGGGGGGTGGTGTGGGGGGGTTGCAGTGTGGGGGGGTGGGGGGTTGGTGTAGGGGGGGTGGTGTGGGGGGGTGGGGGGGTTGCAGTGTGGGGGGGGTGGTGTGGGATGGGGGGTTGCAGTGTGGGGGGAGTGGTGGGGGGAGGGCGGTGGGGGGGTGGGTGCGGTGGTGGGTGGAAGATTCCAAAGGTTCACCACCCTCTGACAGAAGAAACCCCTCCTCATCTCTGTCTGAAACTTCTTGCTCCCTAGTTACAGACACCCCAGCAGTAGGAACATCGGTCCCCTCAGTGAGATCACTAAAACACCACTGATCCAAGCCAAGCTGCAGAATCTTCCCTTATTAACCCCCCCATATCCTGACGATGTTATCACCACTCCGGTCCATCTTCAAGAGGCGGTGCATCAAGAAGGCAGCATCTGTCATTAAGGACCCTCACCATCCGGGACACACCCTCTTCTCAATACTACCATCGGGGAGGAGGTACAGGAGCCTGAAGACCCACACTCAATGATTCAGGAACAGCTTCTTCCCCTCCACCTTCTCTGAACGGTCCATGAACACCACCTCGTTGTTCCTTTTTTCTCGCACTGTTCATTTATTTGTAATTTATTTGTTTGCCTTTGCACTGTGCTGCTGCCTCAAAGCTACAAACTTCACGTTGTATCAGTCAGTGATAGTAAATCTGATTCAGATGTTGTTACCTTTGGAAGGTGCTATACAATTGCAGTCAGTAACGTCAGCCTTCCCTGCTTTCCAGAGGGGCTCGAGGTGACTTGCTCTCCGTACCCGATACTGACGCACGTTGGTTCTGGGGTGGTGCTGGAGTGCCAGGTGCTCCCCATCATGAACCTTCAGGATAAGGAGATCCGCTGGATGAAGGGCAAAGCCCTGGTTCACCTCTACCGCTTCAGCCAAGACGAGAATAGCCAGCAGGACCCCAGTTTCCAGGGCCGGACCCAGCTCTTCAAAGACGAGTTCCCGAAGGGCAACGTCTCGCTGCTGCTGCAGAACGTTGAGTTGTCCGACCGGGGCACCTACAACTGCTTTGTGGAAGTGTCGCCTGACACCAACCATGACTCCAATGTCGAGCTGAGTGTGACCAGTGAGTATCGAGCGGTGGCAGCACCTCCCCACCGAGCATCCCTCGCCCCTGTGACTGGCCCACTGTTCAGCAAGGGAAGAGGCCATTCAGCATCCTCTCTGTGCTTGCCCATCTTCCCCATCCCTGTTGTGTTCTCCTGTATTTATCCATCTGTGCTTTCAATATGTGGAACATTAACAGTAAACCGTACAGCCAGACGCTGTTGGACACTTTGCATCTATTCACCCTCTCAAAGAAGCCCTGTTAGACCCAAGCTCTTTTGCCATAACCCCAGGAATAATTCCTCCATTTCTGGTTTATTCTGAATTTACCTGCCTGAGTTCAACCACCCATAGTCTCTCAACAGACAATTCTCCACTGCTTGTTCTGGTGGTCACTGAACACCCAGCCACTCATCAGATACACTTCTCCCTCTTTCCCCAACGTAAACCCTTTGTGATCTTTGACATCTGATAGATCAGTACAGCAGAGGAACAGGCCCTTTGGCCCACAATGTCTGTGCCGAACACCATGCTGAATTAAATTAAATCCCTTCTGCCTGCACGTGGTCCGTATCCCTCTGTTCCCTGGACGTTCATGTGTCTATTAATGGCCTCTTAATCACCACCATCATATCTACTTCCACCACCACCCATGGCAGCCTGTTTCAGGTACCCACCACACTTTTTTTTAAAAGACCTTACCCTGCACATCTCCTTTAAACTTTCCCCCTCTCACCTTAAATGTATGTCCTCTAGTGTTTGACTTTTTGACCCGGGGTGTTGTGGGGGGAGGGGGTGTGGTTTGAATTCTGACTGTCTACCCTATCTATTCCTCTCATAATCTTATAAACTTCTATCAGGTCTCCCCTCAGCCTCTGCTGTTCCAGAGAAAACAACCCAAGTTTGTCCAAACTCTCCTTATAACTCATGCCCTCTAATCCAGGCAGCATCCTGGTGAACCTCTTCTGCACAGTCTCCAGATCCTTCCTGTAATGGGGGCATCCAGAACTGCATGCAATACTCCAAATGTGGCCTGACCAATGTTTACTACAGCTGCAGTATGTCTTCCTGACCTAATACTCAATGCCTTGACCTGACCAATGAAGGCAAGCATGCCCTCAGCCTTATTCACCACCCTATCTCCTTGTGTGGCTACTTACAGTGACCATGGACTTGGACCCCATCCATCAGTACATAAGATCTCTTCTTAATCTCAGCTAGTGGTGGTGGAACTTGGTGGGGTCACCCTGCGTTCTGTCCCAATCCTGCACTGAAGGGCCAGTCTAGGTTTTTGCATTCGATTCTCCCGAGTGGGGTTTGAAGGCAGAACCTTTAGGTTTATGCACAGCTCCAGCCTGCGAGAGCCCCACCGCTGCTTGTCTGAAGGAACTGAAGCCTGTTGTTCTGCAGGTGTCGGGGAGCTGCCCTCCATCAACCTGCTGCGGTACACGAGCAGTGGCATTCAGCTGGTCTGTGACTCCCAGCAGTGGTTCCCTGCTCCGATGGTGAGGTGGAGAGACCAAAGCGGCAAGGTCTTGGCCGAGGAAACCCAGACCACCACTGAGCAAAACTCCAAAGATTTCTACCATGTGCGGAGCATAATCGAGGTGACGGAAGGCTCTGGGAACAACTACATCTGTCTGATAGAGAGCAAGGTCATGAATCAAACTCTCTCTGCAGAGTTTGATGTGCCAGGTCAGTGATTAACCTTTCCCCACGTGCAACACAAAAAGCGCTGCAGGAACTCAGCGGGTCAGGCAGCATCTGTGGAGGGGAATGGACGGTCGATGCTTGGGAGCGAAACCCTTCGTCAGGTAGTCAGTATCAAAGGGTGGGGCAAGAGGTGAGAGGTGGATCCAGGTGAGGAGGGGCGATAGGTAGATGGAGGAGGGGAGATGGTGACGGAGGCCAGGAGGTGATGGGTGGAGGTGACAGGGCTGCAGGTGGTGGAATCTGATAGGAGAGGAAGGTGGGAGCATGGAAGAGGTGGGGGGGGGGCAGAGGGGAACCAGTGGGAGGGGTGTGTGGTGGGAAGATGGAGTGGGTGGAGGAGGGGAAAGAAATGGGGTGATGGTACTGGGGTGGGTGTGGGAGGAACTGGGTAGATCGGGGGGAGGGAGAAAAGGACAGGGGAGCAGTTTACGTGAAGTTGGAGAATTCAGTGTTCATGCTGTCGGGTTGTAGACGACCCAGGCGGAAGGTGAGGTGCTGTAGTTTGTGCTTGGCCTCACCCTGGCAGTGGAGGATGTCGGTGGCATGATCACTACGTTTGTGGATGACACCTAATTTGGTGGTGCAGTGGACAGTGAAGGTTATCTGAGATTACAGCATTGGTCTCGGTTTAACTGGGGCAGTGGGCCAAGGAATGGCAGATGCAATTTAACTCGGACAAGTCCAGTGTGATTTTTTTTTTAGTAAGTTAAACGAGGGCAGGACTTGCACAGTAACTGGCAGGGCCCTGGGGAGTGTTGTAGAACAGAGACTTTGGGGTGCAGATATATATAGTTTCCTGAAAGTGGCAATATAGATAGATAGGGTGATGAAGAAGGCATTTTGGCCCTGCTGCCTTCCTCAGATGGGGTTTAGAACAAGAGTTGGGACATCATGTTACAGCTGTACAAGTGGGTGGTGTGACTGCACCAGAGCACTGTGTGCAGTTCTGGTCACCCAGCTATTGGAAGGATGTCATTAAGCTGGAAAAGGTGCTGAAAAGATTCACGAGGATGTCACCAGGACTGGAGGGCTTGAGTTATAAGAAGAGGCTTGATAGGCTGGGACTGTTTTCACTGGAGCGAAGGAGGCTGAGGGGTGACCATATAGAAGTTTATGAAGCCATGAGGGTATAGTGGAAGGTCACAGTCATTCTCCCAAGGCAGGAGAATCTAACACAGAGACGTGGATTTAAGGTGAAGGGGAAAAATTTAAAGGTGACGAGAGGGGCAACTTTTTCACATGAAGGTGGTGGGTGTATGGAACAGGCTGCCAGAGGAAGTGGTCGAGATGGGTACAATTATAATGTTTAACAGACATTTCGACAGGTACGTGCTAGGAAAGGTTTAGGGCAGTGGTTCTCAACCTTTTTCCACCCACAGACTACCTTAAGTTTTCTTTTACTTACCGGAGACACCTAAAATAAATCCATGGGCCACCAATGGGGATTTTGAGGGGTGGGGTGCCCTGGTGAGCTCGAACCCCTTCCCAGACCATTGGGAGTTTGTTTCAGAGAGAATTTTCAATTTTCTTTGTTATCAATTTTACAACCTTGTTTTACATATTACTTGTTTGTTATATCAGTAATATTTGTCTTTGTCTCGGACCAACTAAAGCAGACCCGAGGTCCACAAGTTGAGAAATACCTGTTTAGAGCAATTATGGGCCAAATGCAGATAAATGGGAGTAGCTCAGGTCAGCACCTTGGTCAGCATGGACGAGTTGGGCCGAATGGTCTGTTTCCGTGTTGTATAACTCTGACGGGGCACTTGTCCCTCCCGCTGGCAGTCGGTGGCACTGCCACCAATAGGTTATTGACCGTGTTTCTACACGGTACAACACCGCCACCGGGTGGCTAAGAATGGGACTGCCGGCAAATATATTCATGTTGTGCCGATCGCGTCCGGTATACCGATGATAAGTGATACAACACCGCCATCGGGTGGCGGTGAACGGGACTGCTGACAAGTATAATGAGACACCAGAAACTGCAGATGCTGGACTCTGGAACAACAAACAATCTGCTTGAGGAACACAGCGGGTCGAGCAGCGTCTTTAGGAGGAAAGGGATTGTCGGTATTTCGAGTCGAAACCGTCCATCATCAGATATATTGCTGTAGTTTCTGATCGTCTCCGGCAATAGTCCCACACTTCCGCATATCGATGTTAACATGGTACAACACCGCCACCGGGTGGCGGAGAGCGGGACTGTTAAATGAAAATGCTGGATTGAACCTGTTTTGGTAAAGTTGAAGAGCTGTTGACATGCACAAGGGCCCTGATATCTTTCCCTGTCGTGGTTGGATGTTGAGTAAAACTCCTGAGGAGTTTCTGTTGTTGGATGCTATATAAATGCAGTCTTGCTGTTGAAGGTGAGACTGCAGTAAGCAGGGTGTCCAGCCTTGGCATCTGAGGGGCTGAATCTGGGGAACTGGGGCAATGCGGTAAGTGCGAGGGGTGGGAGGCAGCGAGGGTGCAGTGGGTGTGACTCTCAGCTTTGCCGCCTGTTCTCTGCAGATGAATTCTTTCCCCGGACATCCAAGTGGCTCTCTGGCTTCCTCCTCATCTTCTTCCTCCTGATCGTAGTCGTCGTTTTGCTCGTGTTATTCTTTCGGAGGCTCCAGAAGCACATCAAAGGTAGAACCTCCACCAGATAGTGAGATGCCAATTTGCCATCCTGTTTTGGAATGACGTTAGCCCGCACATTCGTAAGCTCTCCTGCTTGGGACCGTTGCCCTGGCAACGTCACCAATCCCTCACCCCATGTGACCCTCATGTGGAAACGTATGGATGGTCCCGGATTGCAGCTGGGTTTATGTCCGGGAACTCCCTCCGCACGGACCCAGTGGGTGAAGAGAACAAGTAGAAGGGGGCAGGGCCTGGATGGAGGGAGTGTGTGAGAGTGGGGAGAACGAGGGGGCTGAGGGACAATGGGGTGAGGGGTGGAGGGTGGGGATGATGAGGGGAGGGTGGGGGTTGAGTATGGAAGGGGTGGAGGGTAGGGAGAAATGACAGTGCCTCCCGACTGCTCCCCAGGATTGCTCCAGAACTCCCGCCCCATATTAAACTGTGGACCCCGCCTCTCCCTCAGTCTGGGTGTTTCTGGTTTTGAACCCCCCCCCCCCCCCCCCCCACCCAATCGGAAACAGTTGGGCTGTTGGAAGCTGTTCTCTGGGGGCGGGGGGGTGGTGGTGTGCGAGGGGATTTGTGGGCAGTGGAGGAGGGTGGGTCGCCCCTCTCGCGGTAATGGTGTCTCTTGCTCTTCCAGATCTCAAGAAGCGACCGACAGCCAAAGGTGAGTAGAAGGAAATCTTGTCTTCCCCTCGCCCCCCGCGGGAGGTCCCGGTGGCTCCCGGACACTGACATGGTTTGGAGCTGTGTTCACTCCCGTAGTTTGGGGGCTTCCTACTCCTGGCGGCGTTGCCTCTCCCCCGGCGGCATTGCCTCTCCCCCTGTGGTGTTGCCCCTCCCCTGGCACCATCGCCCCTTCCCTGGCAGTGTTGCCCCTCCCCCCAGCACCGTCGCCCCTCCCCCAGTGGTGTTGCCCCTCCCCAGTACCTTTGCCCCCCCCGGCACCATTGTCTCTCCCCCAGCGTTGCCCCTGTGATAACAGACTGATGTGTGACCCAGGAAGCGTGAGGCGCTGCCTACCCCACCCCCCGTGTTGCACTGCCCCGGAACACCCCTCCTTCCCACACCCTCGCTCTGAGCATTTGCTCCCCGTGCCCTCGGCAAGGCAGACCCTAGGAGAATGCCGCAGGTCGGGCTGAACCCACCCACCTCCCGGGATCTTGCTATGCAGTAGATGGGGCTTGTGGTTTGATGTAGTGTGCGGACGGCTAGAGCTTTCCCTGGGAATGGGCAGTGTTGGAGACTGGGGAGTGCTTCAGGCTGAGCTGGTGTCCCAGGGAGATGGGATGCCGGAGCAGGAAGCGTGGTTAACAGAGGGCTGGGAGTGGCTGGTTGGGGAGCTGCAGTAACTATGTGTGTCTCTTCCCTCCTCCGGCGGTTTAGAGTACATGGATCTGCAGATGAAGAAGAGTGAGTAAACCTTTCATTGATTCCTTGTGTCCGTGTCCTGCCCTCACTACCTGATGTCACAGCCCACCGTTCAACAGTCAGCGGCGCTGGTGGGTCGGGAGTAAGGACAGGCTGAGAGTATGGCCAGGACTGTGGCCGGAACGATCTGCTAGGTTTCTGGTCACTGATACCGAGACTGGACGGTCAGGAACAGGCCTTTCAGCCCATCGTCCCCACCTACACCAATCCCACCATAATCCTGTACTATTTCCCCATTTTCATCAACTCTTTTCCCCCCCCCCCCCCCCCCGTCAGACTCTACGCTCACCTGCACCCTACACACTGGGGATGATTTACAGCAGCCAATTAACCTACCAACCCACACGAATTTGGGATCCATAAGACAAAGGAGCAGGTCGGTCAATCGGCCCATCGAGTCTGCTCTGCCATTCTATCATGAGCTGATCCATTCTCCATTTAGCCCCACTCCCCCCGCCTTCTCACCATAACCTTTGATGCCCTGGCTACTCAGATACCTATCAATCTCTGCCTTAAGTACACCCAATGACTTTGTCTCCACAGCCACCCATGCCAACAAATTCCACAGATTCACCGCTCTCTGGCTAAAGAAATTTCTCCGCATCTCTGTTCTGAATGGACGCCCTTCAATCCTGAAGCCATGCCCTCTTGTACTAGACTCCCCTACCGAGGGAAACAACTTTGCCACATCTACTCTGTCCAGGCCTTTTAACATTCGAAATGTTTTTATGAGGTCCCCCCTCATTCTTCTGAACTCCAAGGAGTACAGCCCAAGAGCCGCCAAATGTTCCTCATATGTTAACCCTCTCATTCCTGGAATCATTCTAGTGGGATGGTGGGAGGAAACCGGAGCATCCAGGGAAACCCATGAAAACTCCAGGCAGACAGAACCCAAGGTTGGGATTGAACCCCCGGTTGCTGGAGCTGTGAGGCAGCTACTTGCTGCACCACTGCCAGTGGGATTGGAATTGGTGTCCCGGGGTCAGTGGTCCCGAGCTCTGCTGCTAGTCCTGTAACTTAACCATTTCACCACCACAGCCAGGAACGTGGTGAAGCCGGTGTTGCCATTCTGTGGTGGGGGAGGAATTAATTTAACTCCAGGAGCCAGAGCGATTTAGATCATGGCTGCTATCTCCCCACTCCCCTCCCTCCCTGCAGGGACCAAAATCCACACAAGCTGAGGACACGGGGTCAGGCAGACATGTCCCGGGGTCTGTGAGGGACTTGGGAATAGGGAAAGCAGGGATTGGAATCTTTCCACCCCATCCCTGCAGGAGTGGAGACCTCTCTTCCCACTCCAGGGATCTCAGGGTCTGAAAACCCCAAAAGAAGGTGACAGATTTCTAGCCCAGAACTGAAGAACAGAGTTATTGGTTAATTTAATTTTCTTTCTTTTTCAGATGCACTCAAAGAGGAACTGGGTAAGGACTTGTGTACATGTGGGAGGGGTGTGGAGCTCTGTTTGCTGAGTAATTCACAGCTGACAGTGAAATTAGGAACAAACTGGAGGCTCGTTCTGTGGAACATCTGCTGTGGTGTGGGAGCACAGGATGTGGCCCTACACCAGGGATTTCCACAGCCCCAGGCGCAGCGGGTTAGTTGCAGCTCACTGCGAAGCTCTGACACCTCGTGAGGCAGAAGGCCGCAAGTTCAAATCCTGATCCAAAGCCTTAACCCCAGGAACCTTGGATAAATTCCCAGTGCAGGATCAAGGGTGTGCCACCTTATCGCCAGTGCAGTCCTGGATGAGGGACTCTTAGCGTTCTCTGTGGGTGGAAAAAGTCCCATTCAGAAGAGGATCGAGCAGTTTTTTCCTGTTCTGAAAATAACGTTTCTGAAGAGCAGATTATTTGGTTTTTATCACATTGCTGCATTTGGGATCTTGCTGTGTATAAAATGGCTCCTGCAGTTCCTACATTAACGTAGGGCCTACTCTTCAAAAGGGATGTAATCAGTTATAAATTATTTTGGGATGTCCTGAAAATCTTTCTATATTCCCCTCCCCCTCCCCAAACTAATGCACATCCCCTCTCCTCCGTTCACCATCTACCACCACAGATGTTCCTTGCAGGGCAGACCATGCAGGAGGTAATTGCACATCTGGGCTCTCTGACAGCACCTCCCAAACCCAGCAGCTCTGTCCCCAGAAAGGACAAGGGTCACACTGAGGACACCACCACCTGCAGCTTCCCCTCCTGGTACCAACACTGCCCTGGTTTGGAAATGTGTTGTTGGTCCTTCGGCATCCAACCCGAGATCTCCCTCCCAAACAGCACCCTCACCACAAGAATCCTGCTGACTCCCGCATCCCAAGTGTGAGGAAAACTGTGCTTTCCGAAGGGCCTGTTTTGTGCTGTATGGTTCTATGGTTAAATCCAGGGCTCATCTGCCTCTGTGTGATATATAGTCTGATAGGTGACTGTATCACACCATTTTCTCAGGGAGTGTGTTGTAATGTGGGGATCGTACCCTGCTGTATAAGGTCAGAACTGGATGTTGCCCTGGCAGTAAAGGGAGCCGGGAGTCCGTGAGTGGCACAGAGTAATCTCAGTGTCTTTTCTTGTTTTGGTCCAGGTACACTGCACGGCAACCTAGGTAAGATGCTAACTGTGGGTTTACCTGCCCTCTCTGCTGGCCCCTATTCACCTGCTGCTCCCCTCGCTCGCTCTGCACTGTAGCACAGTTATGAGTGGTCTGGACACAGTATTGGAGAAGGATCTGCTCTCCATACAGGAGGGTCAAAAACCAGCTGGTGTGGACAATGGTTAATGGAAGTAATGGTTAGAGATCGGAGGAGAGGTGATGGGAGAACATATTTTCCAGAGGGTGGTGGGGTGTGGAACTCACTGAATGACGGTGGGAGGGGCAGGAACCTCCATCACAGTTAAACAGTACTCGGATGTGTCCTTGAAGAGCTGTGGCCTTCAGGGCTATGGACTTGGTACTGGAAGGTGGGATTGGACTAGGTAGCGCTTCCTTGACTGACACAGACATGATGGACTGAATGGTCTCCCATGTTGTAGATTTTCTACTATTATACATCAGCTGTGAAGGTTGAGTGGAAGTGGGCGGGAAGGGGTGGGAACCATCTCAAGTGTAAATTGGAGGGTGTAAGATGAAGAGGCATTGACAAGGTGAGAGGCAGATGTCAGAGGGATACACTTGCACTGATGGCAGTGCAGAGAATGTTCACCAGGTAGATTCCTGGGACGAAGGCATCATTGAACAGGTTGGGCCGATACCCAGTGGAGTTCAGAAGTGAGATCGGTGATCTCACTGAATCCTGAGCCTCTGGGATGCTGACAGGACGGTTACCTTCGGGGAATCTGGTTTCCGAAAGGGGGTTCCCCTTGGGACCAAGATGAGGGGGAATTTTTTCTCAGTGAGGTTAATCTTTGGGATTCTCTCCAACAGAGGGTTTTGGAGATGGATCACTGAATATGGGGAATGAGGGAGCTACAGCCAAGAGGAGATCAGTTCTGATCCCTCTGAGTGGCAGTGCAGCCTCCACGAGCCCCGAGACCAACTCCTGCTCTCTATCGTTTTGTTCTCTTTGACTGCAGAGTCTGGAATTTAGAGTAAATTGTTCTTCCCCTCTTCCAGTCCCTGCCTGGCCTTCTCCTGATGTGAGCAAGGTTTGGTGTTGGGATCTGAGGCTGCCCCCACGGTTCCAGCAGTGATTTGAAGTGTCTGTGTCTCTGCCCTTGCATTCTGCTCGTTGTTGACAAGGGTACGAAGCTTTAGCAAGTGGTTCTAGAGCTCTGATACTTGGTCTTCTATCTTTCAGAAAGGATTCGCGTTCTCCCAAAAACAGGTAAGCCTGGGGATATTATTTATTGATCTATTTACAGGACATGGGTTGGGATGAGCTACAGCTGTGGCCCTTCTGGTGAAGGTGCTCCCACGGCACTTTTGGGGAGGGAGTTCCAGGAGTTAGACCCAGTGACGATGAAGGGCTGGCCAAATCTGATTGGAGTGGGACTTGAAGGGGAACCTGCAGGTGGCGGTAGTCCCCGTGCCTCATCATCCTTGGTGGTGGCTGACGCAGGTTTAAGATGAAGTTTATTGTTGTGCAGACGTACATACACTGGGTATAACTGCCATGTAAATTAGCTTTTTGCAGCAGCACAGGTTTCATTATATTAGTAAAATCTTGCCCTTTTATGTCCAGTCTTGCTAAACTTTGGCCGGTATCCACAGCTGCTGACCTTGGCGGCTGAAATCTGGCCACCCATCCCTGTGACCTAAGACCCCATCAACTTTACATCCCAACTCTGCTGCTCCATCTCAGGTTGCCGTGGCTTCAGCTGCCTGGGACCCAACTTCAGGAGTTCAGTCCTGAACCCCTCCCCATTGAATATGCCAAGTCTTTGGTCACCTGCTCCAGGATTGGCTGGGCCTCAGCACCATTGTCTTGTCCTAGAAATGGTGCTGTGGGAACCTTCGGATCTCACAGGCTAAAGGCACTGTTCACCTCGGTGTCCTGGAGATTGTTAGCATCTTCGTGTAATGAATCAGACATGAATCACATTAAATCCTTCTCTCTTGTACTTTCAGCCATTAACAGAATCACAAGTGTTGCTGGTAAGATCTTCTGTTCACTGAGTCTCTGCTGAATTGTGCGTTGGTGACTTTCATTTTATCAGAATCTCGTGGCATGGGAGGATGCTGTGATCCGTTGAGCCTGAGTTGGATCTGTGCTGCCCTGCTCTCTCCCCACAGACCTGAAAATTTTACCTTCCAGTGTTTATCCACTTCCTCTTTGGGAAGTTGCTGTTGAATCTGCTTCCACAGCCCTTTCAGGGAGCATGTCCCAGACCACAGCAACTAGCTGCTCCCCACCCCCCAAATTTCTTTGCCAAAACTCCTGATCATTTTGAACACCCAGGTTTAAATCCTGGTCTTCCCTGCTCCAAGGACAGCCCCAGCCCCTCTTGTCTGTCCATGTTGAACTAAAATCCGTCATCTCTAAATGCCCTTTAAATGCCCTAAACCTTTCCAACCTCTGCAAAATAGTAATTTTTATGACAATAGCTTTGTTTTTTGGAAGAAGCAGATAATTTAAGTTTACCTGATGCTGTGGTGGGGTCTTCTAAAAAGTGATTTTTACTTGAGGAATTTCCCAAACATGGACACCCTTCTCAATCTTTCCTCCCAGATGTGTTTAGTGAGACCAGCAAAAAACCTCCTACCTGGGATGGGTGGTGGTGCTGGTGAATGAAGGTGCCTTCCCTTTCAGAATTACCCTTCCCATTATGTCACTGTTCTGGTAATTGCCAGCCATGTTCACAATTACCCTTTCAGGAGACTGAATACGGTCATGGTACAGAAATAGATCATTTGGTTCCTCTGCTCAATGTACAGTGCTCCTGGGGTAAATCTACACCATGGACACTGAGATTAGAACTGTGTACAGTGCTCTGTGTGATCTAATTCAGAGATATGAAGACCAGAACAGTGCATGGTGCTCCCAGTGTGGTCTAACCCAGGGATACAGAGAGCAGAACTGTGCACGGTGCTCCCAGTGTGGTCTAACCCATGGATACAGAGAGCAGGACTGTGCACGGTGCTCCCAGTGTGGTCTAACCCATGGATACGGAGAGCAGAACTGTGCACGGTGCTCCCAGTGTGGTCTAACCCATGGATACGGAGAGCAGAACTGTGCACGGTGCTCCCAGTGTGGTCTAACCCAGGGATACGGAGAGCAGAACTGTGCACGGTGCTCCCAGTGTGGTCTAACCCAGGGATACAGAGAGCAGAACTGTGCACGGTGCTCCCAGTGTGGTCTAACCCAGGGATACGGAGAGCAGAACTGTGCACGGTGCTCCCAGTGTGGTCTAACCCATGGATACGGAGAGCAGAATTGTGCACGGTGCTCCCAGTGTGGTCTAACCCAGGGATACAGAGAGCAGAACTGTGCACGGTGCTCCCAGTGTGGTCTAACCCAGGGATACAGAGACAAGAGATAAAAACAGAAAATGCTGGAATCACTCTGTGGCTGTGGAAAGAGAAGCAGTCAATGCTTCAGCTCAAGGACCCTTCATCAGAACTGGGAAGGTGAGGAAACATTAGTCTTGAGGGTGGAGGAGGGTGGAAGGGACAAAGAGTATCTCTGACAGGTTGAGGCCTGGGTTGCTGCGGTGATCCCACTGTTTACTGAACTTCCTGGTTAATGCACTAATGACAACAATTAGCAAGGGAGCAAAGATAAACAGAGGGACATGTAAAGGCTGTGGAAGGTGGGCAAGAGCTGTAACCGAGGCCTGAAACCAAAAGGAGAATGTGGGCAATGCCCAACGGATCAGGCAGGGTCTGTGGAGAGAGAAACACTGAATTAATATTATGCATGGGTAACCTTACAGTGGTCCCGACTGCTTCCGAGGTAAACAGAAAAGGCAAGTTATTGTTGAATTCAGTATTGAGTTCCGAAGACTGTATTGTGCCCAGGAGGAGGATGAGTTGCTGTTCCTTATATTGGGTCACGTTGGAACATTGTAGGAGGCCGCAGAGATAGATCAGTGGAAGTGGTGTGGAGCATTAAATTGCCAAGCAGCAGGAAGCTCAGAGTCACCCCTATGGACTGAACGCAGTACGAGGCAAAGCAACCTCGCAGTCTGCAATGTAGAGGAGAGCAGGGTACGAACACTGAATGTGGCACAGTACTGCTTCACCTGGAAGGAATGTTGGTAAAGGACAGTTACTGCATCTCCGGGGGTTGCGTGGGAAAGTGCTGTGAGAAGGGGAGAGGCTGCTGAGAATGGAAGTGTGGACCAGGGAGTCTGCTGAAAGGGGTGGGGAAGATGTGTCTGGTGGTGGCATCATGTTGAAGGTGACAGAACTCCCAGAGGGTGATCCATTGAATGCAGAGGCTGGTAGGGTGGGACCAGGGGAACGCCATCCTGTCTCTAACCGGGAGCAGGTGGGGGTGAGAGCAGAGGTGAATTGATTAGATGAGGTAGAGGGGTCTGCCAACTCTGGGGGGGGGGGGGGGGGGGGGGGGGGGAGCCATGGTAAAGGGGGAAAATGAAGAGGTCTCAGAGGCACCTGTGCATCAGATCATCAGATGGAGGTGGAAGAAGGAGAATGGAATGGAGTCCTTACAGGAAGCAGAGTGGGAGGAACCAATGCTCAAGGTATCTACTGAATGTTTATAGGGGGTGGAAGTGGGCTGTGCAGGGCTGGAAACTAAAAGGCTGGCAACTGCCGAGGTAAAATCCTTGAGGCAATGAGGTTAATCACTGTTGTTCAGCGGTGAGGTCATGGTCCAGAGGGAGATACGAGTGTCTGAGTGCTCACATTTGGCTTTTGTACGGTGGATGTCGAGTTCGACAGACCTCAATACACTGCCTTTGACATGTTTAATGATGACATTTGGATTGGTCCTAAGTGAACAGATTGATTTGTTCCGAAGGGGGTGGGTTAGAGTGAGTGGACAGAGTGGGAAAGTAGAGATGTCAGTGTTGTGTCTGCAGCTAGTGAATAGTTCTGGAGAGGGTAAGAAGCCGGGAGGAGTGGTCTGGACGGAAAAGGAGACCAGAATAAAGAAGAGTGCCAGCTGTGTAGTCACAGCCACATTCATGGGGAATGAAACAGGTGCCAGTGCTGCAGGGCTGCAACGGGTCGGCAATGGTTAACTCTTCTTCACGGTCTTGTCTTGAATGTTTCCTCCTACTTCCTTTTCCCTTAGCTTCTGTGACACTCGACAGTGACACTGCACACCCGGACCTGAAGATATCTCCCGATCTGACCACTGTGAGCCATGCAAAGGGACTGAATATTCCTGCTGGAAACAGCAAGAGGTTTGACTCCATGTTATCAGTGATGGGAAAGGAAGGATTCAGCTGCGGCAGGCATTACTGGGTGGTGCAAGTGCGGAGCAACTCTGAATGGGACCTGGGAGTGGCCTTGGATAAGGTGGTGAGGCAGGGAATTACCCCTCTGAGCCCAGATAATGGATTCTGGACCATTGGATGTCATGAGAAGGACTACAGAGTCAACGCCACTACCAGCGCACAAATCTCCATCCAGCCACTCACCCAGGCACAGATCCAGATGATTGGAATATATGTCAACTACAGTGAGAGAAAGGTCCTGTTCTGCAATGCTGAGACATACTCTCATCTCCACACTTTTGAAATGTGCAATTTTGAGGGGGTAATATTTCCCTTCTTCAACCTCTCAAAGCAGGGAGAGCCTCTGAAGATTTGTAGGGTTGCACCTTCAGCATAAATAGTCCATGTCGCTCGGGCATCATTTGTCCTGAGCAATGTGGGAATCCTGTGCCAACCTGTCAGATGGTGCAGTGCCCTGCTGCATCTCTGAGAACAGATAACTACAGCCAGAAATGTCCTGGCCTTTTCCCACTTTCTCCAGGGCTGACTTAGAACCAATTTTATGGCTTCATGGTGCAAATGTATTGCTGGTCAACAAAGTGATGCAGATGCTTCCTGAATCCCTGACTCCAAACCCATGGTAGTTGGTGTGCCAGGGTGAGCTTGGGGAAGCTTCGTTCACCCCTGAGCCAGGTCTGCAGACCTTCCCATTATTCCTGCCTATATTTCTATCCCTCAGTTCATTCCCACCCAATTTCAATCAGAGCTTGCTCACTGCTCCTTCGAGGGACTTGCATCCACCGCCTCCTTCCCTTCCACCCCCTCCTCCTCCACCTTTTCGATGATGATGGCATTTCCTGGTTAAATAGAAACATGGGGAATTGCCATGCATTCCTAGATCGACCAGGGAAATTCGGCATTGGGAGTCGTGTGATTCCTGAGGGGTGGGGGGGTGGGGTGGGGAATGTGTCCTAGGGCACCATTTAGGATCTTGTATGAAATCTCTACTTCTGCTTGTGTTGCGCAGTTTGTAAACTGTAAAATCACTGTTATTTTTTGAATAAATAATATTTACCCTTTGGTTGAGTGGTGAGCTCTGTTTGAGAGGTTGTGTGGTAGGTACATTTCAGACTTGCTTGATTTGATGACGTGGAGTTCTGATGGCTAACATTGTGGATTTGGGCTTCACTGGCAAGACCAGCGTTTACTGCCCATCTCTAATTATGGGTGAGCTGCCACCTTGAACCACTGGAGGCTTTCTGGTGAAGGTGCTCCCAGAGTGCTGTTGGGGAGGGAGTTCCAGGATTTAGACCCAGTGACGTGATTTGCAGGAGTTGGTGTTCACATGCTGCCCCTTGGTGGTGTAGGTGATGGGTTTGGTGGTGCTGTCGGACCAGCCTGGCTGAGTTATGGCTGTCCCTTTTTCTGATGGTAAACATTACAAAGTGAGCCATGGTTGGTCATATTCGCTCTGGGAAATACTTTTCAGACTGGACATTCCAGAGAACTCAGGGGCACGATGGGTGGCTTGGAAGAAGTAGGCAGGGGAGATCTCAGTGCACTCAATACTGTTTTGTTCCCAGATTAACTCAGTAACAGATTTTATGGTAAATATCATGTTGCTTTTTAGATGATCTTACTGTGTAAAAATTCATT
Source organism: Pristis pectinata (assembly GCF_009764475.1). Taxonomy (NCBI): domain Eukaryota; kingdom Metazoa; phylum Chordata; class Chondrichthyes; order Rhinopristiformes; family Pristidae; genus Pristis; species Pristis pectinata. The sequence goes on from NC_067438.1 coordinate 1,535,389, forward strand.
GGCATGTTCCTCACACCACTGACAATGAAGTCTGGACTTCCTGAAGGGATGAGAAAGGTGCTATAGAAATAACTATTGGAGCCTGTGACCCAGGAAGTAAAATGGCTGAGGTCACTCAGGAGTTGAATGGCGCCTCAGCTGGTCATTTAAGAGTCACAGAATCCACAGGAATGTTCAGCACAGTGCGATCCAGATGAAGATCACAAGACAAGGGAGCAGAAGCAGGCCATTCGGCCCATTGAGTCTGCTCCAAGGGAAATAGAAATGGGGAATGGGGGAAGAAAAACCTAATCCCAATTTCCGATCTTATCCCCATATCCCTTGATATCCTGACTATTTAGATATCTATCCATCTCCTCCTTGAATGCCCCCACTGATCTGGCCTCCACTGCTGTACGTGGCAAGGAGTTCCACAAATTCACCACCCTCTGGCTAAAGAAATTTCTCCTCATCCCTGTTTTGAAACTGTACTCTCTAATTCTAAGATTGTGCCCTCTGGTCCTGGACTCACCCACCAAGGGAAACAGCCTAGCCACATTTACTCTGTCCTTTCCTATCAATATTTTAAATGTCGCTATGAGGGCCCCTCTCATTCTTCTGTACTCCAGTGAGTACAGTCCAAGAGCCGACAAACGCACCTCATGGACTTTAGGTCACCCCCACTCCTAGTTCTCGGTCCCTAGTCCAGAAGATTTGTTTAGGTATCTTTATTAGTCACATGTACATCGAAACGCAGAGTGAAATACATCTTCTTGCGTCGTGTTCTGGGGGTAGCCCGCGGCTGTTCAGGGGCTCATCTGGTATTCCTAAACCCGGGGAGGGTTTCTGCTTCCACCCCTCTGTTCCCCTTCAGGCTTCGGACACTCCCACGACTATTGAGTTTGGTTTTTTTCTTTGCCCTTCCACCACTTGCCATAAAACTGTGTGCCTGGGTCACCACCCCCACGGACAAAGGAAAGAGGTTCTTCTAATTTAAATGTGACTATCAATGAGTCACATGGAGACTGGGGCTGTGGGTGTAAAAGGTCCTTATTCAGCACAAGAAAACTGGTGGACCTGGTGGAAAGCTTTCCCCGGGGAGACGCTCAGTAGAATCTCCCCAAACACAAAGTGCATCCAGCTTTAATACAGTAAAGATCAGAGGTAACAGCAGGCAATTGAATGGTTATCAATGGCTACAGTTGCATTGTTTACTTCAATATTTTGAGTGAGAACAGATGGTTTCTTTGATTTAAACATTTACAACCGGAGCACGCTGCAACTGAGAGATCTCTGACTATTCAAACACCTTCGTTGGGACAAAGTAATTCACATGGATGGTGTAAAAGCGAGGTCAGAAACCCCAGACATTTGAAATTAGTGTTTCTGCGGCTGATCCTCCACCTCTTCTCCAATCCCACCCTCAGTTCCGCCGCCCTACCCTCGGTTTCACGCGTGTTTTCCGGCCACTCTGGTGATACAATTTCCTGAAATAACGAGGCTGCTGCGCTTGGCGCCGGAAGAAACAAGTTGGTTCCGAGGTCGGCCTGTGGACTTTGGCCGTGAGGAGCGGCTCTGGCTCTGGGACTGGGACTGGGACTGGGACAGGGACAGGGCGAAAGCGGCCGCCTCTGGGTCGGGACAGAGACGGGGACCAGCAGGAGAGGTTTAAATAAAGAAGACAGCGGGCGGCGAGGAGATCGGAGCGGGGCGACACTGAGCTCGGCGGAAGCCGCTCTCCGCCCTTCACGGTCCCGATCGACGGCGCCCTCGCAAAGTGAAAGTAAAGAGACTCGGGCGGCCGCTCCGTTTTCTCCAGGCCCGCTGCGCCTTCGGAAAGTGAAGTAAGTCAAAGCAGACGGGTTATCGGCGAGAGGCTGCGGCTCGCCAGCAGGTGATGTATCAACGACGAGTGGTTACCTCGGTCGGAACATCGTGTCGGGATTCGGGCTGGTGTCTGCCCACGGACGGGGTTCGAGGGTGCGGTTGGCGATCACGGGCCTAGTGAGAATTTCTGGGCCTGGGTGTGGCCCCTGGGCTGCCCCATCCCGGGAGCTGCCTGAATAACACCGGTCAATTGCCTCGAACTAAACAGAGGAACCAAACAGCTGCTCTGTGTCTGTCCTCGCACAAGGAGGCACAAACACGCCTGCCAGAAATACTAAAGAACCGAGGGTTTAGGGAGAATGAGAAACCGAAGGAAACTATGTTAGTGGGAAAAGTACTGGACAATGAACATCAAAAAGCTGTAGTTGCTGGAAATCCTGAAAGAGAAAATGCAGGAAACACATGACAGGTCGGGCAGCACCCGTGGGGAGAGAAACAAGTTCACATTTTCAAATCAGACTCTTCAAGTATTGTTTTTTTTATTAACGGTACCGGTGGAGTTGGCGAGACCAAAAGCAATTCTGGCCGCCCAGTTATAGGGAGGGGTCATTCAGCTGCAAAGGGTGTAGAAAAGATTCGTGAGAATGCTGGCATCACTGGGAGCTTAAGGAGGGCTGGAGATAAGGTGAGTGGTCCCCCCCCAGAGTAGTGGAGTATAAAAGTAGAGGACATCGATTTAAGATGAGAGGTTGAAGATTTAAAAGGGACCCGAGAGGAAATTTTTCACACAGAGGGTGATGGGTATGTAGAACGAGCTGCCAGATGAAGCTGTAGAGGTGGGTACAGTCACAATGTTCAAAAGGCATTTAGACAGAGACATGAATGGAAGAGGTTTAGAAGAATATGGGCCAAACACAGGCAAATGGAATTAGCTGGGATAGACATCTTGGTTGTCATGGGGATGAGTTATTTCCCTGCTGTATAACTCTCGGACTATTCCAATGACCTGTTGATCTGTATTCCTGAGTTTAAAAAAAGGCACTGTGGACCTCATCCAAAATTTTGAATTGTTCCTGTGGATTGGAACAAATATAATCCCATGATTTAAGAAAGGATGGAGAGAGAAAAATGGGGGGGAGGGGGGTGCAATCAACCTGTTAGTGAAAATGCTGGAACCTATAACTAAGGATGCAATAACAGAACACCTTGAAAAGGCTATTAAGATTTAGCAGGGTTATCGTGGATTTATGAAAGGAACCAGTTAATGGTGTATTTGGATTTTCAGGATAAAATTTTCATGATGAAATCCCACATGTGAGATTGGTCAACAAGATCAGAGCACGTGGACATGGATTGGTTATCGGACAGAGAGGAATGAGTGAGAATAAATGGAGTCTTCTCAGACTGGCAGGCTATGACTAGTGGGTTACTGCAGGGATCGGTGCCAAGGCCACTTGGTCTGTTTACAATCAAAGTCTACAATTTGGCTGGCGAGACCAATGTTATAATTCCAGTTTTGCTAACAATAGGGAGAGGGGTAATGAAACTTCAAGGAGTTGTAGCAAGCTGAATGAAAAGGCAAGAACATGGTCGGTGAAATATAATGTAGAAAATGAACCGTTATTCACAAAATAGAAAAGTAAAGTGTGTTTTAAATGGTGAGGTAACGCATGGTGTTGATGTTAATGAAAGTGTTATGTCGGTCTTTAACATGAGGATTTGAACACAGGAGTAAAGATGTTTTATCACAATTATACATGGCTTTGGTGAGACCATACATGGAGTATTGTTCAGTTTTTATGTCCTTATCTTAACATGTGTATGTGCCATAGAGGGAGTGCAGTGAGGAATCAGTGGACTGCTTCCAGGATGGGGGTTTTGCCATAATGAGAAGTTGAGAAGACTCGGCCTTTATTCCCTAGAGTTGAGAAGAATGAAAGGAGAGCTTTTAAACTTACAAAATTCTTACAGGACTCAACAGTCTGAGCTGCAGCGTGGGTGGGCGGGGTGTCCTGGGGAGGTTGGGGGGTGGGGATTGGGTGCTTCAGGGAGGGTGGGGGAGGTGAGGAGGGGTGGGGGAGAGTGGGTATCTCTGGGAAGGTGGGGGAGGTGTGGAGAAGGGGGTATGGGTGCCACGGAGAGGGGTGGGAGTGGGTGCCCTGGGGAGGGTGGGGGAGGTGCAAGGGAGTGGTGATGCCCTGGGGAGGGATGGGTGCCCCAGGGAGGTTGGTGGAAGTGCGGGGTGGGGGGGGGGGGTGGGTTCTGGTGCTCCAGGGAGAGTGGCAGGGGTAGTGTAGGTGGGTGCCCTGGTGAGGGTGGCAGAGTTGGAAGCCCCGGTGAGGGTGGCTGTGGGGGGGGTGGGGGTGGGTGTCCCAGGGAGGGGGGTGGGGGTGGGTGTCCCGACAAGTGCGGAGGTGGGGTAGGTGCCCCGGGGAGTGGGGTGGGGGTAGGTGCCCTGGGACGGTGGCAGAGGTGCTGAGGTAGGGTGGGGGGTGGGGGGAGCGGGGGTGTGGCGGGTCACCCCAGGGAAGGTGGGGGAAGTGCCAGCAGGGTGGTGGGGAGGGGTCCTTGTGCGGGAGATGGGAGTTACCGCTGAGAGAGGATCCAGGGCAGGGGGCAGCCAGCGACAGTCATTGAATGTAGTCGAGCTGGAGACAGACAGACATTTGAGGTACAAGAGAGCCAAGGGTACGGGGTGAGAGCGGGCAAGGGGTTTATTACCGTCATCAGATCAGCCACGATTGGCCGACTCCTGCTCCTCCTTTTATGCTGTTTGTCACAGAGCCCCATCGATTTAACTCTGATTTGAAGAGTTACCTGTGAGATGCCCTTTAAATCTGGTTTTTGTGTGTGTGTGTGTGTGTGTGTGTGTGTGTGTGTGTGTGTGTGAGTGTGAGGTGCCTGCAGTCCCACCAAGTTGGTACCGTGCTCTCCTCCCATTGGATGCCGTCCAGTGAGGGCCATGCAGTTGTCAGTTAAACTTTATACCCCAGCTCTGCACCTTCTTTCAAGTTGGTTTGGGTTTTTTTTCTGGCACTCTTTGTCACTGAAGAGGTAAGGATGGCAGGGGTCAGAGTGCAAAAGTGTTCCGAAGGTCTGTGAAGGTCGGAAGTTATTGCTGCTGGTGTATCTCCCACATCTAACGGTGGCATCTGGGCTTCTGTTACCGGTCAGGGAAGGTTGGAAAATGAGGATTTGAGATGGCAACTGACCCAAGGGTCAGGGGAGCTCCCAAAGGGAATCTGAGGAGAGATTCCCTCTATTGCCAGGGTCTCCAGACTCCCTCCCAGCCCTCTGATACACTTTGATAAGCTGAATTTTGCTCTCTAACAAAAACATTCTTCTTCCAGGCCCCACATGGAAAGGGTGACGTCATGGACTCTGATCCTGATCCTCTTCCATGGGATCCACTTTGCCTGGGCTGGTGAGTGATGCCTTTTGCTGCAACATCTGGAGTCCTCTCTGAGCGTCACCACATCTGCTGGTCTCACACCCTGGCTGGGAGGGTCTCAGAACCAACTCCTGGTTAGTCACCCGCTGGGTGTCATTTCGCCGGCACATTTAACCACAGCACATTCCAGAGCACATCGTGGCCAAGTAGTTTTGTGGTCACTGTTATAATGCAGGAAAGACGGGAGCCAGTTTATACACAGCAACTTCCCACAGATAACAAAGTGATGCTGGCCAGGTGATCTGTTTCACTGCTTTTGGTTGAGGGATAAATATTAACCTGCAAGAAATTGGGGGAGCTCACCTGCTCCACCCAAATAATGGCAATGTGGTCTGTTAGTAGCTGCATCCCTCCCTCACTAATACACTCGAGCACCTGCCTACATATTTGTGCTTTAATGTCTTCATTGGGACTTAAACCTTTGACCTGCTAAGCCAAATGGATCTATTGTATCTCTACTATGGTGAGCCATCTGAAGGGACTTCTCCACTGCATTCACAGAAGCATCTTCAGACAGCTTGACACCAAGCCACGCAGGCGATGACGGTATTAGGAGATTTGGGAGGGCTGTAAATTCGCTACTGTGTTCACCCGCCCCCCCCCCCCCCCCCCCCCCCCACCACTGGATCAGACAGGTTTGGGGAAAAGAAGTGCTGCATTCACTGGTGGGGTGTTGGGACGTCCTGACCTTCTGAAATGCGCAGACATACTGATTAGAAGGAGGCCACTTGGCCCCTGCAGCCTGCTCCACCGCTCTGTGACATCACGGCTGATCTGGCAGTAACCTCGTCTCTGCATTCTCGCTGACCTGCAGTAACTTCTTACCCCCTTGCTTATCACAAATCTATCCACCTCTGTCCTAGAAATATTCAATGATTCTGTTTTCACTGCCCTTCGAGGAGGAGTTCCAAAGACTGACAACCCCCTGAGCAAAATAATTTGGCTTCGTCTTAGACAGTGAACCCTTATTTTTGAGCAGTGACTCCTGGTTCTAGAGCCTCCCTTTACTGAGAACATCTCTCCACATGCACTTTATCACGACCCCGCTGCACAGAACATAGAATAGTACAGGCACAGTGTTGTGCCAAACTAATTAAGCTAGTAATTCCTAATTAAACTAATCTCTTCTGCCTGCACGTGGTCCATATTCCTCCATTCTCTACATATTCACATGCCTATCTAAGAGCCTCTTAAATGCCTCTATTGTATTTGCCTTCACCACCACCCCTGGCAGCGCATTCCAGGCACCCACCACTCTGCATAACAAAAAAAAACTTGCCCCGCACATCTCCTTTTAACTTCTTCCCCCTCTCGCCTTAAATTCATGGCCTCTAGTATTAGACATTTTGACTCTGGGGAAAAGATGCTGGCTGTCTACCCCATCTAAGCCTGTCATAATTTTGTAAACTTCTATCAGATCTCCTCTCAGCCTCTGCTGCTTCAGAGAAAACACCCCTTGTTTGTCCAACCTCTCCTTGCCCTCTAATCCAGGCAGCATTCTGGTAAACCTCTTCTGCACCCTCCAAAGCCTCCACATCCTTCCTATAATGACACCACCAAAATTAAATACAATACTCCAGATGCAGCCTCAGCAGAGTTTTATAAAGCTGCAACATAACTTCCTGACTCTTGAACTCAGTGCCTCAACTGATAAAGGCAAGCATGCCATATGCCTTTTTTTTTAACCACCCATCAACCTGTGCAGCCACTTTCAGGGACTGTGGATTTGGACCCAAGATCCCTCTGTACATCTTGCATGTTTCAATCAAATCCTCTATTGCCGTTCTAAAGTCCAGTAGATTCAAGCTGAGTCTGTCCGAACTTCCCTCGGAAGACAATCCATCCATTCCAAGTATGTCTGGTAAACCTATTTTACACTGTTCCCAACACATTAACATCCCTCCTTAATGGAAGGAGACCAGTACTGTGCACAATGGTTTGGATGTGGTTTCAGTTATGTCCTGTACCACTGAGGCACAACCTCCCTACTTTTGTATTCCCCTCACATTAAACTACATTCTGTTAGCTTTACTAATTACTTGCTCTATCTACATCCGCACCCTTTGTGAATCATTATTTAAGTGTCAGTGGGCTAACGCTTGTGTTTCTGTTCTCTCCCTCCCCAGAACAATTCAAGGTTACGGGGCCTGCACAAGCGATTGTGGCCAGGGTTCACGGAGTGGCCATCTTAGAATGCCAGCTGATCCCAGAGAACATGCCACGCGATATGGAGATTCGTTGGATGCGCAGCGACTCCAAGGTGAATATCATCGTCCACTTGTATCGCAACAGCAAGGATGTGGTGGAGGAACAGGATGATGCGTACAAGGGCCGCACTGAGCTCTTCAAGAATGACTTCAGCAAGGGCAACATCTCCCTCCGGCTGAGCGGAGTGCGGCTGGCGGACGAAGGAGATTATCTGTGTATGGTGGAATACCAGAGGACCCCTGAGCAGGTTCTTGTCCCGCTGAAGGTTGCCAGTGAGTTGCCAGAATACCTTATCTCCGTTCACTAGTTACCCCCTTCTCCTCCATCCCCCACCACACAGCACCAAGGCCTACCAATTGCCGTCGGCGTGGGCAGGAGGTGGCATCACAGCGGTCTCCCACCTCCCTCCCTCTGCCACTCAAACCAGCCTTGTTTCTCCATTGCGGTTTTCAACACTGCTGTTGGTGAAATGGAGACTCTGTTCTGGTGCATGAAATCTGGTGTCCACTTTGTGTACAGCAGTTTCCCAAAAAGAGCAATGATGACGATGTTGGTTGATGGATAAATGTTGGGCTTGGGACAAAGGGGAGAATCTCTCTTGTCAAATTGATGATCACCCAAGAGAATGGACTTGACGAGCATCTCTACCTGTGCAGGGATCTCAGTGCTGTTCATCCCACAGGGCGCTGTTCTCTCAGCCTTGGCCGCACCCAGTTAGTGTCAGTCCTGGCTTCCCAGATACGCACTGCCCTTGTGGGCTACCTCCTCCCCCCTTCAGCCCCAGTGCCCTGGTTGTACACCTCACTCTCAGTCTTGCCCCTCCTGGCTGTGCCCAGCTCCGTCAGTGCCACCTAGGAGTGGTCTTGAATCTCTGCACCAAGTTTGGGTCCCACGGTAGGTGTTGGAGCAACTGGCGGGGCCACAGTGCGCATTGTGTCCCAGCATCTCCTTGTTGGGATGTCCCATTGTGGTGTGGTATGATTGCAGGGTCAGCAGGTGTTTCTTCCTGTAGCCAAGCCAATCCCCTGGCCCCTTTGCACCTATCTCACCCAATCACTGTTAGGCCTGGAGGGTGGTGATGTGATGGAATCTCCATGGTGTTGTTTCCCCAACTGACAACTCATCCAACCACAGGTCTGGGTCTCCGGCCTGCCATCCGATTGGAAGGTTACCAAGGGAATGGAATCAGGATCCAGTGCAACTCATCGGGCTGGTACCCCCTTCCCAGCCTACATTGGACCAGCAGCGGTGACCAGAACCTGTCTCCTGAGTCCCAGGCCCAGACCACCAAGGACACAGACGGCTTCTACCGCATCTCCAGCTCCATGGAAGTGATGAGTGGCCCAGCTGACATCAGGTGCAGGGTGGAGGCCCCCACACTGAAAATACAGGAGTCCAAGCTGCAGATCCCAGGTCAGTCAGAGACCAGGTGCAAACCCAATGGGGCATGGGCGCTGTGTGTGCAGACCAGGGGGTGTGGTCTCGGTGAGTGCAGCTCGCGGAGCCGGAAAGAACAGGGTGGGAATCGTGAGTGCAGGCACTTGGTGAATGCTGCCATGGCCTGTACAGGCCAACAGAGATGGCTTTGGCACGTGCAGTAGGCTTGGGGAAAGTGGGCTCGGTGGATGCAATTCAAAGGGGCACCGGCTTGGTAAGTGCAAGCTTGGTGTGCTTAAACAGAGTGTGTGTTCAGAGAATGTGGGCTGTGTGCATGAAAACCAGTAGTATGCGAGTTGGGTGAATGCAGGTGCACCTGGCATGGACTGGCATGGATGCAGGTTCATTGAACTTGGGCTCAGCCTGTGCAAGTCAACGGGGTGTGAGGTTGTGTGCAGAAGCAAAATGGGAGGCAGATTTAGTGAACATGGGTTCGGCCTGTGCAAGGCAATGGGAAATAGGCTTGATGCACATAAGCCAATGGGACGTGGGTTCAGTGAACATGGGTCAGCCTGTCCAATGCAATGAGATGTGGGCTTGATACACAGAAACCGCTGCGATGTGGGTTCAACCCATGGGGTGGAGACAGCATGCACAAATCGAAAGGATATGGACTTGTGGACATACTTCAATGTGGCAGGGGCTACGTGAATGCAGGCACAGGATGTGGGCTGGGTTTACAGACATACTGAGCGGGTAGGTCAATTTTATAATTGGAGCTCTTCCCACATCTGTCCCTAGATGAATTCTTCCCTCGGACTTCAAAATTCTTCATCGTATTCATGGTGTTCCTTGTCCTTCTGTTTGGAATACTTGCTGCTGCCGGATGGCTTTACTACAAGAAGAGGACGGATGCGAGTGGTACGATCCTGTGCTGATCACTCCTTTGTCACCGTTTGACAGGTTGCCATTTTGAGAGTTAATATGGATGACAATTGCCCTGCTTCAAATTGTCACAGGTTGTGGATTCTGGGAGGGGGGGGCACCTGATTGTGGGGGACATGGGAGGGGTGGTGGGAAGGAGTCTGATTAGACAACAGCTCAGGGAGGAATCGCGAATGCAATCGGTAACGATGGATTTGAAGTTTGGGTATTCTGGGGGAGGGCTTTGTTTGACCCCAGTAGACTCGTGAACAGGCAAGTAACAAGCCTGCATTGCAGCATCATGTCCATGCGTGTGTGCGTTTAATGAGAAGTGCTATGTGGCTACAAATGTGTCTGTTCTCTTCCAGAGTTGTATAGACGTCCCACGTTAGCTGGTAAGTAATATTTTTCCTTCGCTTTCATCTCAGAGTCTCTTTTGGACGAGACTTTCATCAGAGGTTTGTCCTTGTTTCTGGTGAACTAAAGCACTGTCGAAGGATGGGAGAGTTGTCCTCAGTGTCCTGATTAATCTTTGTGTTTCCGAACACACACTAAGCCTTGTGCTCACTAACCTGCACTGGCTTCTTGTTAAAGAGTACTTTGATACTTAAAATTTTTTGTCTCTCCCTGCCCACCATTTCTCTGATCTCACCCCCCCCCCCCACCCCCAGCCTCCTAGATCTCTGATGCCTCCAATTCTGGTTCATTCCCAAAAGTAATTATTAATTATTCCAACATTGGCCTCCACATCCTCAGCTACCTGGGGTCCAAGCTTTGGAACCCTTCCCTTCCTCCCTCTCCTTGAGACCTACATTAGTTTCAAACGTGCTCTGCAATATCCCCTGTGCAAGCATCTGATTTTGATTGAAGTACCTTGTTTTGCTTTGTAATGCACTGTACAACAAATGCAACCTGTTATTGAGAAGGGCTTGTTTTTGACACTACTTTTCTATTCATTGCAGAACATGAGTCCTTAGGGAATGAAATAGGTAAGAGGCTTAAATTCTTCCTGCATCACATCTCATGTCAAGAGTGATCGTCCTGAGAATGTGGTCAAATAAATTTGGTCTTGTATGATTTTGTGGATTATCCAGATTGTAAAATACGGGGACTCCTAACACAGTGCAGTCCTCACCAAGGTTCAGCTTTACTCCAGGGAGAAAGTGGGACATCGTTCCAGGTTACCCTCTAGTGTGCTTTCATCATCAGTGTTACCTTGAAAGCACTCACTGCTTCTTTTTGAGACATGGGACCAAACCCTGCCCATCGCCCACTGCCCACTGATGAGACAAAGGGATTTGCCAGTGGGTACTTACATTGTTCTTCCAAGCCCATGGCCCCTACCACAGGGAAGCACCACTGCCTGCAGCTTCCCTTCCAAGTCACACACATCCTAGCTTGGAAATACATTGCTGTTCCTTCATCACCCTGGAACTCCCTCCCCAGCTGCACTGCAGGAGCACCTTCACCAGAAGAACTGCAGCAGTTCAAGAAGGCAGCTCACTACCGCCTTCCCATGGGCGGTTAGGATGGACAATAAATGTTGGCCTTTCCTGCAAGGGCCAGGTCCTGGGACTAAACTTTAGAAACTGGAGTTGCGATCCAGGACACGAGTGGCTAGGATTAACGTTGTGGAGTCCTCTTGTGGGGAGTATCAGGTTGGAAAGGTTGCTGATGGTTCAGCTTCCTAACAGAAGGCTCCATGTAAGCTCGGGGGACAAGGCTGAGATCTCCGCTTGTTATGATGCTCATTTTGACATCTTTCTCTTTTAATTGCAGCTAAATTGGAAACCCTTGCTGGTGAGTTCTCTTGATGAAACAGGCTCGATCAGACACATATCCACATCATCTGGGGAGATGTTTTCCTTTTGCCGGGTTGCCCCCAGTGTTCCATGGGTCACTGACAGTATCCATGTGGTCAGAGCAGAGTCCACTAGAACCAGTCAGCAGCCACGATGGCTGGAGCAGGGTGTGACTACCCTCCTGTAACTGGCTATCAGCTGGGGGACAAGGCCAGTCCGAGGGACCCTACACCCTATCCTCCATCTCCTGACATATCTGATTGGCTGAGGTCTCATATGGAGAGAAGCACAAAGCAGCCTCTCAATGGATCCTTCTGATGGCTGAAGTGGAGCAGGAGATGGAGGAGGTTTCACTTTCTAGAGGAGTGAATGCCCATTGTGGGAGCTGTGGTCAGGTTCAGAGGTGGGGGGTGAGGGAGTTGGAGAAAATGGTGTAAAGCACAGATGCTGCCAGCCTGGGACACTGCCCAGGAAACGTGGTTCCAAGCTGGTCAGATGTAAGACCAAATAATTGATAATGAAAACCTAACTTTCTGTTAAGTTCTACACAGGATTGTGAACATTTCTTCTCCACTATTACGAAATAATTTATTATCCTTTTGTTTCATTCCAGAAAGTGCCAGGTCTAATTTTGGTAAGTTGCTCTTGGCCAGTGTTGTGAGTTGATTTAATTTTCTTCCTGTGTCTGTGCCTGTGTTTGCTCCTGATTTCTTCTCAGGAACTGAGAGCAGAGTTTTGGAATTTGTGGCTGAACCTGACTGGGGAGTGTGGTTATTACTGAGGGCACTGTGATGGGATCCAGGAAGACTGGATGAACTCTGAATGGGTGGGTCATTGGTGAAAAGCCAAAGTGAGGCAGAGCATTGTTGCAGCAGGAAAACAGACTGGAAATGACATGGGTAGGAGGACGGGAGGACAAACACAAAGTTCATTGGAAACAGCAACACCAGATAACAAGGCCATAAAATGTGAAAATAACCAAAGCTGCTTTTATCCCCCAGAGGGATGGATTTGGAAAGCAAGGAAAATGTGTTAAATGTATTCAAAGTGGGGACCTGTGGTATATTGAATCCAGTTTACACTGAGGATTCACCAGGATGAGAGCAGAACCGAGAGGGTATGCTGAGTCCTGACGCCCCTTTCTTCAGGAGAGGCTTGAGCGGGGCAATGTGGAAAGTCTGCAGGACTGTGAGTGGCTTTGAGGGAAGATGTTTCACTAGTGGAATAAAATCAGCTGTCCAGGATCAGCTTTTTATGTACTTTATATCTCTACCTTGCTCTGTTCTGCCTCTTCCATTTCCCCATATATTTTTTGTTGCTTCCTCTTTGTTGTTTCCCAGATCGTCCCCATCTGTCCCTACAGCCACATGTTCCTACGGCACAAACAGAGTCCATTCAGCTTTACACCAGATCCTACCACACCAACCCCTTAGTCCCATCCCTGTGCTTTCCCCAAAGCCTGGTGAATGAGTCTCTATTCCAAGCCCATCCAGTTCCCTTCTGCCTGACTGTTCAACAATTCTCTACAATCCATCCCTACAGCTCTAGACAATGCAGGGAAAAAACACACAAGTAGGTATTCCTCACATCCCCCTTTGTCTGAAATCTGTGCCCCCGAGTTGTAGAGTCATTCCCCAGCTGCCTGCCATTTAATGGTCACAATCTTGCATTGTTTTCTTGCTCAAATCTTTCTTTTAAATCAAATCTTGGTCAAGTTACAGGAGCAGGCTGTTCAACCCATCCACTCCCCGCCCCCTTATGTTTCTGTAACATATTCTCTCTCATATTCCTATCACCTTCACCTTCTACACAAAGGAGTAATTCACAGTGGTCAATTATCCTACCTTGGGATATGGGAGGAAATCGGAGCACCCAGGGGAAACCCACAGTCACTGGGAGAAACAGCACCCAAAGTTGGGATTGGACCCATGTTGCTGAAACTGTGAGGCCCCCTTTCTCTTCCCACCACCTTGCACTCTCTCTGTCTTTCTCCCTCCCATCTCTCATATCTACAAGTACTCCAAGGTGAGAGTGCTGGAGTGTTGTATATGGGATTAACGTGGGGTGGAATCAGACAATGTCACAAGTGGAATGAATGTGAAACTATTGGTTCATTTCTGCTTGGACAGAACCATAATGCAGGGTCCCATTAACAGAAATCTCATCTTTATTGCAGCTCTGGAGAAGAAGCTATCCACAGCAGGTAGGGTGTCAGATATTGCAAAGCTGCTGCACTGCTGGCCTGGAATTGCCCTCGCTTTGGGCCATTGATCACTCTGGGTCCCACTTTGATCCTCGCTCTTGGGAGTTGAGCACAAAGCTGCAGACTAGCCTTCCCCTGCAGTACCAATGCTCTGTCAGTGATGCTGCTAAGTTCAAGCCCCATCTCAGATGGATACAGTATATCCAGTGGTGACTGTTCTAAAAACATGCAGGGGATTTCTCCTTGGGGTCTTGATCTGATGTTCATCCTTGATTTCCAAAACTGCTATCTGGTCACCATCACTCTGTGGTTTGTGGGATCTTGCTGTGCACTTTGCACAAATTAAAAGTGCAGAACTTTACTCCCCTCTCATTAATGGAGTGTGTAATGCCAAGCACCCCTGGGTCGAGGTGGGTTTAGAGGGAGTCTCCAGTTTGGGGTGAGGGGACAGTGTGGGCCATCACCTCTCCTATTGGTCCTGTCTCAGGTGGGTGTGAACCAGGGGCAAGTCCTCCACCCGCAGAGTGGGCTGGAGTGGCAGTGCTCTGGCACAAATGGGTATCCTTGAGGGGCTGAGTTCTAGCAATGATTCCATTGTGATCGTGTTGGTGATTCCACATACCAACTGGGGAGTCTTTCTGACACTAGGGAGCCAGAAGCTAAAGGAAATGCCCCTGCCCCCTCTGTCCACCCCTGCAGGAAGCTTGAGCTCCCCAGCACTGCCACCATCCACTGCGGTGGACAGTGAACCGTCTCCCACATCAAGACCAGCTGTCTGTCAGTTGTGTCCCATCTCCCACCGAACATTAGTCCTTGGCCTGATGGAAGAACGCTTAGGGTAGGGCTTGGTGCCCTTGGCTGAGGTGATTGGTTAACTCTGTTTGTTTATGTTTTCAGCTGCGGAGAGAGTCATCGATGCTTCAGGTGAGGGTCACTTTACGAATGCCCGAGTTGCCCCAACCTTGGGCCCTCTTAACTCATAACCATTGGGGGGGGGGGGAAGGATGTGCCATCGGTGGGAGGAGCCGGGGTGGTGGGGGGATTGCCATCGGAGGAGGGTGAACTGTTATGGCCTGGACTGGACCGTTTCAGTTGGAGGTGAGCCAGTGTGCTTGGATTGCTGGAAGTACTTGCCTCTTGCATTGGTGACCATGGACGACCCGGGTCCCAGGGTTGTGCCAAAAGCTTGACCTTCAGTCTGCTTCTTGTCCCTCAGTGTCGGTGACCTTTGACCAGGATACTGCCAATCCCTACCTGTCTGTCTCGAAGGACTGTCTGACGGTCTCGTTCAGCGAGGACTGGAAAGAGGCCAAGGACAATTCCAAGCGCTTCACCGCCAGGCTGTTTGTGATGGCAACCGAGGGCTACCAGAGTGGGAGACAATACTGGGAGGTGTGGGTGGGTAACAAGCCGGACTGGGACCTGGGAGTGGCCTACGGATCCATCCCCAGGAATGACTGGGTCACCCTGAGCCCAAGTAATGGGATCTGGACCATCGGCAAGCGCGGCCAATCTTATGAGGCCAACGATGAGTTTCCTACACCGCTCGAGGGGAAGGCAACTGCTCTGACCATCGGTATTTACCTGGATCGTGACACAGGAAATGTCAGCTTCTACGATGCTGAAGCCATGGCTCACATCTACACCTTTCAAGCAAATTTTACTGAGAAGATCTATCCCTTCTTCAGTCCCTGGGGGTCGCAGGAGATCATGAAAATCTCTCCCCTCTAACCCTGCATTTCATCCATCTTTCAGCTGTAGCTTCATGCCTTGGCCAGTGAGCATGTGCCACAGGAGAAAGCTTGTTGTCACAGACCAGCTGAGAAATAACTCAAACAGAGTCAAACAAACATTTAGACTCTGAGTGACTTATGCAGATATAACCAACTGAATGTTGTGTCTCCGGTTATATTTTTCTGTTTTGGACAAGTGCCGATTAAGTGTTTGACTGAAGGGCTGGCCCTGAGGAGGCCCCATTACCAGGCAAGTGGCTCTGAGCTGGGAAGGGGAAGAGCTGAATGCTGGCAACACAATAGGCAGATGATGTTGCTTCAGAGAGTGTTAACAGATCTGACTGTCTGGTGGGAAACACGGTGCAGCAGTTCACGCTGACCAATTTTAAGGAAATCTTCCACATCTGAAGTAAGACGAGGATGTCCAGAGGCTTGTGTCAGCAACAATCAACTTGCTTTCCCAGGGTCTGCTGTTGCTCCCTCTAATGCATACACAGGAATCAGCAAATTAATATGAGCTCCAGATATTCAAGAAGGAAACCCTGTAAACGTTGCACTGCATTGAATTGGCTTTCCGATAATGTACTCAGCAGTGTATCGTTGAACATTGTGCCTGGCTCTGGAAAAAGTGTAACTTATTGCCAAGTTTTCAAAACTGCATTTGTGAAGTATTTTTTTAAAAATCTGTCTTTAAATATAGTGATCAACTGTGCTTTCACAGATATTTTAGTATAAACAGAATTCATAGTCATACAGCATGGAAACAGGCCATTCAACCCATGGTCTCCACACTGACCACTGGGCACCCATCTATGTTAATCTCATCTTCGAGCACTTGGATTGCAACCTTCTATGCTTAGACAATTCAAGTGCTCATCTAGACACCTCTTAAATGGTGTCAGTGACTCTGCTTCCACCACTGTCTCCAGTAGCATGTTTCAGCCACTCGCCTCTGTCTGAGTGAATAAAAGGTCCCTTTTATATTCTCTTTAAATCTCTTCACCCTTGCCCTAAATCTGTCTTCTAGTTTTATTCACTTCCTGATGTGGGGAAAAGATTCCTGCAGTCTACCCTATCAATACCCCTCATAATTATCTCAACTTCCTCCCCTCCAGGTAGAACAGACCTTGATTCTCCAGTTTCATAACTAAAACACTACGTCCCAGGCAACATCTTTGTGAATCAACTCTGTACCCTCTCCAGTGCCACCTCATCCTCTGGGTTTTTTCTTTCTGGAATGTGGGAGGCTGGAGGTATGGTGGCCTTGGAGGTTTATAAAATTATGAGTGTCATGGATAGTCTGAATCTTTGTCCCAGGGTAGGGGAGTCTAGAAGTAGAGGACGCAGGGTTAGGGTGATAACAAGACATTTAAAGGAGATCTCTGAGGGGTGAGTTTTTAAGGTGCTGGTTATCTGAAACAAGTCGCCAGACGAGATGGAGGCAGATACAGTTACAACATTTGATAGGACTTTGGTCAGGTAATTGAATAGGAAGGTATGGAGGGATATGTGCCTAATGGGATTAGCATAGCTGGGCATCATGATTGGCACAGATGAGGTGGTCCGAAAAGGCCCATTTCTGTGCTGTATAACTCTCAGATTAAAGCAGGAGACCAGACTTGTACAAAATGTTCCAGGCATAGATTCACTAATGCTCTGTGTGATTGGACTACGCAAGAATCAAAACTCAAAATTGCGGGTGATGTTGCTGATTTAATGTGCCTGGCTCTGTTACTGTTTCTTACTGTCATGTATTCAAACCTGTGTAAAATATTGTACTAATTAGTAAATGAATATGCATGCTCTTTGGTCTCTCACACCTGCTCCACTGACCATTATGATCTTTTACCTCTGCACTATGCTCTACTTTCCTGCACTAGTGCTGTTTCCCGAGAGTCTGTTGATATCCAGAATTTCTAAAAGCAAGAATTGAAGCCTAGGGCAAATCAGCCATGATCATATTGAAAGGTAAGGCAGGTTTGAGGGGCCAGGTGGCCTTTTCCTGTTTTTTTTTTGTGTGCTGTGCTTTTATAATAAACTGCTCTTGAAATAAAGGTATTCCTCATTACCAAACTACATTGTATACAAATCACTTAATGATACCCAGCCTTTCTGAACACCAACTTTAAATCGCTCATTTGAAAAATACTAAGTTTTTCCTCTGCTTCTCCTATCTCCTCCTGAAACCTTTAGATATCCTCCCCATAAACTCACACTGCAGTAAGCTTTGTCAAATGTTTGCAAAACTGTGCTGTGAAACTAATTAAAAATGAGATGAGTAAAACTGTGGCCTTCTCTATGTTGGTGAGACCAAACAGAGACTTGGTGACCGTTTCACAGAACACCTGTGTTCTGTCCGTAACTGCGATCTGCATCTCCCTGTCGCCGGTCACTTCAACTCCCCCTCCCACGCTATCACTGACATGT
Source organism: Pristis pectinata (assembly GCF_009764475.1). Classification (NCBI taxonomy): domain Eukaryota; kingdom Metazoa; phylum Chordata; class Chondrichthyes; order Rhinopristiformes; family Pristidae; genus Pristis; species Pristis pectinata. The sequence goes on from NC_067438.1 coordinate 1,553,320, forward strand.
CAGTCCTTGACCTCCTCCACTGTCAGGAGAATTCCAGTGTAAACTGGAGGAACAGCACCTCATTTTCCATCTTGGAACCTTGCAGCCTGACGGCATGAACCTTGAATTCTCCCACTTTAAGTAACCCCCCACCCCCTTCCCCTCACAACACCCCACCATGCTTCTTCCCTTTCCTCGCCTGTATCTTTTTTTCTACCCTTTGTTTTCCTTTCTCTCCTTAACTTTAACCTACCCCCCAGTGCATCTGCTCTCCCTTCCTCCCCTGCACCTGCCTATCACTATCTCTTACCTGCATCTGCCTATCACCACCTTGTGCCCACTCCTCTTTTGTCCACCTATCACTGCTCTGCTTTTCCCTCCAATACATTGGGGCTTCCCCTTTTCCTATCATCAGTCCTGAAGAAGGGTCCTGACCCGAAACGTTGACCTCCTGCTTTTCTCCACAGATGCTGCCTGGCCTGCTGAGTTCCTCCAGCATCATCGTGTTTTTTTAATCTAGATTGCAGCATCTACAGTCCTTTGTTTCTCAGCTTTTCTATTTTGCTGTAAAAGTGGGTGAATTTATATATTCCACATTATGTCCCCTCTGCTTCACCTATCTCCTCCTAAAACCTTCAGATATCCTCCTCATAAACCCGCACTGCCATAAACTTTGTCAAATGTTTGCAAAGTTGTGCTGTGAAACTAATTAACAATGAGATGAGTAAAACTGTGGCAACTGATCTTAGTTGGAGGATTAAGATGTAGAATCTGACTGGGCAGAGGTAAGTGGGAAGAAATTACTAATGGGTATAGTGTATAAAGCAAGAAATAAAGGAGGCATGCAAAAATGATACTGTACTGCTTTCAAGGGCAATTTTAGTTCAAATTGTAATGGTAAAAGTAGTCTGGACATTTAGAACAACTTGTAGCACAACCAAGGATGGAGTTAATTGAAGATTCTATCATTCTATGGGGAAAGTGACCATAACACAATAGAATGTCATTTTTTGTTTAAGAATGAGGAAACTTGGGTTTGAAACTTAAGGGCAGTAACAAAAGGTAGGAAATTTGAATTGACTGAAGTGGACTGGGAAAATAAAAGGTAAGATGGCAAGAGACTTCTGTAATTATCAACTAGGATCTTTCTGTTGAGAAATAAAGATGCTATAAAAAGGATGATCCATTAGTGACTAATAGAAATTTGACAGAATCATCCCCTATACATGGCCTTTTTCACCCTTGCTATACACTTTGACCCTCTCAGCCAGAGGAACTGTGGAACACTTAAAATTTGGCTGCCCAGAGAAAATCATCTCTTATCTTGTATCTGCTGCATTAGGACATACAAGCCATGATCCTGACCAAGTTGCAGCCAATCTCCGTGAAGACTGGAGTCAAACTATGCTGTTTTGTTGCCCCAATACTTTCATCGAGCTTTCTCACTGCAATATTGCATCATACCTCCAATTCCCAAACTTACTGCAATTGTAGAGCTAATCTACAGAACCAGTGGAAAGCTACTTAAACTACAGTGGGTGGGGCCCTGATCAGTAGAGTGACATAATACTGTAGCCAATGAGAGCAAGCTTAGTCACAAGGACAGACGGGAACACAGTAAAGGGAGAGGAAAGACCATTGGTTTAAAATGCATTTATTTCAATGTAAGAGGTTTGATAGGTAACCTGGATGAACTCGGTGTGGATTGGCTCTTGGGACTGGGATATCGTAGCCAGAACAGAAACATGGGTGATGAAAGAGCAGGACTGGCAGCTCAATGTTCCAGGATATAGGTGCTACAGATATGACAGAGGTGCAGTTAAGAGAGGAGGGGGAGTTGCCTTCTTGATGAAAGAGGACATAACAGTGGTTCTTGAGGGGGGGGGGGGGGTCATCCAGTGAGGCCATGTGGTAGAACGAGAAAGAGATGGTCACTCTGAATGGATTGTATTATAGTCAGCAGGAATTGGAGGACCAGATATGTAGAGAGATTGCAGTTATATATAAACGTAATAGGGTAGTATCAGTGGGAGATTTTAACTTCCCTAATATTGACTGTAGAAGGCTTGGACAGAGTGGAAATTGTGAAATGTGTCCAAGAAAGTTTCCTTTATCGATATATATAGAGGGACCTACTAAAGAGGGTGCAAAACTGGGCCTCCTCCAGGGGAATGAGGCAGGGCAAGTGGCAGAAGTGTCTGTCAGTGAACACTTTGGGTCCAGTGACTATAATTCTATCAGTTTTCAAATAGTTATGGGAAAAGATATGGCTGGTTCACAGGTTAAGGTCCTGAACTGGGGCAGAGCAACTTTTGGAGCCATTAGGTGGGATCTTGCAGTGGTTGATTGGGTGAGATTGTTTGCAGGGAAAGGAGCATCTGCCAAGTGGGAGGCCTTTAAAAGTGTGATGTCAGGAGTTCAGGGGCTGTGTGTTCCTGTTAGTGTGAAGGGCAAGGCTGGCAGGTTTTGGGAACCCTGGCTGACGAGAGATATTGAGGCTCTGATTAAGAAAAAGAGGAGGCATACACTGCACATAAGCAATTGGGAACTAGTGAATCTCTTGATGACTACAAGAAGTGTAGGAGTGCACTTAAGAGAGAAACTTGGAGGGCAAAAAGAGGATATGAGAAGGATCTGGCAGGCAAGGTGAGGCAAAACCCCAAGAGATTCTATAGGTATATTAAGAGTTAAAGGGCGGCTGGGGAGAGATTAGGTCCCCTGACAGATGGCCATCTGTGGAATCAAAGGAAATGAGGGAGATTTCTACTGTGGAGGAAAATGATGTAAGCTAAGGAAATGAGGGAAATGAGTGGTGATGTTTTGTACCACATATAAATTAGCAGGGAGGAGGTATTGGAGACCTTAAAGTGCATTAAGGTGGATAAATCCCCAAGGCCTGAAGTGGTGTATTCTCAGACTTTGTGGGAAAATGAAATAGAAATTGCAGAGGCCCTTGCAGAGATATTTGCTTCATCTCTGGCTACAGGTGAAGTTCTGGAGGACTGGAGAGTGGCTGATATGGTACCACTGTTTAAAAAGGGTAGCAAAAACAAGCCAAGAAACTACAGGCTGGTGAGTCTGACATCAGTGGTGGGTAAATTGCTAGAGGGGATTCTGAGGGACAGAATCTACCAACATTTGGAGAGACATGGTCTGATCCGGGACAGTCATCGCGGCTTTGTGTGTGGGAAGTCATGTCTGACAAATCTCTTGGAGTTCTTTGAGGAGGTAACCAAGAGGGTAGATGAGGGCAAGGCAGTCAATGTTGTCTATGTGGACTTTAGCAAGGCCTTTGACAAGGTCCATCATGACAGGCTGGTCTGGAAGTTTAGATCGCATGGGAACCAGGGGGAAATAGCAGATTGGATTCATAATTGACTCAGTGGTAGGAAGCAGAGGGTGAAGGTCGAGGGTTGTTTCTCAGACTGGAGAGCTGTGTCTAGTCGTGTGCCACAGGGGTCAGTGCTGGGACCTTTGTTGTTTCTAATTTACATAAATGATTTGGATGTGAATGTACAAGGCATGGTTAGTAAGTTTGTGGATGATACTAAAGCAGGTTGTGTTGTAGATAGTGTAGAATGTTATGAAAAATTGCAGTGCGATTCTTGCTCAGCTCGGTTTGTGGGCTGTGGATTGGCAAATGGCTTTCAATCCAGATAAATGTGAAGTATTGCATTTTTGGGAGATCAAACCAGGGTAGGACATATACAGTGAATGGTAGGGCCCTGGGGAGTGTTATGGAACAGAGTTCACCCAAAGCAGCATCACAAGTAGATAAGGTGGTGAAAAAGGCATTTGGCACACTGGCCTTCATTAGTCAGGGGCACTTGAGTATAGGAACTGGGAAGTTATGTTGCAGTTATATAAGACGGTGAGGCCACACTTACAGTTTTGGTCACCCTGACATAGGAAAGGTGTATTTAACCTAGAAAGAGTGCAGAAAGATTTACCAGGATGTTGCCTGGACTTGAGGGCCTGAGTTACAAGAGAGGTGGTATAGACTAGGACTTTATTCCCTGGAACGTAAGAGATTAAGGGGTGACCTGATGGAGGTATATAAGATCATGAGGGGCATAGACAGGGTGATAGTCTTTTTCCCAGGGAGGGAGTGCTAAAAAGAAGAGGGCAGGTGTTTAAGATCAGAGAGAGAGATTTAAAATGGACATCAGGGGCAGCTTCTTCACACAAAGAGTGGTGCAGATTTGGAATGAGCTGCCAGAAATAATGGTTGAGGTGGGCACATTAGCAACATTTAAAAGACACCTCAGTAAGTACATGGATAGGAGAGGTTTAGAAGGCTATGGGCCAAACTGAGGCAAATGGGACCAGCTCGCTGGGCAACACAGTTGGCATGGATGAGTTGGGCTGACGGGCTTGTTCCATGCTATATGACTCTATGGCTGTGCTCCAGAAGCAAAGTCAGCTAACCTTAGTAGTTGAGTTGCGACATGCAGATGATGCCTCCAGTGTGGGTGCTTGAAGGCTGAGCTCCAAGTCGTCTTTGACTCGTTCACTGAAGTGTGTGAGAGGGTGGTCCTTGCACGTGACTACAAGACTAAGGTCCTACATCACAATGTTTCACAAGACAAAAGAGTCTGCAGATGTTGAAATCTGGAACAAAAAAATTTTGGAAGAACTCAGTAGGTCAAAGAGCATCTGTGAAGGCAAAAGGTCTTCTAAATCAGGATTGAGGGAGAACAGAAAGATTGCCATTGTATAGCAGTACGTAGGGGGATGGGGGTAGAGACTGGTGGGTGGTAGGTAGAACTAGATGGGGATTGGAAGTGGCTAAGGTTGATTCCTGAGTTAAGGAGGTTGACTCATGGGCAGGACTTGAGCAACTTGGGCCTATGCTCACTAGAATACAGAAGAATGAAAAATGATCTTATTGAAACATTTAAGATTCTAAGGAGACGGTGGTAGATGGTGAGAGGATATCTCCCTTCAGGAGGGAATCCAGAACTGGGGATATAGTTCAGAATATTGGGTTGTCCATTTTCCATAGAGAAAGGTCGAATTTTTCTCTTGGGGGTGGGAGGGGTGGGCAGGTCAGAAATCGTTGGAATTCTCTATCCCAGAGAGCTGTGGTGGTGCAGTCATGGAAGGCATTCGAGGCAGAGACAAACAGATGTTTGGACCATAGGGGAGCCAAGGGTTATGAGAAACAGGGAGGGGAGTGGAGTTGAGGGTAAGATCAAATCAGCCACACCTTAAATGGTAGGACAGCCTCAGAGGGCCAAGTGGTCAGTAGCAGCTTGTGTTCTTATGTTCTAAATGTAATTGGTTGCTCGGCCCGCTAGATGACATCACTGTTGCTAGGTGACTGAGATCTAGAATTAATTTCTGTCAGGCATTGATGTCAGGAAAAGGGAAGTCTTTGCTACAGAGATGGCTGGATCTTTGTGGGTAACTCTCTGTAAGGTCAAAAGCGAAATCCATTGCTAAGCTCAAAATTTGGTCACAAGCTTCCATGAAAACGCACAAAATGATCCAAGTTTTGATCGTATCCAAAGCTGGGCTAACAGATAGATAGACAGACAGACAAACAGACAGACAGACAGGGTGATAAAGCGAGACAGAGAGACAGAAATGGGAAGAGAGACAGACAGACAGAGATGGAGAGAGAGGGAGAGAGAGACAGCGACAGAGAGAAAGCTCACAATGGATTAAAGGATCAGAAAATTTTTGCCAGACATCTTTTTGCAATGTATAAGTTGTTTATTTCAATCTGCAGACCTGTACTTTTCCTCAAAAGCAGGCTGCATACAGACCACATTTAGATAAACGTGATGTGATAGAACCTTCAACTGATGTCGTTTCTACTCTTGCAAATAACTCAGCTTCCAATTCCGGAGCAGGGAGAGGACGAGGACAGGCCTGTGACTGGGTAGAAGGCAGGAAAGATTCATGGACCAAACATGCAAAGTGAAAGGGGGTAGTCCTGGGCCAACTGAAAACAAGGGGGTCTAATGGAATAGCAAACAGCAGCAGCAGAGTCTTCACCAGCAACTGAAAGAGATGCAGCAATAATTTTTGTCCTTTGATTACAATTATGGAAGCATAGGATCTTTACTATAAGGCCCATTGATCCCCTGACGGCTCTTTACCAATCATTCCGATTTCCCCTTTTCTTTCCCTGCAATCTCACAATAACTTTCCACCAAGACCCTTTCCCTTTTAGGTCTGCAGATCTTGCTTAATTCGTTGTTCTGAAAGCTGTAATATGAGATGCTGTTCCTTGAGGTTGTGTTGAGCTTCATTGGAAGAGTGTGTAAGATCATAGAGTGTGTTAAAGTGATCAGTGAAAGGAAAACTGAATAGGGATGTTCTATGAAGTTGTTTCAATCCACTCAACAATTTGTTTACTTCACAGCTGAACAGGGATTGCTAAACTCCAGACAGCTTATTGGCCTCAGAACCCCTCATAAAGCCTTTAACACCTCCAGCCTTGCCCAATCTAATGCTTTCCTCGAAGGCCAGCCTCTCCAAAGGAATGCAAGTAATTCACACATCACCCGTCAGCTTGCTGACCCACAGGGGCACCTGTATAAGCAAGGCCTTGATTTTCAAATTCTTGTCCTTGTTTTCAGAAATCTCCATGGTTTCCCTCTATCCCTGTTCTGTAACCTGCCTCTTGCCATTACACAGCTCCCTATTTCTGCACCCACTCCAGCCCAAACACTTCTCCCAATCCCTACAACTCCCTCCAGCCCCAACATCCTTCCACATCTCTGCATCCTTCTCAAGCTCTACATCCCTCTCTATCTCTGTAGCACTTGTCTGGTCTCTACACACTCCCTATCTCTGTAACCCTCCATCTCACACCTCTTCCTACTCCATAACCTGCTTCCAGCCCCTATAACTCCTCGATCTGCATAGCAACCCCTCAGCCCCTACACCTATCACGTAACCTGTCCCCGTTGCCTCCCCATCTCCATAGCCACTCCAGCCCCTCCACCGCTGCCCATTGCTGTAACCTCCCATGAGCCCCTCCACCCCCTATCTCTATAACCCCCTCCAACAGTACAACCCTCCAAGACCTCTGCATTTTTCAATTTCAATCTGTAATTTCATCGGTGGCCTTGGCTTCAGCTGAATGGGCCCTGAACTCTGGAATTTCATAATTCCTGATTTTTTTCTCTCATCTCTTAAGAGCTCCTTAAGCTGTCTGGGCAAGCTTTTGAACAGCTGCCCTGATGTATCCTTTGTAGGATGATGCAACAGTTCAGGGCAAGTTTTGTTTTGGGTGGCAGGAGCTCACTCACAGGCTTTTGGTTAGTGGAGGCACAAGTATCTTTGGGACAACATGTGTGTAGTTTCTGGATGGTTGTTGGGGAAGGGATCGATGTCTCTGCTGACCCTGGGATGTTTTGGGATGTTGAATAGTGCTGTATAAATTCAGGCTGTTCTAATTTAATGTACGGAGAGGTGGTTAAAAACAACATAAATAGTTCGAGAGACTGCAGATGTTGGAATGTAAAGTGAAAAGCTGCCGGAGGAACTCAGCGGAGCAGGCAGCATCTGTGGAGGCAACGGGGTGGTCGATGTTTCGGGTCGAGACCTTGAATCAGGACAGAGTGTAGAGGGGAGGTTGCCGGTGTAAAGCAGTGAGAAGGAAGGGTGAGGTTGCAGTTAGTAGCTGATAAGTAGTTCACTTCCTGATAGAGGAGGTCCTGTCTGGGGCTGGGGCTGGGACTGGGGCAGGGTCATTGAAGGGATGTTCGGTTATTTCCCCGCTGCTGAATACGGTGGGGGTGACAGATGAGAGGACGTAAATCAAACTACTCGGGGGTTAACTCTGCTGCAGGGCCGAGGAGCCCCTCACCAAGGTCTGAGTTGAGCTTGGTTTTGGGTCGGATGTGACGTGAGTTGCAAAGTGAAAGTACACTGAACGTTTCTCGTTTGCAGCGGCCGGTGGATTTGTGAGGCCGCCGCCGATAATTCTGTCGGGATTCGGTGAGTTTCCCACAGTTTGTGCTCCCTGCGGCCGGTGGGTTCATTTCGGGGAGAGAGACAGGTCGCACCCCGACCGCTGAGGGCGGGCGCCGAATGCGCTCCGCTCTGCCCCGACCCGACCCGACCCGGGCCTGGGTTCAGGAAGGGCGAGGGTCAGACTGGGTGGTTCGGGCTGTTCACGATCGGTGCTCCCCAGGACCTGCCCAGTCCTTCCCTTGGAACACTGGAGCCGTTCCCTCGCCCCATTCCCTCTTAAGGATCTGGGCACCCATGTTATATCGGTGACCACTATGCTGTATTTGCGGCCCTGAGGTACTCTGGAGGATGATCTGATTAGGTATTTCGAGATGTTTCAGGGGTTTGCGAGGCAAAGATGTCCCCTATGTTGAGCAGAGAGCAGAACCGACTCACGGGCCTAACCTGTTGGGCACAATAGCTGGCATGGACGAATTGGGCCGAAGGGCCTGTTTCTATGTTGTATTATTCTACGACTCCATATGCAGACAAGCTCAAATGTAAGACAGTCACGTCTTCTTCAGCATGACTGGCCAACAACCAAACACCTGCAGATAACACTGCTAAATCCATTGGGTGATTTGGGACTAACCCCTCTGGCCTCCAGGTGGGGAAAATGTGGAACTCATTCCCACTGGGAATGTGCAGGTGAACAGTAGGATTGGATTTCATAAACACACGACGGAGAGAGGAATAGAAGTGATTGTAATGGGGGAGATGGATGGTGTGGATGGAGGCTAAGGAGGACTAGGCGCACGGGCAGAGAGAGGCAGAATGGCCCGCTTTGTGAAAGGCGGGTGCCGCAGTTCTAGGGACTCGGGTTTGTTTCTGATCCGAGGTGCTCTCTGTGGAGTTTGCATGTTCTCCTGTGACTATATATATATATATTTCCTCCCACATCCCAAAGATGTGTTGCTCGGTTACTGGGTTGCTGTAAGTTATCCCTAGTGTAGGTAAGTGATTAAAAATAATCAAAAGGGGGAGTAACTGGGCATATGGGAAAGAATAAGGAGCAACAGGGAAATAAAACAGGAATTAGTGAACTAATGGGATTCCTGTGCGCGGACCCAGCGTGGACGTGGGCCAGATGCCCTCCTAGTACGTCACAATAAGTATATCTATATTTGTATCAACTTTCTTTCAGAATCTCCAGAATAGGCTTCAGCCATTCAGTGAGCAGATGGAGGCCTGGGCACTGATCCTGATCCTCCTCGGGATTAATTCCAGTCTGGCAGGTGAGAGACACCATCATTCTCTATCTGTATCTTTCCCTCTGTATATCCCTTTCTCTCTCATTCGACCTTCTCACCCTCTCCTCCTCCTTCCCTCTGTCTCCTCCACTCACTGGCTTGCTCATTCACTCTCCTCTCTCGACTGTGCTCTCCCTGTTATATTTGATGCTGTTTTCCCAAGCAGTAGATCTGATTTTTCTCTCTCCTTCATGTTACTCTAGGTGCCTCAGATGAATTTGTGGTTACAGCTCCACTAAAGCCCATTGTGGCTTTTGTTGGGAAGGATGTCATCCTGGATTGCCAGCTAGTGCCAGGCCGCCTCCCAAACAACATGGAGTTGCGCTGGATCAATGTAGCACTGTCCTACACGTCACCTGTCCACGTGTACAAGGGGGGAGCAGATGACCTGACTCAGCAAGCTCCTGCCTACCAGGGCAGGACCCAGCTGTTCCCTGACCTGATCCCAAAGGGCAACCTCTCCCTCAAGCTGAAGGATGTGCGGGTGACCGACGATGGACAGTATAAGTGCTTTGTAGCGTCCCAACTTGCCCAAAACGAGATCAAGATGACCTTGAAAGTAACAGGTGGGTGGTCATTTTGACACTGCAGTACTTGTCACTCCAACTGCTGAGTTTCTCCTTTGAGAGATGACCGTTGGCTAAAGCAGTGGAAGAACAGGCTGAATGGATGGTACAGGTGCCAAGTCGCTGCTTCCCCAGGCTGTAAAGTCTCAGGATAAGGGCTGCTGATAATTCTGTGTGGGACACTCAGTGCACATGCTGAGAGACTGACTTCGGGCATTGTTTAAAAATGATGGACACCTGGCATGCATGATATTTCCCTATCTCTGTGCAGGTTCAGCCTACCTTGAGCAAGTTTCCTACAGGGAAGGTGGGGAGCACGGGGTAGCGTACTTCAGAAAAGGGCAGAAACTTGGGGCCTTTAACACACCAAGTGAACTTGTTTCCAGCTTTTGTTGCATTTGAGAGAACACCGTGTTTAACTTGGACTGAGAACATTGAGAGCCTGAGTTTATTGAAACTGAGTTCAATGGTGTTGGGCACTTTTTTAAAAATTCATTTTTGGGATCTGGGCATCACTAGTAAAACTTGCATTTATTGCCCATTTGTAATTGCCCTTGAGAAGGTGGAGGTGAGATACCTTCTCAAACCAGATACCTTCTGGTGCACGTTCTCCCACAGTGCTGTTGGGTGGGACGTTTAGGATTTAGACACAACGATGATGAAGCAACAGCAATATATTTCCATCTCAGGAGGGTGTGACTTGGAGGAGAACGTGAGGTGGTGGTGTTCCCATGCACCTACTGCCTTGTCCTCCTTGGTGACAGAGGCCTCCGGTTTGGTAGATGTAACTGCTGAGCATACCAATGATGGAGGGAGTTGTTTAGGGTGGTTGTTGGGGTGCGAATCAAGTGGAGTATATTTCTTCCCTGCTCCGGACTTGCCTTGTAGATGGTAGAAAACCTTTGTGGCATCAGGAGGTGAGTCACTCACTTTAGGATACCCAGCCTCTGATCCACACTTAAATTCACATATACATGGTTGGTCCGTTAAATTTCTGGTCTATGGTGATCCCAGAATATTGATAGTGAGGGATTTGGTGATGGTAATGCCGTTGAAGTCAAGTGTGATAATTTAACTTTTGCTTTTCATTGCCTGGCACTTCTGTGATGTGAATGTTACTTGCCATTCGTCAGCCCATGCCTGAGTGTTGCCTAGTTCTTGTTGCACACAGGCATGAGCTGCTTTACTTTAGGAGTTTAGATTGGAATTGAACATTGGTGCAGTCACTTAGGAACGTTACTCTGACCTTCTGATGGAGGGAAGGCCAAACAGCTAAAGATAGGTGGGTCCTGGACACTGTCCCAAACAGGTCCTGCAGTTGTCTGGGGCTGGAATGATTGACAACCACAGCGATCTTCCTTTGAGGTGTGAGTCCAACCAGTGGAGTTTTTCCCTTTGATGCCCATTGATTTCATTTTCATCGGGGCACCTTGATAGCACACAGTCAAAAGCTGCCTTGGACAGGGACAGTCACTCTTACCTCGTCTCTGGAATTCAGCTCTTCAGTGTAGATTTGGATCAAGGCTGCAGTGAATTGGAATTGGTTTATTATTGTCATATGTACCAAACTACAGTGAAAAACTTGTCTTGCATACCGTTCATACAGATCAATTCATTACTCAGTGCATTGAGGTAGTACAAGGGAAAACAATACAAAATGCTGAGTAAAGTGTTACAGTTACAGAGAAAGTGCAGTGCAGATAGATAACAAGGTGCAAGGTCATAACAAGGTAAATGATGAGGTCAAGAGTCCATCTTATCATACTAGGGAACTATTCAATAGTCTTATAACAGCAGGATAGATGCTGTCCTTGAGCCAGGTGGTATGTGCTTTCAGGCTTTTATGGAGCTAAGTGGTCCTGGTGAAAACCAAACTGGGCATTAGTGAGCAGGTTATTGGTGAGTGAGTGCTACTTGATAGAGCTGTTGATGGTGCCTTCCATCGCTTTGCTGATGATTCCGTGTCAGTAGTAATTAGCCGAATTCAATTTGCCTTGCTTTTTGTGAACAGAATGTACTTTCATCATAAATTCCGAACAGGATTAACACTTAATGGGCTGATGCTAGTGTTGTAACTATTGAAACAGCTTGACCAAAGGTACAGCTAATTATGGAGCACAGTTAGGGAGTACTACAGCCAGAATTGAGGATTATGGTGATTGGGCAGGAAAGTGCTAAGACATAGGATCTCAATGAAAGGCAGAGCATTGCTGAGGACCAAATAGTGCACTCCTATTTAAAATTTTTTTAACATGCCTGATTGGTTCAAATGAGGATTTGAAAACCTCGGTGGTTCATACTGAATATTTTTGAAGTGAGGATTCCTGCTTCTCCCCCGAGTGGGATCTTCCTGCAAGGATGGTGATGGCCCCTTCAAGGGTGGGTGTGGATAAAGTGTTTGAAAATGCAGGCCAGCCCTAATTTGACTGAGGGGTGCAGTAGGCCACGAAGTACCTTCTGGCCTCCTACCATGTGTAATGTTGCTGTTGTTGCAGGCACAGGGAACCAACCTTGGATTGAGATGATGGGCTATACGAGAAACGGCATCAGCCTGGGTTGTAGATCGGAGGGATGGTTCCCAAAACCGCTTGTCCAGTGGATGGATGGGAATGGAGTCAATGTGATGGTGAAGCCAAAAACCACACACCATAAGGATTCCCGGCAATTGTTTAAAGTTCAGAGCACCATTGAGGTCTCCCAGGACTCCATGAACACCTACTCCTGTCGGGTTTTCAACGTGGCCCTGAATGAGTCTATGCAAGCTGGCATCCATATCTCAGGTCTGTCAGTCTTTCCAAAACACGCAGAAGTTTGGGGGAAAGTTCAATAATGTGATTACACAAGCTGTAAAGTCGATGTGAGATCTGCCAGCTAAGTGGTGCTCCATCTTATCCCAGATAAAGAGCTGTTGTGAGGGCGGGGGGTGGTAGGCCAAATTAACAGAGAGGCTAGATCAAAGATGCAGTGGAGAGGTTGTTGTTGCAGTGGGCAGGAAGATCGATGGAGAGTGGGGAAAAGCAAGGGAAAGACTGGGGAGAGAGCAGAGGCAACAGCGGATTAGGATGGTAGGAGTAAACAGGATGGGTGGGGGATTGGGTTAGGGTCATGGTTGGGGCAGAGGGACTGGGGTTATGAGGTGAAGACTGAACCAAGAGGAGGAGGAGGAAAGGTAAAGGGGAGGAGTGGACTGGGGTTGGGCAGGAGTGGGAGAGCACAGAGTGGGGGAGTTGGAGAGGGGGGGCAAAGAGAATGGAGTCAACCAGACTGAGTGAGGAGGGAGGCAGTGAGAGTTCTTGATGCTGTCTCCTACCCCTGCAGATAGCTTCTTCCCTCACCCCTCGGGCTGGCTGGTGGCGTTCTGGATCCTGGTGGTCTTGGTGTTTGCAGCACTTGGTTTGGCTTACTTCTACCATCGCAAAATGATGGAGCGCATTGCCGGTGAGTAATATCCGGACAGAGTAATATCACATCCCCTAATAATGCAGGAGGTACTTGGAATATTGGATGCATTGTTTGAATACGGGGTGGCCTGCTCGCCACAGGCAAATGGTAAGCGTGGGATGGCAGACTGCTTAGTTCAGTTCTTTTCAGTTCAGTGTGTTTCCTATTCTGATGAGTTTGTGATTTTTTTTCTTGCAGCTGTGAAGAAATCTGCAGGTGCTCTAGGTAAGTGATACTTAGAGTCATACAGCGCAGAAACAGGCCCTTTGGCCCAAGTGGTCTATGCCGACAAAAGATTCCCATCTAAGCTAGACCCATTTGCCTGCATTTGGTCCATATCCCTCTAGATTTTTCCTATCCATGTACCTGTCCAACTTTCTTTTAGTGTTGCTAGTGTACCTGCCTTATCCACTTTCTCTGGCAGTTCATTCCTTATACTGATCACCCTGTAGGTGGGAAAAGTTGCTGCTCAAGTACTTACTAAATCTCCCAAACCTGTGCCCTCTAGTTCTTCATTCCCTAATCCTGGAAAAAAGACGTGCCCATTGACCCTATCTATGCCCCTCATGATTTTGTATGCCCCTAATAAGATCACCCCTCAGTCTCCTACAGTCCCAATGAAAAAAATCCCAACCTGCTCAACCTCTCCATAATTCAGTCCCTTGAGTCTTGGTAACATTCTCATAAATCTCCTCTGTACTCTTTCCAGCTTAGTGGCATCTTTCTAGTAGCAGGATGACCAAAACTGATTACAATATTCCAAATGCAATATCCCCAACGTCTTGTACCACTGCAAGATAACATCCCAACTTCTATACTCAATGCCCTGACTGATGAAGGCCTGTGTACAAAAAGTCTCCTTCACCACTCTGTCTACCTGTAATGTCACTTGCAGGGAACCATGTACTTGTACTCCTAGATTCCTCTGTTCCACAACACTCACTGTGAATGTCCTACCTTGATTTGTCCTCCGAAAGTGCAACATCTCGCACTTATCCAAATTTGCCATTCCTCGGTCCACTTCCCCAGCTGACCAAGATCCCGCTGTAAATCCTGAGAACCATCTTCAGTGGCAACAACAACACCTATTTTAATGTCATCTGCAAACTTACTAACTGTGCCTTGCACATTCTTATCCAATTCATTGTTATAGATGACAAATAGCAATGTGCACTGTCCCCTGGGGAACACCACTAGTCATGGGCTTCCAGTCTGAGAAACAACCTTCCTCCATCACCCTCTGCTTCCTACCATCAAACCAATTGTGTATCTAATGAGCTCGCTCTCACTGGATCCCATGCGATCGAACTTCTTATAGCAGCCTACCATGCGGCATGGTAGCGTAGCGGTTAGTGCAACGCTACTACAGCGCCAGCGATCGGGGTTCGATTCCCATCGCTGTCTGTAAGGAGTTTGTACGTTCTCCCGTGTCTGCGTGGGTTTCCTCCGGGTGCTCCGGTTTCCTCCCACATTGCAAAGACGTACGGGTAGGTTAATTTGGGTTTAAAATGGGCGGCGCGGACTCGTTGGGCCAGAAGGTCCTGTTACCACGCTGTAAATAAAATTTAAACATTTAAGAAAAAATTTTTAAAAAACATCAAGGGCCTTACTGAAGTGCATTTAGACTATGTCTACAGCCCTGGCCTCATTGACTTTCTTGGTTACTTCTTCAAAAAACTCAAATCTGTGAGACATGATCTCCCATGCACAAAGCCATGCTGACTATCCCTAATCCAAATACTTGCATACCTTATCCCTCAGAATCCCCTCCAGTAACTTGCTTACCCAGATAGTTACCAGGTTTTTCTTTGCAGCCCTTCTTAAATAAAGACGCAACATTAGTCACCTTCCAGTCTTCTGGCACTTCGCCCATCACTAATGATGGTGCATTTATCTCAGTCAGGGCTCCCACAATTTTGTCTCTAGCTTTCCACAGTGTTCTTGGATATACCTGATCAGGCCCTGGAGATTTATCTACCTTCATACTCTTTAAGACATCTAGTACCTCCCCTACTATAAGGTGGACTATCCCCAAGACATCCCCATTAACTATCTCAAGTTCTGAAGTCTTCATGTCTTTCTCCACTGTAAAAACTGATCAAATATTCATTGAGGACCTCACCCATCTCCTGCGGCTCCACACGAAGATGTCCACTTTGGTCTTTGAGGGACCCTATTCTCTTTCTAGTTACTCTTTTTTCTTTAACATAAAATCTCCTTGGATTCTCCTTAAGATTCTCTGCCAAAGCTATCCTATGCCCCCTTTTTGCCCTTTTGATTTCCTTCTTGAGTACACTCCTGCATCCCCTATACTCTTCCAGGGATTCATTTGATCCCAGTTGCCTGTACCATGCCTCCTTTTTCCTGAGAAGAGCATCAATATCGTTTGTCATCCAAGGTTCCCTACTCCAGCCAGCCTTGCCCTTCACTCTAACAGGAACATGCAGATCTTGAACTCATGATATCTCACTTTTAAAAGCCTCCCAGTTGCCAGACATCCTTTTGCCTGCAAACCACCTACTCCAAACAACTTTTGCAAGTTCCTGTTCAATACCATCAAAATTTACCTTCCCCAGTTTAGAACTTTCACTTGTGAACCAGATCTGTGCCTTTCCATAACTAATTTAAAACTAACAGAACTATGGTCACTGCTCCCAAAGTGCTCCCCAACTGACACCTCAGTCACTTGTTCTGCCCCATTCCCCGAGAGTAGGTCAAGCTTTGCCCTCTCCCTAGTAGGGCTTTCTGTATATCGCCTGAGGAAACTTTCCTGAACACAATTAACAAATTCCACTCCATCTAAGCACTATGGCAGTCCCAGTCTATATTAGGAAAGTTAAAATCCCCTGCTATGACAACTATTATTCTTGCAACTTTCTGCAATTTCCCTGCATATTTGTTCCTCTAATTCCCGTTGACTATCAGGGGGCCTATAGTATAATCCCAACAATGTGATCATCCCCTTCTTCTTTCTCAGCTCCACCCATAAAGCCTCATTGGACGATCCCTCAGTAATTTCATTTTGGGACTACTGCCGTGATGTTCTCCTTAATCAGAAATGCAGCTCTCCCCTCCTCACTTTCCTCCACCTCTGTCCCACCCGTAGCACCCGTACCCTGGGATATTCAGCTGCCAGTCCTGTTCCTCCCTTAATCATGTTTCTGTAATGGCTATAATATCCTAGTCCCATGTAGTTATCCATGCCCTGAGTTCATCCGCCTTGCCCGTCAGACCTCTTGCAGTGAAATAAATGTAATTTAATCCAACGGTCTTTCCTTGCTCCCTGCCATGCTGCTGCCTGTCTTGTCTACTGACCTTACTGTCATTGAATTCTATCTCAACTTCCAGCCTCCCATCTGCCTTGCTTCTGATTTGGATCCCTCCCCCTGCCAACCTTACCATTCCCTTACTCCAGATTTGATCAGCTTTTACTAGGACTGCAATCTCAATATTTTGGAAAATTTTGCAATGTTCTTTCACATGGTTCCTTGGCATGCCCATTCCACAGAGCCCAAGCCCTCTTCCCATCGTGGCCTGACTCAGCACCAGCTCTCCTTCCTCTTTTGTGCTCTTCTTTCCTTGCTCGCTCTCCTTCATCCACTTTGTTTCCCACCTAGCCTGCCCCCCACCTTACCCCACGCCATGTGCAGTATCTCCTGTCCATGGACACCAGAGATCCTGTGTGTCCCTCCCAACAGCCATGACTGAGACTTGAGCCAGGGTGGGTTGGCAGGTTGTCCAAGGGTGAGTGGTGGGTACAACCTGGCCAGACCTGTCCTCACCCAGGTTTTACCAGCAGGGTGTTGCAAAGAAGCCCGGGGCAGAATTTTCTTCCAGACCCCAGAGGATTCAAGGCCAGGAATGGCTTCCAAATTCAGTTGGGCTGCGAGTCACCTAAAGAGGAGGGACCATACAGTCCCTTGTTCTGTGTCATCTCTTCAATAAAGCTCTCCAGTTAATCCCACTCCCCTTTTCTTGCCCAGTGGCCTGTGAATGTTTCCTCTTCCACTAGATATCTAATTCTCCTTTGAAAGTTCCTATCACCATTTCAGGCAGTGCATTCCCCAACACAGCAAGTCACTGCGGCAAATAATCTCCTCACACCCCCTCTGATTCTTCTGGACATTGATGTCAGTTGGTTAAGCTTATTCTTTTGCACCCACTGTGGACACCACCAGCTGAGCCAGTGAGTGATGCGGCCTTGTTTTTGGGGAATGTATTCAGCAGTAGATACTGGTTCTGGGCAAGAATGAAGCTGCTGATTGATTTTTTTTTCTCTCTGTTACAGAGAATGATGCACTGAGAGATAGAATTGGTGAGTGACCATCAGTAAAGGGGTCAAGTGATTGTAATATTAAACCTAACGGCTGTCAGAATGCTGGACTGAGATGGAAGTTGTGATGGTGCGGACGAAGTTGGGGGAAGGAACAGAGCACTAATGTGAAGTAAATTGCTTTGCTCCACTAAATATCACCATAATCGTTAGAAGGAGATTTACATTTCTTGCAATTTTTATAACCTCTGGATGATGTCCCAGTGTTCTGCAAACCTAATGCAGGTTACTGGTGGAGGCCAGATGTTGCTGCTTCCCAGTGGCATGTCCTTGCCCTTAATTTGATTCAGCCAGTCTGGATGTTGGGGTGGAACAGGTTGCACAGATGATTATCCTGCAGATTATTGGGTGACCCATTTGGGAAGGTGAAAGGATTTAATGATGTGGTTGGAGAAAAGTTGAGGAAGGTAAAACAAGGCGGACTAACCTTAAAATGAGGGTTGGTAGTGCTTCACACAGAGGAAGTAGAAATCGGGAATTCCAACCCCACCACCCCCCGCCCCCCGCCCCCCCCACCTGATGGTGGTGGAGTGGGAAAGATGAGAAGGCTATTGGAAATCTCACCACTGGTAGACAGATCCATGGCTATGGAACCAAAGTGTCATCTAGCCACAGAGCCGGAGGCTGTTGGGTTTGAGTCTCCACTCCAGAGAATTGAACACAAAATGCGGACGAGTACTGAGGGAGTGCCACGGTGTCAGAACTGCCTTCTTTTGGAATTGGATCTTCTCACCCTAGGATGTGAAAGTCCCAGGACCACTATTCTGAAGAAGTGTGGGGGGAGTTCTTTCCAGTGTCCTGCTTGACATTTTCCCTCTACCAAAATTACTAACACTACTGTTTGTGGAATCTCCTCATGCACATTGGACAAGAAAAATTTCTCTGGCTGTTATGTACTTGAAGATAATCTGACACTGTAAAGCTTGTCCTTTACCATTGGCCCTAATTGCTAATGTGGAATTCTTGTCTCTTGCAGATGAACAGCAAAAGTTTGCAGAACAAGGTGATTAATGGGAATCTTTATGATAATGCTGTGCTTCTTTGTCGGGGATACGGTAAATGGTGGCAGAGCCCCATGATGACACCATGTTCCTTCCTGAATGTCCAGTGAGGACATGCTGAGTGACAGGCCCTCCCTGCAATGGCACTATTTTATTCTATGTCTGGTGGAATTACCAGATCAGAAGCTCATGTGTGACATCCTGCAAACATTGAGAGTAAAAACAGAAATGCTGGAAGAACTCAGGTCTGGAGACTTTGTAACCTTCTGAAATGAACGTTGAGTTTTGTAACTTGCAGTAAACTACGCTCTCATTGTTTCCCTGTCCCCTGCTTGTGCCCCTTTCTCACCTCGTTTGTTTTTGCTAACAGTCAATACACGTGCTCTATTATCACCTGATCTGTCTTAACCAATCAACGTGTACTCTTGTCTTGCACCTCACTCCTTCCGGCACCCCCCACCCTCGGCTCTGCTTTGAAAACTGACCCCCCTCCACCCTCCCCCTGTACTGAGGACAGGTCTCTGACCCAAAACGTTTACTGCTTTCACTTTCCACAGATGCTGCTTGACTCAGTTTTTCCAGCATTTCTGTTTATTGGCTTGGACTCCAGCATCTGCAGTTTTATTTGTTTCCCAAACAGTTGAGGGTGTGTGACTTGCAGCTGGTCACTCATTTAACAGCTGGATTTCTCTTCTATTTCAGAGTATGAAAGGCTGCGCAAGGAGAAAGGTAAGATGGGCAAAATGTTTTGGATGCGGTGTGGTGCAGACAGTGGGTTGGTGGGGTGGGGTGAGGGGCAGAGAATGAGGATGGAGGGAGGATGGGATAGTAGCAGTGAATATTTCTTTGTAAGGGATAGATAACAGGAGCTTGAAAGCCTGGATGTGTAGACTTGAACAGCTTCTTCCCCACTGCTATCAGAACCAATCGCCTCTTTCACACACCCTCCCAGGTGGTGTGGTCACATTCCTTAGCTCTACCACTCGAGTTTATTCCTCTATTCTCAATTTATATTTTTGTATATAAACACCATTCTGCTGCTTTGTGCTAGTTCTATTTATTATTACTATGTATACTGTTTATTTTGTGAGCTTCATGTGAATAAGGAATTTCATTGCCCCGAGTGTGCATGATGACAAACTAATCTAATGTTTCTGTGGCCATAGGGGGGTGTTGGGGAGAGTCTGCATTTGCAGCCTGCAGTACCAAAGTTATGTCTTTTGCCCATGTACTTACAAACTGCCTGGCCTCATCATGCCACCATGGGAAGCTACAACACTAGTGCTGGTGGTACTCGTGAGCCACTTGAGTGAAAATCTGGAAGGGGTTTAGGGCACGAGACTTCAGGCCACTGACAACCTCCTTTTAATATTTCTTCATTATCTGTTTCAGAGAAAACAGTACAAATGGCGAGATCAGGTGAGCACAATTGCAAGTTTGGTCACCAGTTGTGTTGTACCATTTTGGCACAGTCCCATTTGCTGCCACTTATCCCACCCAGACTTTGACTTGAAGTTACTTCCCATAACTGTTCTGTCTGCCGGAGGAACCAATTACACTACTTCCACGTGGATCATGTGCTCGGTTAATTTCCCAACATGACAGAGTCAATGCTATCAAATGTGGGAAAAGCCTAGGAAGTTACTGAGGGCTCCCTGTCCGGGTGGTAGAAATCCCACAACCTAGTGAGAAGAATTTTTTGAGAAGCAACACTTGTGGAATTATGTAGGGAGGTAGGGTGTGGAGAAGGGAATGTCCCCAGAGGCATCACTGATCTGATCTTCTAGACAGGCAAGAGGGGAGAGACATCATGGATCAGGATGAATTACAGCAGGGGCCACGTTCCTACAGTATCTCATTTGTTATTAACATTTTGGATCATCTTGCACAGACAGGAAAGTAACTGTATAATGCAAGCCTTTGTCTCTTACAATTTTTTTTAACAGAGATCCCTGACTGGAAAACCCCTGCTTCAGCTTTTTCTCCAGAGATGATTAGAATGATTCCAGGATCAAGTAGAATGAGAGCTGGTCTAGTTCAAACATGCAAGATGTAGGTAGGGTTGGCAGAGATGCTGAGAGGCTCAGGAGTCTAGAACAGGAGCTGGCCATTTAGGGCCAAGATGAAGATTTTTTTTCCCTCAGGGGTCATGAATCATTTGAATTCTCTTTAGAGCTGTGTAAGCTCAATTCTTGAGTATTTTCAAGGCTGGAATCAGTGGATTTTTGGATACCAAAAAGCATGCATAAGGGTGAGTTGCGTATATGGATCAACTATGATGCACATTGGTGGAGCAGGCTTGAGGGAACTGTGCCTGATGCTCATGTGCTGCTGTCCATTATGTTCCTTGGTGCATTTGATAGTGTAGGAACATGCCAAGACAGGAGCCAAAGTAGAGGTGGACAAACCCTTGGTCTAGCAGTTTTAACCAGAGGAGTTTAGGGAGAGTATATGAGGAACTAGGGCTTGGATCAGTAGTTGTTGAAATTAACAGCTGAAGGGAAACCAGGAGGAAGGAAGGAATAAAGTTTGTGGGATGAAGAGCAGTGGGAGGAGGCTCATGGGTTGTTTCTGCATGGGCAGTAGAAGGCACAGTCATTAGTAGTCGGGTAAGGGGTGTGGGAGACATACGAGAGGCCTGGGTCATTGACAGTTGTGTGACAATAGTGAACAAGCTGATGCATTTTCAATTGGAACAAGTCTTAGCTATTTGAGATGAAGAATTCACTGAGGAATTCACTTTGTAAATGAGGCAAATATGATTTACATCTGGAAGAGTGATTAAACCGTGACCGCACCCAATATTTACTTCCCAAATTGCTCTCTGGCCATGAAGGGATCCAGATTGACCACATCTGCAGAATAATTTTATTCTGTAAAGTAATGCAGAGTGAATGATGTTGGTAGTGCAGTGTGCCCTCAGGAGCACTGGCACCCAAAGTCCACCTCCTTTATTTCATATATGCTTGCTAGCTGAATGAAGTATGACCCTTAACTTTTTGAGCATAATTTCTTGAATGAATGGTGTTGTTTGAACTTATCCCAGTCTATTCATTACAATCTTCCTTTGCCTCCTGTTTTATTTTGTTTGCTCAGAGCTCGAGAAACTTCGCCAGGAATTTGGTAAGAGAATATTCACAATGCTCTGCAAGCACTGGGACTGACATCTCACCACAGAATCAACCTTTTAAACATTGGTCACAAATTAAATGGGGCTGGTTCTCATGGCTTTGCTCTTTGGACTGTTGTTTTATGCAAGCTCATTGTGAACAGGAAGATTCTTGAATCTAGGAGTCCCTAATGGACAGCATAGGGAGCTTTACACTGTATCTCACCCTGCTCTGGACTGTTTGACTGATAGTGCAGAGGGAGCTTTTAGTCTGTAGTACCCTGTACTGTACCTGTCCTGGGAACACTTGACAGGACAGCACAGAGGGCTCTTCTCTGTACCTAACCCAATGTTTTTCATTTGGCCTTTCTACACAATATCGCATTTTTGTTTCTTTTAATAACTATTTTTAAAAAAACAAGTAAAAATCAAACCACGATCTTATTCTCTGCATCAGGAATACACTCTAGCCCTGGTGCCTTCTAACTGGTGCTGTCCCTGCCTTTTGAAGTGTTTGAATGGAGAGTGTAAAGGGGGCTTTACTCTGTATTAAACTCTTGCTGCTGTGTCTTGGGCATGTTTGATAGGACCATGTAGAGAGAGCTTTACTCTTTTTAATTCATACTGTTCCTGCCCTGGGTGTGTAAATACTCAATTGAATCTTGCCTCAACGTCAGGGGCAGTAACTTTCATCTTACAGTTCAGGATGGATAAACTGTGGGAAACTTGCTGAATATTAGGAATGGGGAAGCTGTGTGTGTTGGGGACTAAAAGGTTCTGTGTTTTACGTCTGCTCTTTCTCTGTTTTACAGCAGAGGAGAGGCTTGCCATCAGAACAGGTATGTGCCGGGTTGCTGGGGAGAGGTGGTATGGATACCCAGGCTGGACCCTTCCTGGGTAACACTAGAAAATATCCCCACAAGGATATTAGCCCCCCGTCCAGTTCAGATGCAACCCTTCCCTTTTGTACAGGTTGTCTCTGTCCCAGAAGAGATCTCAGTGGTCAAAGTAGTTGAAGCCCTCCTGCATGCACCAGCTCTTTTGTCTGTATTCACCTGCATTCATTTGCCTTATCCTCCTATTCCTACCATCACTAGCACGTGGCACCAGAGTAATCTTGACAGTATAAACCTAGAGGTCCTGGTTTATAACTTTCTGCCTAACTCCCTCTGCAGGATCTTATCTCCCTGCCTATATCATTGGTACCAATATGGACCACTGGCTGCTCACCCTCCCTTTACGGAATGTCCTGTGCCCACTAGAGACATCTTGACCCTGGCACCAGGGAGGCAGCACACCATCCCGGAGTCTCACTTGCAGCCACAGAAATGGCCACTGAAATCTTTGCTCCTGACTGTAAGAGTACTCTATCACTTCTGCTCACCTAGACTTTTACTTTCCTTGCTGTATAACAGAGCCAGTCGAGGTGCTACCTGCTTTTCCCTGAGAGGCCAACCTCACTCCCCCACACCGCCAACCTCACTCCCCCACACCACAACCCTCCCCTCCCCCCACACCCCACTAACATATTCAGAACATTATACTTGTTAGAGAGGGGAACAGCCACAGGAGAACCCCACAATACCTACCTTCCCCTGGCAGTCACCCATTTATTTGGCTGAATCTGTGGTGTGAACACTTCTGTGAAACTCCTATCTCTGCCTCCTGTGCATGCTCCTCAGTGAATCTAACTGCCCCTCCAATCGATCCATTACTTCCTGCAAATGTATTGGGCCATGGGTAGAAGAGTTTTGGGTGAAACTGGGATTATGGAGAGGGGATTGAGGGAGAAAACCAAGCATAGGTGGAATTTTGAGGTCTGGGTATAGCAAGAGCCTGGGGTGAAGTTATGGCAGCAGGCAAGTCTCCTGGATCCCTGGCTGATGTTGGTGCCCAACAGGTTTGATGGTAGCCCTGAGCTGATCATGATGGAAACCCCAAACATGGGGACGGTTGGCATAGAACTGAGTGCCAAGGAGTTGGTGCTTTCATTGTCATTGGCCCAGCACTGGTGAGCTCTACCTCAGCCCTGACACCACTTGGGTGACTTAGTACCAGAGAATAACCAAAGCCCACTGAGCTCTCGGCATCCCTGGGGAACATAAGAAATAGGAGCAGGAATAGGCCAACTGACCCATCGAGCCATTCATTAAGATCATGGCTGATCTGGCTGTGGACTCGGCTCTAATTCCCTTACTATGCAAAAATCTATCTAACTGTGTCTTAAATATATTTAATGAGGTAACCTTCACTGTTTCCCTGGGCAGAGAATTCCACAGACTCACTACTCTCTAGGAAAAGCAGTTCCTCCTCATTTCCGTCCTAAATCTTCTCCCCCGAATCTTGAGGCTATGTCCCCTAGTTCTAGTCTCACCTACCAGTGGAAACAACTTTCCCGTCTCTATCTTGTCTATCACTTTCATAATTTTATGTTTCTATAAGATCCCCTCTTATTCTTCTGAATTCCAGCGAGTATAGTCCCAGGTGACTCACTTTCTCCTCGTGGGCTAACCCGGAATCAACCCAGTGAACGACCTCTGAACCACCTCCAAAACCAGTATATCTTTTCTCAAGGAAGGAGACCAGAACTGCACGTAGTACTCCAGGTGTGGCCTCACCAGTACCCTGTACAGTTGCAGCATAACCTTCCTGCTCTTAAATTCAATCCCTTTAGCAATGAAGGGCAACATTCCATTTGCCTTCTTGATAACCTGTTGCACCCGCAAACCAACCTTTTGCGATTCATGCACAGGGACTGCATGAACTAGGTGTGAGATACTGAGGGCTATTGGGTAATTGGTGTTAGTAATTCATTGTCTTTTCTTACAGAGCATGAGAGGCAGGAGAAGATTTTTGGTAAGTGTCTTTATGAAACATTGCGTGCAAATAGCTGATACCAATTAGCATTGTGTCAGCATAGTAAATTCCTTATCACCAGGAGCAAGCTTCAGAGAACATCTCCCACTGTGGTCTGGTCTCAGTCCCACTTTGGGTGGGGAGTCTGAGAATTTCACGCTCCTGGGTGCAGAGGAAGGATGGGTCATGATCCAACTCTGGGGATGGATTGGGGAGCGTTTCTCACTCTGGGTTCTGGGAGTGGGGGCTTTGGTCCTGGCTTTTATGAGGAGAGGTTTGGGTCTGTGATAGATGGAGAGGGGTATTGGTCCAGGCTGTGGGGGTGGTTGGGCTGGGGTCTGATGGGGATTGTGCATCCCCTCTGAAGTCTGGTGACCCCAGAGTGTGGGAGCTGTCTCTGACTGTATAACATTCAGTAGATACTCTCTCTCGTGTGAAATCAGAAAATTGCTGGAGATACTCAGCAGGTTCAGCAGCATCTGTGGAGAGAGAAACACAGTTAATGTTTCAGATCAATGACCGTTCTGCTGTAAGGTCATTTTACTGAGAAATTAACTCTGCTTAGCTCTCCACAAATGCTATCTGACCTGAATAATTCCAGCAGTTTCTGTTTTTAGAGTCATAGTCTTGCAGCACAGAAACAGGCCCTTCGGCTCAACTCATTCATGCCAACCAAGGTGCCTATCTGAGCTAGTACCATCTGCCTGTGTTTGGTCTATTATCCCTCTAAACCTTTAGAACATAGAACAGTACAGTTCTGTACAGTACAGTTACAGTTTCCTATCCAGGTACCTGTCTAAATGTCTTTTAAATGTCATAATTGTCCCTGCCTCTACCATTTCCTATGGCAGCTTGTTCTCTTTACAATATTTTTGTTGAATCCATGAAAAAAATACAGAGTACAGGCATCAAGAAAGAGAATAAAAATACTACTGAATAAGTTGCATTAAATCGTACTTAGATTACAATACTCTAAATTAATAATCACATATAGTAGTTAGTTAATAAAGGAAGAAAAAATTGTAATATTTTATTATAAAAAGAAATCTACTCCCACTACCAAAACCCGAAGCTGTTAGCTGGAAAAAACAAGGAAAAACTTTTAAAAACATAACAGTGTCAGCCAATATCTGCATTTTAGTCCCCAAATCAGAGATTTTGAAAATAATTCAAAAAAGGTCCCCACAGGGTTTGAAAGTCTAGGTTAGGTTCAAAAACTAAACAGCGAATCTTCTCTAGATTCAAGTATGACAGAACATCTCGTAACCATTGAGCATGCATAGGCGGAGTAACTTCCTTCCATTTAAGCAACACAGCCCTCTTGGCTATAAGAGAAATAAAAGCCAGAATATGTAAATCAGAAGCCTTCATAGTTATATCTTTTTCTCCAACAATCCCAAATAGTGCAGTCAAAGGATTAAGTTTAAAATTTATTTTGAAAAGTACAGAAAAAGTATGAAAGACCTCTGTCCGATATTTTTTAAGACTCTGACACGTCCAAAGCATGTGAATTAAGGAAGCCACTCCGTTATTGCATTTGTCACAGTAAGGGGATATGTCAGAATAAAAACGGGATAATTTACCTCTAGACAAGTGAACTCTATGGACCACTGTCAATTGAAGGAGAGAATGATGAGCACATAATGACGAAGTATTAACCAACTTGAAAATTTCATTCCAAGTTTCCTCAGAAATTGACATCTGCAAATCTTGTTCCCAAGCATTTTTAATTTTATCTAGTGGCACCTTACTCATTCCTAGTAATCTGTCATAAATATTAGCTATTGAGCCATTCTCAAAAGGTTCAAAATTAAAAATTACATCTAATAAATTCTTATCAGTACTCAAAGGAAATGAATGTAATTGAGAGTGAAGAAAATCTCTAATTTGTAAATATCTAAAAAAAAATGAGTTTTTGGTGAATTATACTTGGTAGACAATTGTTCAAATGAAGAAAGGTTTCCTCCAACAAACAGATCATGAAAACGAGTAATACCTAATTTTGTCCCACTCTTTAAAAACTACATCAGTCATAGAAGGTTTAAAAAAGAAATTAGAGAAAATGGGACTGGACAAAGAAAAACTCAATAAACCAAAATATTTTCTAAATTGTAACCAAATCCTTAAAACATGTTTAACTACTAAATTATCTGTTAGTTTATTTAATGATATTGGAAGTGAAGAACCAAGCAAAGAGATAATAGAGATTTTTTTAACAGAATTAATTTCCGAAGAGACCCATACTGGACGAGCCTCTTGATTAATGTAATGTAACCAAAACGTAAGATTTCATATATTGACTGCCTGGTAATAAAATCTAAAATTAGGTAAGGCTAGACCTCTGTTCTTTTTAACCTTCTGAAGGTGAACTTTATTTAGTCTGGGATGTTTATTATTCCATATATAGGAAGAAATAATAGCTTGTTCCATATACCCACTGCTCTCTGTGTGGAAAAACTTGCCCCTTGGGTTCCCTTTTAAATCCTTCCCCTCTCACCTTACACCTTCTGCATGCTGTCCAATTTTAGACTCTGCTACCCTGGGAAAAAGACTATGACCATCCGCTTTATCTACGTACTTATGATTTTATATACCTTTTATAAGTTTGCCTGTCAACCTCCTACACTCCAGGGAAAACAGCCCCAGCCTATCCAGGCTCTCCTTAAAACTCAAGCTTTCCAGTCCTGGCAATGTCCTTGTGAATCTTTTCTACACCATCTCTAGCTTAATGACATCCTTCCTATAGCTAGGCGACTAGAACTGCACACGGTACTCCAAGTGGGTCTCAGTAACGTCTTGTATAGTTGGAACAGGATGTCCCAACTCCTGCACGTCCTGACAGATGAAAGCAATTTCAGAATTACCACATTTGAAGTTTTTTGCTTTTTGTTTTCACTGGCCTTATTGTTAACTTTTGAACTTCTGTCTTGCAGCTGATGAGAGGGATGCTGTATCAGAAGGTATGTGATGGTTTCTGCTGTTGAACAGCCAATGTAGTATGGTTTGTTTAGAGGCTTTGTGTTTTTGGGGGGAGATAGAGAGAGAGATGAAAACTCCAGCACACTGCAACCTCTCCTCTACATGTTGCACCTCCCACTCCTACTTATTTCCCTCTTTCCCTCAATCCTTGCTCTCTTTCTCCTCCCACTCTTGCCCCTCATTTTCTCTCTCTCCCATTCTGTACCTCCTTCTCTCTTGTTCTCCTCCTCCCTTTGTTACCTCCACCCCTCCATAATGTGCATTGAATTAACGGTCGTGACTAGATTGACAAACTTTTCCCTAATGACTTTCTCTGTTGCAGAGTACAAGAAGCTCAAGGCTGAATTTGGTGAGTATCCTGCCAGTAAATGGCTTTGTTTGGTTAGTTTGGCTCGCTTGGTTGTTTTGCAGCCTTGCTTGTTGCTGTTGGCTGAGTATTGTATTTGTGTAGGGATTAGGGGCCATTGGAGACACCTTGTGCCGGGGTTTAGCTCAGAGTGCCAGCCTCTTTTTAGGTTTTCTTTGTGCTTGGTCCTTCAGTAATATGACTGGGAAGTCCTTGCATGTCCATCTCATGACTTCAGAGGTTAGCAGATTTGTCTGAGTTGGTGCCAGACTCCATGTTCTTATGAGTTGATTGTGTAAATTTACCAATGACCCAGTTAATAACTACAGATTAGATTTCCAGCTTGCTTCCTGATTATAGAACTATTTCTCCTGGATGTGCTCCTGCAGGAAAATCGGCCCATTTTTCTTACTGTCTTTATAGTGAGCGGCAACTGCACAGGATGGTTATGGATTATCTGCCCTGAGACTTGTTACCTGTGTAGATACAGCAGATTAAGGGATTTTAGAATCCTGCTCCATAGACATGAGAGACTGGAGATGCTGCAATCTGGAGCAACACCCACAAAGTGCTGAAGGAACTCAGCAGGTCAGGCAGCATCTATGGAGGGAAATAAGACAGTCAACGTTTCGAGTTGAGACTCGAAACATTGTCTGTCCATTTCCCTCCACAGAGCCAACTGATAGCCAGAACCTGTTAACTACACTGTGAGAATTGACATGGCAAAATTGACTGGGAGATGTTGGCTTGATGATTTATGGTGACGAAAGTGGAAGTAGTTTTTTTTAATACATTGATTGTTTCTGGTATTATTAAATGTAACTGTTTTTGAAATAAACCTGGTCTCACAGGGAATGTTTCATTGAAAGAGTAAGGTTTTTATTCATGGATTATATTTCTCCTTTCATTTCAGAGCAATGGAGACCCCTTGTCAAGTCAGGTACGTCAGCCCAGAGGAGGAACGCACCAGGATTAATCGCTAACCTGATTTCTCCCTCTTTTAATTGTATGAACTGTTATTATGCAAATAAATCAGAAAATATGCATGTTTGTGCTAGGTGTCTGCCTCTCTTGCCATCTTATCCCTGTCTCTCTATGGCAAGAAGATTACAGTGAGACAGGAGTCATAACCCAGTCAGTGTGGTTGTCAGGGTCATGGGACACAGCTATCCCACTGAATCAAGGGCAAACACTATTTTACTATTCCACCTCTCCATGGAGGGCATTGAATCATAGAACAGTACAGCACAATACAGGCCCTTCAGCCCACAATGTTGTGCTGACCTTTAAACCTCACCTAAGACTATCTACCCCCTTCCTCCTACATATCCCTCTATTTTAAATTCCTCCATATGCTTATCTAGCAACTTCAACATAACATCCCAACTCCTGTACTCAGTGCCTTATTTTATGAAGGTCTGTGTCAAAAGGTCTTTATGACTCTCTGATGCCACTTTCAAGGAATGATGGATCTGTATTCCCATATCCCTGTTCTACTGCACACCTACCTCAGAACCTTGCCATTTACTGAGTCTTACCCTGGTTTGTCCTCCCAAAGTGCAATACCTCACACCTGTCTGCATTAAATTCCACCTGCCATTTTTTCAGCCCATTTTCCTAGCTGGTCAAGGTCACACTGCAAGCTTTGATAGCCTTCCTTGCTGTCCACTACTTCCCCAATCTTGGTGTCATCTGCAAATTTGCTGATGATAAACAACAACAGGCCCACCACTAGTTACAGGCCTCCAGTCAGAGAGACAACATCTACTATCATTCTCTGGCTTCTCCTGCTAAGCCATCATTGAATCAATTGACTACTTCATCCTAAATGTCAAGTGACTTAACCTTCTGGAGCAGCCTCTCATGTGGGACTTTGTCAACAGCCTTGCTAAAGTCCATGTAGACAACATCCACCATCTTTACCTCATCGACCTTCTTGGGAACCTTCTCAAAAACTAAGATTGGTTAGACATGACCTACCACACACAAAGCCATGTTGACTATTCCTAATCAGGCTCTGTCCATCCAAATACTTACATTTCTTGTCCCTTAGAAAACTTCCAATAATTTACCCACGACTGATGTCAGGCTCACTGGCCTATAATTTCCTGGCTTATTCTTGGGGGCTTTATTTAATAACAGAACATTAGCCAGGTGAGGTGCTGGAAGATGGTTTAGAGTTTGTGCATAGAGTTTGTGAATCAAGGGCAAACACTAGGCCTTACCTGGTATAGGAATTAAGGAAATGAAGGATTTTGGGGGTTAGTGCAGTAAAGTGGTGTTGAGGTGAAATAAGAATTGGGCATGATCTTATTGACTGGCAATACAGGCAGGATAGATCAAGTGGCCTTCCCCTGCTTCTATTTCTTGCGATTACTTGTGTTTGCCCAGAGATCCCTGGCTTTTTAGAAATGGGATGGACTTTGATACTGAAGTGATTGAGATTGTTTATGTTAATTACTCATTAATTTTTTTGCACCTTGTGTCTTTTTCAGAATGGGACAGGATACGAAGTCATGCAGGTAAGAACTTTTGGGTAATGAACTGAATGTTCCAAACACAGCTGCTGATCTTGCAATCATACAGTGGAATTCACTCTTAATGTACAGGCACTGCTGGCAGGATAACCTTTATTGCCTATCCTCCAGTGTCTTTGATTACAGGGAGATGTGCTGCCTTCAAAGCATGTTTAGTCAGGTAGGAGCCAAACCAGTAAAGGATGTTGATGGAGCAGATATATTTTTATATGGTATAATCACACCTGCTAAGATGAAATGTTACTTCCAATATGTTTTCAAAAACAGAATTCAAATTCTCAGACTACTCATTCTCTCCAGATTATTAGGAAGATCTTAGATTATGACTAACCACTGCACCTCCACATTTACTCCATGCTTTTGACGTGTTGTGCATTAGGTAGACACAGAAGGACGGAAAGAACAGGTTGATGATTCCAGGTTTTGAGATTGTTGACCAAGGATTTGAGAGAACACATGGCCCTTTAGTTAGCATCAGAGGAATGGGCAGAAAGTTGACTATTTTACTATTCTGCCTCTCCATGGAGGGTATTGGTTTAGAGTTTGTGCATAGGTTTCTAGTGTGGGGCTTAAAAACATGACCTGACTGAGGCACGACAGCTGCTCACTAGCCTTGGGTGACACTGCCCACATTTGAGGGATGTTGAGAATTTGATGTTGGTTGAGATAAATATTGACCAGAACACCAAGGAGAGCTCCCTTGCTTTCCAAAATAACCCCCATAAGCTATTTCATGTGGAAGTGAGGCAGCAGAAAGGCCACAGTTTCATGTCCTAACCAAAAGACAGTTCTTCCAACACTGCTGCATGGATTGTCAGTTTGGGGTTTGTGCTCAGGTTTCTAGAGTGCGATTCAAATCCTTGACTTCTGTCCCAGAGGTGAGATTGTTGTGCACTGAGCCATGAATTCCTTATGCACAGAGCCTTTTGTCCAAACAAATCAATGTCATCTGTTAGATGAGAGACTGTAAAATGTTGTTGATGGAGACTTGTGTGATCTTGTGCACAGATAAATAAAAATTTATTATCCATATACATCAAGCAATTAGGAAAGTTAGTAGTATATTGGGTTTTATTGGAAAAGGATTTGAGAACAAGAGTAATGACTTCTTTCCTGCAATTATATGGGGCCTTGGTAAATACACAGCCGTAATATCGTGTACATATCTGACCTTCCTACCTAAATGAGGATGTACTTCCAAAAGGGGACGAAAAGTAGATTAATTTCTAGGATGAGTCGATAGCACTTTGAGGAGAAATTTAAGCAATTGATGCCTGTATTCTTTAGTTTACAAGAATTAATGCATTGAAACGTACAGAATTTTTAGTGCTTTATGGGGCAGACATGGGGATCCCTTTTCTCTCCCATGATGGCTGTATGTAGGTCATACCTGGACTTCTTGTAGGGTTCTGGATTGTCGGTCTTGAACAGTTTCTCATCTACTGTGATTTTTAAATCTCTCTTTCACATTCCCTCACAACTTCCTCTATTCCAAGAACAATCCCAACTTCTGCAGTCTCTCCAAAGCCTTTTATATCTTTCCTAAGGTGTTTCAGCCTAGAACAGGAGTCAGTTCTCCAGTAGTGGCTGACCAAGTGTCTTATAAAGGCTCAGATTTCCTTGCTTTTGCATGCTATGCCTCTGTTTATATTTTTATAACCATTTTCTCAACCTGCCCTGCCACATTTCACCAAACTGTTCCCAAACTTAATCCTTTCTACATTGATTCCTGACATCATATGAGGAGAGGTTCGATAGTCTGTGAATCTGTGGAATTCTCTAATCCCAGAAAACTGGCGATTGATTCTAAGGGAACTGGAGGATATAGGGTTTGGATAGATGGGGTAAATGAAAAACAATGAACTTACTGAATGATGGAGCAGGCTCAAGGGGTTGAATGGAATCCACCTCCTATCTCTTATGCTCTTTTGTTCTCTCCTAGTTGCTGTGTATCCAGATCCTAAGACTGCAAGTGGAAGTCTGGAGGTGTCTTCATCGAGGATCAGTGCGAGAGTTGGAGAGCCAGTGACTGTTCCCGAACTCCCGGAACGATTTGACTCAGTCCCATATGTGCTGGGGATGGAGGGGTTCGTGACAGGTGCATACTTCTGGGAGGTGGAGGTAGCCTCAAAGGGTTATTGGGACATTGGTGTTGCCAGTGAATCTGTCCAGCGGAAGGGTATGCCCAACCTGTCCTCCAACAACGGCTTCTGGACATTTGGACGGGACGGGGAGCCATACGCAGTGAGCGACAAGACTCACTCCAGTGTCACAGTGACAACCAGGCCAACAAAGATTGGAGTTTTCCTGGACATGCAGGCTGGGAAGGTGTCCTTCTACAATGCTGACACTATGTTCCATCTCTACACTTTCAACACCAATTTCTCAGGCAAAGTCTACCCATTTTTCTCACCTGGGTGGAGTGAATCACCATTGACAATTTGCCCAGTTAACAGCTAGCCAACTGCTGGTTCAGTACCTAATCACTTTGTCAAGCACTAGTTGCCACATTGGAGAAATTTGCATTTGTTTTAAAATAATGATGGAGCTGAGTTTCTAGGTGAAGAAATGACTGAACTTAGAATCGTAGGAGAATGAAAAATGCATGAATTGGACATATTATTTTCTCCTGGGATTTGGCCAGCACTATTTTTTAACCAAGTTTCTTGCTGGACCACTTCAGAAAGTGCACAAGAATTAGCTACCTTGCTGTGGTTCTGGAGTCACAAGTAGACCATGAGTGAGCAAGGGCAATAGATTTCCTTCCCTGAAGAATGTTATTGAACCAAGTGGGTTTTCTCAACTATCCAATAGTTTCTGACAACTGTTAAGGTGACCTTTCTTAATAGTCTAGATCCACTGAATTACATGTAGGTGTAATTCAGTACATTTCCTCCCACATTCCAAAGACTTACAGGTTAGGAAGTGTGGGCACGCTATGTTCGTGCTGGAAGTGTGGTGACACTTGCAGACTGCTTCCAGAACACACTATGCAAAAAAAAAGATGCATTTCACTCTGGAATAGACTATTGCATTGTTTAACCCGTTTTCTTGCACTGTGAAACCCAATGTTGTTCCATATCACACTGAAGTACAGATTCTTGAGAACTCTTATCAGTGTTTAAGGATGTAAAGGAGAAAATCTCGAGCAGCATGGAATACAGAAATTTAAAAGTTTGGACAATGATTCTCTGCTCCTCTGCAGGCAACACTGTAATGGACTCACTGGTGTATAAACAGTTCATTACCAAGAACTGTTAAGAGTCAGAGTAATACAGAAACAGGCCCTTTAGCCCAACTTGTCCATGCCAACCATGGTGCCCACCAAACTAGTCCCCTTTTCCCGCATTTCACCCATATCCCTCTAAACCCCTCCTATCTCTGTACTTACCCAAATGTTTTTTGAAGTTATTATTGTACCTGCCTTCAACCACTTTCTCTGACAGCCCATTCCATATACGCATCATGCTCTGTAAAGAAGTTGCCCCTCAAGTCCCTTTTAAATCTTTCACCTCCCATTTTAAACCTATGTCCTCAACTTTTAAGTTCCACTTCCCTGGGAAAAAAAGACAAGAGTGTTCATCCTATCTATGCCTCTCATGATTTTACACACCTCTATAAAGTCACCCCTCAATCTCCTACATTCAAAGGAATGAAGTCCTGGTCTGCCCACCCTCTCCCTGTAACTTAGGCCCTCAAGTCCTAGCAGCATCCTTGTAAATATTCTTCTCCAGTTTAACAAGGAGAATTTGAGTTTGACAAGATTCCCCATGATAGGCTCATCCAGAAAGTCATGACACATGGGATCCATGGAAACTTGGCTGCGTGGATTTGGAATTGGCTTGCCCACAGAAGGCAGAGGGTGGTAGTAGATGGAAAGTATTCTGCCTGGAGGTCCGTGACTAGTGGTGTTCTGTAGGGCTCTGTTCTGGGACCCCTGCTCTTTGTGACTTTTATAAATGGCTTGGATGAGGAAGTGGAGGGGTGGGTTAGTAAGAGTGCAGATGACACGAAAGTTGCAGGCATTGTGGATGGTGTAGAAAGTTGTCATAGGTTACAGTGGGATATTAGACAGGATGCAGAGTTGGATGG
Organism: Pristis pectinata; assembly: GCF_009764475.1. Lineage (NCBI taxonomy): Eukaryota > Metazoa > Chordata > Chondrichthyes > Rhinopristiformes > Pristidae > Pristis > Pristis pectinata. The sequence continues at coordinate 1,587,780 of NC_067438.1, forward strand.
TGAAGTGGCAGATGGAGTTCAATCCAGAAAAGTGAAGTGATACACTTTGGAAGAACTAATGTGAAGGTGGAGTACAAAGTTAATGGCAGAATTCTTAGCAGTTTGGAGGAACAGAGGGATCTTGGGGTCCACGTCCATAGATCCCTCAAAGTTGCCATGCAATATGATAGGGTGGTTAAGAAGGCTGTGCTGGCCTTCATTAGTCGGGGTATTGAGTTCAAGAGCCGCAAGGTGATGCTGCAACTCTATAAAGCTCTGGTTAGACCACACAAGAGTATTGTGTTCCATTCTGGTCACCTCATTATAGGAAGGATGTGGAAGCTTTAGAGAAGGTGCAGAGATTTACCAGGATGCTGCCTGGATTAGAGAACATCTTGTGAGGAAAGGTTGAGTGAGCTCGGGCTTTTCTCTTTGGAGCAACAGAGAATGAGAGGTGACTTGATAGAGGTGTACGAGATCATGAGAGGCATAGATAGTGGACAGCCAGCATCTTTTTCCCAGGATGGCATTGGCCAATACCAGAGAACATCTATTTAAGTTGAGTGGAGGAAAGTTTAGGAGAGATGTCAGAGGTAGGTTTTGTTTTTACACAGAGTGGTGGATGCCTGCAATGCACTGCTGGGGGTGGTGGTAGTAGAGGCTGATACAATAGGGACATTTAAAACACTCTTAGATAGTCACATGGATGTAATAAAAATGAAGGGTTATGGGCTGTGTAGGAGGGAAGGGTTAAGTTGATCAGGGAGTAGGTTTACATAGGTCGGCACAACATTGTGGGCTGAAGGGCTCGTACTGTGCTGTACTGTTCTATGGTCTATGTTTAATGATGTCTTTACTATAACAGGGCAACCAAAACTGTACACAATACTCCAAGTGTGGTCTCACTAACATCTTGTACAACTGAAATACAATGTCCCAACTCCTATAGTCAATGCCCTGACTGATGAAGGCCAGCATACCAAACACCTACACCCCCTTGTCTACCTGTGATGCCACTTTCAGCGAACTATGTACCTGTACTCCTAAGTCCCTGTTTCACAACACTCCCAAGGGCCTGACCATTCACTGTAAAGTTCTACCCTAATTTTAGTATCCTCCACAAACTTACTAACATTGCCTTGTACATGTCCATCCAAATCAGTTATATAAATAACAAACATCAAAGGTCCCAGAACCGACCCCTGTGGCACACCACTAGTGACAGGCTTCCAGTCTGAGAAACAACCTTGGCATTTTTTTAAAAGGTCAAGATATGGCACATATTTTAGTATAGGTGGCCAACAAGGTTGGCATGGATGTGGCAGCCCATTTCTGTGCTGTATGGCTCTAATTTATTTGTATATGTTGTAAATATTTATATATTTTGTATATAGCCATGATTACTACTGAACAATATCTTTGGCAAACCTATTTCTGTTCTTAATTGCATGTTTCAGAATGAAATATTAAAATAGAATTTTCTTATTTTTACAAGTTAATATTTCCGTTTCTGCATTCTGTTATTGCTTTTCCAATGAAATAATCTGTATGGATGGTACTGTACCTCTGTAAATGTGACACTAATATTTACCAATTTCATGTTCTAATCTTACTTTCATAGTCAGTGCTGTAAAATGTTTTAAAAGGTATAATTAAAAAATGATTGGCTGCTCACCCTGGATAATGACATCATTGTTGGTCAGTGGAAGGGATATCCCAGAACTTATTTCTAACATCAGCTACTATCAGGAAAAGGGAACCTTATCGAGTTGAAAATCCAAATACACTGTACTCACTGCGAAGGGTTAGAAAATATTTTTATGACTGTTGGTATATTGATGCAGCTTGTACAAAGCACATTGTAGCAAATACTCCTAATGAGTGAGATCTAGTAATTGAGCTAGCAGGTTGGCAGTACAAATAATAAACAGCCCACTGGCCTGTACCCTTGAAGATAACATGGTCACAGGATTGCTCTAGTCTTTGTTGTAAATTCCATGGTGATTAGGGGCTTGGGTCAGTGTAAAGATACATCAAGCAAGATAATAGAGATATGGAGGAGAGACTTAATTGACCAGTTGTGTCCAGATCGGCAGGCTATTACATAATTGTTTCTCAGGCTATTAAATAGCTGCAGGTTGGAAAGAGATAAAATAAGCTATAAGTTTGTTCACAAAAACAACTAAACTCTGCCAGATGAAGTGTGACTATTGATGTTTTGTAGGGTGCAGTAGTGATTGATTAAGTTAGCAAAGGATTATTTTATGATCAGGCAGTGATGGGGGTAGGCAGGGGTCTCGTATATGGTTGATTGAGGTGATAACCAAAATCTCTACATTGGTCAAGAAATGCTCATTTCTGATTTTGTAATCAGTCACATGTACCTATGCTGAGGGTATGATAATCACCACACAAGTTGTAATTTTGAAATCATCTTGGAACTCTGTAACTTGGTGCCTTCCTTTCTTATGCTGAAATGAATTGAATCTCGACTGATGTTGGTGCAGAGGGTAACTGAATTCCCCCTAAACATTAGTTCCCCTTCATCCATTCTGTTGGTTAGGTCGTCAAAGAAACTAAAATTAAACACAATTTTCCTTTAAATTATGTTGTCACTGACAAACTGTGTCATGAACTTCTGAGTATTGTACCATTTCCTCCTTGAAGTTGTGCTGAAAAAGCAGAAGACAAGGTCGAGGTGAAGTGGAGTAAGGAGTTAACTGTCAGATTCCTGGAAGCTCACCATCATGCTTATGAACTGAATGGTGGAGTTCTACAAAGCACTCTCCAGTTTCTTTTTGGCTTCCCCATTGTACAGGCTCTGGAGAGGGATGGGTACATTCTCTGCTGGTTGCTGTGTAGCCAACACCTGAGACTGCCAGCAGAATCTGAATTGGGTCATTAGTGAGAGAAGGTGGCATCCATCATTCAGGACTCTCACCATCTGGGACATGCCCTCTTCTCATTACTACCATCAGGAAGGAGGTAGAGTAGCCTGAAGACCCACACTCAATGTTTCAGGAGCAGTTTTTTCACCTCCACCATCAGATTTCTGAACAGTCCATGAACCCATGAACTCTACCTCATTATTCCTCTTTTGCACTATTTATACTTTGGTAACTTATAATACATTTTACGTCTTGCACTGTACTGCTGCTACAAAACAACAAATTTTTTGATATTGTGTAATTGGGTGGCGCTGGGCCGGAAGGGCCTGTTACTGTGGCTGTATAAATAAAGTTTTAAAGTTCACTTCTGGTGGGATTTGAACAATGAGGTCAGATCCTTAGCTCAGGCCTCTGGCCCATCTTCCTGTAGAATAATCACCATAATCCCAATGACGGATGACCATGCACAAGATAAAGAAATAAGTCTGGCAAACTGCTGAGAAAGTCTTCTGGTGGTTGGTAATTAAACATAGCAAGGAACCCATCTAAACTCGATTCAATTTCCAGGGATTGTTGGATGAGTGAAGTTCATGCTGACACATATTGGCTTAGCGATGGAACCTCTGTTACCTCCCCAAAATGTCTGATGAGATTCTTGGGGGAAAAAAAATAGCTGTGTGAAGAGTTACTTCCTTTTCAGCTGACAGCTTTCAGTGTCAGATGGGTTTCTTCAAGAAAATAACCAGTATCCTGCTAGCCTTTTAGCTATAAGAATAAAAAATCTCATAGGAACCTCTGGTGTGAATGGGAAGTACAGAATGTGCATGGTATATAGATCTTACAGTTGATGTTCACAGAGCCAATGACTTTCCAAAACAACAGCAAATTTCAGTTGAATAACGCACTATGAGGATAGGCCACACCAATCTACAGTGGCCTTAATGTCCTTTCTAAAATAATTATGCTCCAAATTAAGACACTGGCTCAACCGGTGTTTTATAAATACCTAATGCATGCTGCTTTTGTACTTGTTGCCTGCACTTTATAAAGCCAGACATCCCGCCTGCTGCTTTAATAACTTTCTTAACCTATTCTCTTACCTTACAGAGAAACACAAGAGATTGAAGAGACCGGTAGAGCCCTTGTATTACGGCTGGGATACAGGGTCTCAACCGGAAACTTCCACTAACCGTTTGCCTCCACAGATGCTGCCTGACATGCTGAGTTCTTCCAGCAGCTTGGTAGTGGCTTCTGTTACCTTACAGGATTTGTCTGTGTTCACCCTCTACAAACTTTGAAATTATTGAAATTGCATTGAGATTGTTTGTAAAATGTATTTTGTTGAGTAAATTCTGGTGCAACTGACTTGTGATGACGTTGTGACATAACCTTCCCGTTGCCATGTCAATGACTATGAATAAGGCAAAATATTTGTTTGTCACTGCAATTGTAACAACTCCCAATGCCACAGTGACAGAATATGACATACTTGCAGCTGGAAAGGTAATAAATATCCAAGGGCTCAATGACGGAGCTGATTGATGTTGTTCCTAAAACCATTGACCCAAGGAAAGTGTGAGCTGGACTAGTTTTTGAGCAGTGAGTTTGGGGTTGTTGTGGAAATCTGTGGGTGAGCCCACCATGTCTGTGCCAGCTGGACTATCCAGCTCTTGGCCCATTGCCTCGTAAGTTGGGACATACCAAGCATTCATCTGAGCACATTTTAAATAAGGTGCATTTTTCTGCTTCCACCACACATTCAGGCAGCAAGTTCCATAGCCCAACACCCAATGGGTGAAGAGACTTCCTGATACCTTCAATATGTTTCAAGCTCAGCTCAAGGGCTTGATACTCACTTTCAATAGGGACAGTTAAAATGGAAGTTTGGGGTTGAGAGGAATCTTTTCCTGCCCTAAGTTGACTGGAGGGTCCTCTTTAAATTTGTGACCTTAATCTGGGTAGGGGTGGTGGTAGGGGGTCAGCCTTGCCTGCCCCCCAGTCGTCACCAGACAGGAAGAGGAGTCAAAACCAGAAGACACCCAGTAAAGTAAGTTCATTGAGGTTCTCAAAATCACAGAGGGGTTTAATGGAGTGTTGTGCTGCCTGACAGGGTGGTGGAAGCAGATTGAAATGAAACCTTCTGAATTGATTTGGATAAATACATTATAAAGTAAAAGTCAAGAAAGCTGGCATGGACAAAGATGTCCAAATGGGATCTTTCTGTGTTTCACTGTGACAATTCAGTTTGATAGTCATTTTCTTTGTAACATCTGGAAATGTAGGTTGTGGGGCAGAATTCCTTGTTTCTGAGAGGAAAATCCATTCCGTGAGCCGTGCTCCATGTGAGATATCTGAAGTCCACCATGCTCTGTCATTGACAAAAGCAGCTCAGATCTGGTGAAATGTCTGAGATGCTTTGTGTGGTACAAGTTGATAAGGAAGGATTGTGACAGGTGACTTTAAACCTCCCGGTCTAACTCCCAATTTCAGCCTCAGATTTAGCCACACCACCAGTGGCAGTCGTGCTTTAAGCAACCTGGCTCTTAAAGTTCTGGAATTCACTCCCTAAACTTCTCAGTCTTTCGAGCCCTATTACATCTTTTCAATCTCTCCTTTGTGACCAAAGTTCTGTCCTGATATCTCCTGTGGCTTGGGTCATATTTTGACCAGCTCATATAAAACGTTTGGTTTTCAGTAGTTTCTTGAAAGGAGGACTGAGAGGAGACTAAATTTCTACAGTGCACTGATGATATATTCCCTGAGCAATCCTCCTCTGTCCCTTTAATCCTGTGATGGATTAAATGCCTTGCATTGTCTGTACTTTATTCTGAACACTTTGATTCTCTGTATAGGTAACTTTTGTTGTTTGGGGGACTGAAGGAAAATTGGTGAAAATAAGATGGAACTTAAATGCCATGCCCTGTTGCTATAGGCCTGTTACATTGCACTCCCATTTCCCAGAAGGCTGAAGGAAAAGAGTAAAAAACTGGATAATCTCTGCCGTGTCGGACTCTGACTTTTAATTAGGGGTAAAGGGCAACCATTCAACAGTACGAGTAGAGAGTAGTACTATCACTGGCCTCACCTCTTGTCAATCAAATACTCTTGTACTCTATTGGTTCAGTCCTGGCCTTGTTTTTACCATTTGCAATTAGATGAACCAGACATTGAGCATAACAGACTTTGCAATGAATCAACTATAAAACAAGCCCCTCCTCATGTTAATATGTGCTGGATAATCTTGGTACTTTCTGGATTGTAGTGAATAGTTTGGTATCATTGTTCAATAAAAAAAAGAGTCCTGTGGAGCAGGTTAAAGCTTTCCTGAAGCAAAGACCATTCAGCCTACAGACTGCAACTCCAATTGACATGAGCAGAGCCCTGCAACATTAGATGTGTGTTTGTTATCTGGAGCCTGTGTGGGGCCTATTATTGACATGTACACCTGAACTTAGGATACAAGGAAATTTTTATATAAAAATACATAAATGTAACTTATTTTTCTAAATCGAACTTTGCAAGTACACTATGTGCAGAATCTAGTCCTCTGGAACTCAGCTTCATACTTTTCATGATTGTCACAACTAACAAAGTAGTCTTGAAATGTAATTACTGTTGTGTCAGAAATGCAGCAGCCAATCTGCATACAACAATCTTCATAAAAAGGAATGGGATAAATGACTAGATAATATTTGGGCTAAGGAATACATTTTGGCCAGTTTATCGCTTCCTTCCTCTTTGAAATACTGAGCATGTGATCTTTTACATCCAGCATGAGAGTGGCACCTCAGTTGCACTGAATGTCAGCCCGGATTCTATGCTCAAGACCATGGAATGGGAATTGAACCTATAACATAGTAATACAGAAGGTGGGAGGGCCATGGTTTTACCCAGCGTTTCCCAGCTTCCTTGAGTTTAGAAAAGTGGCTGCATAATGCTTTAATCATTCATGCCCAAGGCTGTTCATTACTACCCATTGTTCCTGTGATTGGTCTCCTCTGCTTCTCCCTACTTTAGTGCAAAGCTCTCCGAGACAGCTCAGGCGTGAGGTGACACACCAATGCAGAGTTAATGTCCACCTTTTTATTTTTAATATTACAGCCTAAAACAATGAGACAAGCAAAGAGGAAGTCACAGTTACCAAGGGAGCTGTCACTAAGGTCACTTCCAGCCAGGACATCAATGCCGGTGTGGCGTCTCCCTCTTAGAAGCTCATTAGTGAATCCTCAGCCGCAGATGCGAGGGCTGCTGGTGAGGGCCCTGCCTGGAAAGCCGCTGATGTCGGCCAAGTGGCTGCAGGAGGAGCCTGAGGCTGAAGACAGAGCAGACACAGCCACATTCCAAAGTGGAGAAGAGGCTGCTTGGAAGGACTTTGCCAGCAAAAGTAGCAAGGAAAGTGGCTGCAAGGTGTTTTTGCCAAAATAGTTCACTACCAAGGAGGAGAGCAATGGTGAGGAATGTCAGGCAGGAGCCATCAGTGCCAGCGCGGAGATCACCAGCCAGTATAAATCTACTATTTGCATCCTAAAATAGCATATTGCAACAAAGCAAATTTGACCCAATAATTCTAATTGTTATTGCAGAGGAATAAATGCTTAGAATATGCAAAAGCTGCATGGTATACTAATTTAACTAAGCATATTATTAACATTAAAATTGTCACCAGTATCAAAATCTTGGGGTCACTACTGACTAGAAATGCAAGAGTGTCAAGCAGCATAAATACTATAGAGCCAGGATATCATCTAAAAAGTATCTTATTCCAGATTCCTCTAAACTATTCTACCATTGTAAGCCACAGGTTAGGTGTGTGATGGAATACTCTCCACTTGCCTGGATGAGTGCAAATCAAGCAACATTTAAAGAGTTTGATACCATCCAGAACATAGCAACACATTTGATTAGCTTGACACATCATGGTTCCAGTGTGTGCCATCTACATAATGCATTGCAGTTACTCAGCAAGGATAAACCAACAACACAACAATAACAACTTCTATTTTCATAGTAAAACACCCGAGGAACTTCACATAAGTTTTGTTATATATGTTATAGCAGGTAACCAAATTCTTTGTAAAAGAACACAGGCAGGAATTCCAAAAAAGAGGCCTTTGGAGCTGAAATATGTTTAAGAGGTAAGAACTGGAAGAGTACGGATGTCTTTAAAGACATTGGGGCGGGAGAAGGTTGGAGAGATAGAGAGAAGGCAAGTGCTATGGAAGGCTTTGAAAAAAAGGGATGTTTAATTTAACCAGGAGCAAATAAAAGTCAGGGAGCATGCAGAGTGGGTGAATGGGACCCAGAGCTGCTGTTACAAATAGCTTCAAGTTTATAGAGGATAAGACAAAGCAGTAAATGAAATTGATTGCCGGAATTCTAAAATAAAAACAGAAAATGCTGGAAATACTCAGGTCAGGCAACATCTGTGGAAAAAGAAACAATTAATGTTTCAGGTCAGGGAAATGTTAATCATTTCTCTATTATTAGGTAAGCTGTTACATAACCTACTGCGTATTTCCAACATTTTCTGTTTTTATAGGACAAAGGAGGTTGACCAGAAGTGTAAATAGAATTCAGAGATCACAAAGGCAGGGCAGATTTGGGTGAAATTACAGAAAAAAAGTTTTGGAGCTAGTTTTCCAGTTCAAAGCTCATGTCCTAATGAAAGGTAACATGGAACACAAGTGGAACATTATGATCTATTCTAGTCATCAGTTTTGGGAAGGATGCAAAGATCCTAGAGAGGATGCAGAAGACATTTCCTAGAATGGATTCAGAGATACAAGGTGATATTGGAGAAGCCTAGAGCAAAGAAAAGCAACAAGAGATCTGATTGAAGGTGTACAAGATAATGTATCTAGATGGGATAAATAGATGCAGGTGTTTGTGGATGGTTCCAGGACCCAGAGCACCAATTTAAAGTGACAAACAGAAGGCAGAAGCTAAGAGGAAAGATATTGTTAAAACACAGTAGTGATGATTTAACTTATTGTAAACCAGCTGAAATAAGCAAGTTAGTGCAGTTCTGTCCTCAAATACCCAACTGGTTAAGTCATTGACCTTACAGAATATCCAGTCCTCTTTTTCCCACATCTTTACCACTAATAAACCAATCATTCATGGCTCCCCCAGACTACTGTATGTTTTGAATGTCACTAATTTACCTAATTTAGCACCTAATTTAGGTGCAGATGGTATTTTTTTCCCCAACACTGGTGTAGGATTATGCACAGTTTGTCATATTTGCAGCCTTGCTTTCCAGAGATCTGGTTATCCTCTCCCTCATTACCACCCATTCCGCATTTGAAGTGCTCCTTAACACTTTTAAGGCCAATGATTTAAATAGGGGCAGTGTCATTACTCCTCTGTTCAGGTACCTGTGAGGGATGTCTATTGTGATTCATCATTCCCAGTCTATCTGCAGGCTGTCACCATTCACTGTGTCGTCCATAGCCTACGTGATTGTTGATACCTCGGTTCTAGCCTCATTCTAATGAACTGACCAAAGATATCCGAGTGGACATTCTGAAACAGTAAAGAAAGTGCTGCACTGTCAGAGGGACTGGAGAAAGGAAGAGCGCTGCACCATCAGAGGGCAGTTCTGAGGATGGGCGGCATTGTCCGAGAGGCGATACTGAGGGAGAGCTGCATGGTCGGAGGGGCAAGGCTGAGGGAAAACCACTCCAGCGGGAAGATAACATCAAGAAAGTATGTCCAGTATGAGGAAGAATTGCACGGAGAGATAATGAGAGTACTGAGCACTCTCCCAGAGGCGAGGCATCGCTGCGGGTGTGCCAGAACATCTGGGAGGCAGTGCTGAGGAAACATCTCATCACCATTGAGGGAGTGCCGCACTATGGGCGGGCCAGTACTGAGGGAGCGCCAGGAAAGGGGCTGCACCGTCGGAGGGGCAGTACTGAGGGAGCGCCCTTATGTTGAAGGGGGCAACCCTGAAGACGAGACTTTCAATCAACTCAAAACTCCTTCGGCGTATCATTGGCCGATTCGTCTGCCAATTATGCGACTGCCAACTAATTGGGAGAATGTTCAGGCCCTCCACCGAAGGATCCCGCCTCTTCTCCTGCCAATCGCGCAGTCTCCACGGTAACGAGCCCGAAGCCCGTCCTCTTATTGCCTGACGCGGTTGTCAGTCCTGCGGAGGGGCGCGGCTCCTCCTCGCACCGTTAGCGTCATCAGTACGTTTCAACCGTCTGCTGGGAGGTTGCCCGGGAGACGCTCGAGCCGCATTATTTGAATCTGGCAGGGCGGGCGGATCGCGCGCGGGGGGCGGGGTCACGGTCACGGGCCCGGCTGGTGGAAGGGATCGGACGGCGGTGACGCCGGTGAGAGAACGGTGGGCGCGGGCAAGGGTGGTAAGTGAGGGTGCGGGGGCCAGGAGTGGGGAGAGGGGGGTGAGATGAGACTTCTTTATCAGTCACATGTGCATCGAAACACACAGTGAAATGCAGCCTTGCATGGGGACGAACGGTAGTGGGGGAGCGTGGGTGAAGGGCTGTGCAGAGGGAGGTGGCGGTCCCCCGAATGTAGTCTGTGGGGGTGGGAAGTGGTGATGGGATGTAGCCCGTGGTGGGTGGCTGGTGGTCTGAGCACTGGAGGAGTTGGGTGTGGGTATGGTCAGTGAGATTGGGCATGGTGAGTAGCCCAGATGGAGGGGTTCATGGGACAGTCTGGTGTGCAGAGTGTGGGTACAGTGTTGGGAGCAGTGGGCACACTGGCATTTGGAAGGAGTTGGGTGAGGTTATAAGGAATGGGCATGATGTGACATGGTATTGGTGGTTATGAGGATAATTGGTAGTATAAGGAAGAATCATGGCTGCAGGGTGGCATCTAGGAGAAGGCCGTGGGCTGAGATGTGGAGGGGTAGGGATTTGGATTAGGATGCTACCTGGCCTGCTGAGTGTTTTCAAAGTCAATTTTTTGTTGTCATATGTACACGTACATTTACGCACAGGTGCAATAAAAAACTTACTTGCAGCATCACAGACAAATAGCATCATATAAGCAGCATTCACAAGAACAACCTAAATTAAACATAAATTATACACAATTTTTACAGAAAGAAACAATTTGAACAAAAAAAGTCCATTTTAGTGCAAAGTGGTCATGGTGTTGCTAAACTGCAGTGATTAGAGAATTTTTCAGCATTTTCTTTTTTATTTGGGGGAGGGTTCAGGGAAAGGTGGTGGGGCAGATGATGAAATGGCACTGGGTAGAGGTAATTGACTGGGAGTGCTGTTCATTGGATTTGGGATGCATTGTCACTAGAGGAGGGTTCATGCGGGATAACTGCCAGGGTGGCCTTTCAGAGGAATGATTTAAATGAGGCCCATTCTGTTCTCAGGTGACTGGATAAATTGAGAGGCAACTGTTTGAAGAAGAGTAGGTGCCGTCTTCCTGGTGTTCTTAACCAATGCTTACCCCCAAGCCCATCACTTTAAGAGCACCTCTCATTTGTCAAAACATTGCAAACCTTTCTTTAAAAATACTTCATTTACAGTTAATATTTTAATATGACACTATGTAAATGGCATTATTGGTTTGATTTATCACATTTAAACCCCAGGTGGCACCAATAATGAGTGAGAGACCTCATGGAGCAGCCAGGCGGAGGGGCCCAGCACCCAAGCGAAGATCACCATTGAGAGCATCACCTGCAAGGTCACCACAAAGAGAGCCGAGGTCACCAAGGGTTCCTCGAAGGCCAGAAGAGCGGAGTCCCCGTGGGAGACTGCCAGTTAGTCCCAGAGCCAGACAAAGTAAGAGAATTTCAGTCCTGTTGTTTCTTTTGTATCTCCCTGCGCTATCTTTCTCTTATTTAACCTTTCTTTCTCAGTTGAGTGACTGATAATGCCACTTCCAAATGCAATTCATTAATAGGAGCAAACCGTTACTAAATGAATAATGCTGCGCCTTGGATGTAATTTTGTGGGACAATGGACAGTCAAAAGCATCAACAAATTGACCTTCTCCAGTATTTCATCGACAGTATAAAGCAGGTCACTTCTTTTTTTTCCTTCAGAACCTACTAGTAGGGTAGCAGACTGTGATATACCAATGTCCAGGCACATTTTTTAAAATTAATCTTAATTATACTGGGGTAATACCTGTTGCACAAGGCATATCATTCTGTGGTAGAAATGAGACAGAGCACTGTTTTAAGCATGCTGCAACATCATGTTCAAAATCAGGAATGAGTAATTTGCTAAGATTTGGCAAGCTGTCATTGGTGACTGGAGATTTCAGGAGTTGGTTTTGGACTTGGGTACAGGGAGTACAGTTTTGAAATTGCAGCACCCTGTCATGAAAGTAGGATAGGAACAAACCAGGCGATGCAGATAGACTAGTAATGGAGAAAAAGACTGGAAAAGTGTTTTTTAGGTGAATGCAGGAATGGAGTCAACTGGGGAAATCTTGCTAAAGTTTACAGGATCCATGTCTTTGTATAGAAACTGAATTGATTGGCCCTAACTGAAAGGGGAATCATTTAAAGAAAAGTCTGAAGTGGGGATTGTACCCCTGAGAGCAACAGAGGATTAATAGATGCATTCAAAATGGAGAACAAATTGTGAAAACCTTTAAGATCCAGGGCCATGCCCTTTGGATCTCTGCGGCCTCTTTCTCCCCTCTCTGTCCCCACCATGTATTACCTCCATCCCTGCAAACAGCACACTGCACCTTACACTCTCATCGAAGAGCACACATCATCCTCGCACCTGGGGGCAGGTACAATGGTTTGTGCTCAGTCATATTGGGTTATTAAAATGCAGGCTTGCTGCTTACTATCACTGTAAAACTAAGAATGTCTGTTTGTAGGACCTCCAGCGCCTGCCTTGCGTAGGAGGTTCCGCCCAGGCACCAGGGCCTTGATGCAGATACGCAAATATCAAAAGTCGACGGATTTGCTGATAAGGAAGCTGCCGTTCAGCAGAGTGGTGAGTTGTGATAAGGGCTGGTGACCAATAGCAAAAATGCTGAATGGTAACTAGAAACAAAAGTGCTCTTTGCAGATTATTTGGTATTTTTGTCAGCAATATGGATGGACTGTCAGAATTCAGCTCTAGCAGATATAGCTGCTTGGTATTGGGATCGCAATATTACAATTTCTATGTGACAAGGATTATAAGTCAGTTATGGAAAGCAAAATTGGGTTGCTAGAGAATTGGGAGAAGAACAGTATCTGTTGTTCAAATAAAGTGGCTTACCACCTTCTCAAGAACAATTAGGAATGGGCAGTAAATGCTAGCCTTGAGGTTTCAGTGTGTTCGGCTAGCTTACAAAACAGACTATTTGTGGGATCCAGGGTTCTGTAAATTGGGCAGAAATTGTTTCATCAGTACAAACCAGGTAGAGCACTGTCTGATTTTGGGTAGTATATTTTAAGAAGTGGACAGATACAAAAGGGATTGAGTACGTGATTGAGATAATCATGTACTAGAAGCCCCTTCCAGTACAATCATTTTTTTGTGATGGCAGAGCTATTCGTAGTTAACACTGATGGCTATTTTATAGAGTCTTACAGCGTGGAAACAGGTCATATAGCCACCGAGTGCATACTGACCACCAAGCACCCAGGTACACTAATCCTATGCTAATCACATTGTATTCTCCCTACAGTCCCATCAACTCCCCTCAGTTTCTACCACTCATCTACACACTAGGGATATGTTACAATGGCCAATTAGCCTACGAGCCACGTGTTTGGGAATGTGGGAGGAAACTGGAGCACCTGGGAGGTACCCACATGCTCATGCTCAACACAGTCAGCACAGAAGTCCAGGTCAAAGCTGGGTTGCTGGAGCTGTCAGGCACAAGCTGTTTCACTGTGCCACTCTATGTTGGATCATGGAGTATCAAGGGCTGCAGAATCAAACCGATATTTAGAAATGGATGCAAAATAATAACTTGAAAGGTGGGAGACTCAGAGGATGGAATTTAGTAAAAGGCTGGTTCAGACACTGCGGGCACCATGGGTTGACCATCTGTTCAATCGAAAAACCTAAAGCTAAAACATAAACCTATTCATTGAGTCAAGAGGAAAGTAATTATTACGTAGGTGTTTCCTTGTTTCGTGAAAGAGTTGTGTTCTTGGAAAAGATTCCATTAAACAAAATTTTGTGAATTGAAAATGCTGGGGAAAATTCACTGTGGGTATTTAGGTACAGTACATTTCTATGGGTTTTGAGTGCATACTGTTTCTTATACTGAACAATGGATTTTTAAATCAAAGGCACATATTCCAAAGACTCAATGGTATTGTGTTGAAAATTTGTCACATGTTTGTTAGTTGAGGAATGCCTATAGAAGGACTGAGTGTGAACAGTAAACATTTATCCTATAGGTGTTTAATATAAGCATTGATTCTGCTGGGTGACACTCAGAGAAGTGAGATGAATAGAGTTAGCATGAGCACTCAATGAAGACTGCTAACCATTTTCTGGGGCTTATTCTTTTCAGGTTCGTGAAGTGGCTTCTCGGTTTACAAGAGGTGTAGATTTCAGATGGCAAGCAAATGCTTTATTAGCACTGCAGGAGGTAAGAAGTGAGTTACCAGAGAGGAAGCTTCTCTTGCCAGCTTCTTAATATAGTGTTCTGTTTTTCTTTATAATTCACCTCAGATGGCTTGCTAAAAAATTAGCAGTCTTGGAGATGTTATAGCAATGCTTGGAAATATAATGGGTGGGACTACACAAACACAAGAGGAAGTCTTAAAACCAGAGTTGGAGAATGGGAATTGGAGTCCATCAGTGTAAGTACTGTCACGAACCAGCAACAAAAGAAACACACTGAGCATGATTTAGTGTTAAAAACTATTTTATTAATTACTACTTATGATAATACGTAAAATAAAAGTAAAAATGTTAGTATGTTAGAATTCAAAAATGTTAAACCTCGAACGTTAACCCCAAAACTAAACTCATCGTGTGTGTGTGTGACAAAGTCCCAAACTCCCAGTTCCGGAATGGTTCTTAAAGTTCAGTTCCGCAAGCCATAAGGTGAAACATGAGCAAGGGCTTCTTCAACAACCACCGTTGTCTGAAGATAAGACGTAGATGTAGAGAACATAGGGAGAGTAAATACGAAATCCAAATGTTCCACGATGGAACCCCAAACGACACTTCAGTGTTTACTCGGTAGTGACTTCCTCACCCCGAAAAGCATCTGAATCGTGGTCGTCCACACAAATACCTGTTTCCTTCTACAGGTCATCAACAAAGTGAACTCCACTGGATTACTTCCAACTTCCATACATGGATTTCAGTCGCAAACACAGTTATTGTTTCTCATCCATCGATAGAGAAAACAAGCAGGCTGGTGTCTCTCTCCCTTCTCTCTCTCCTTCTTCTTACTTCTTCAACAACGTCATTACGTCCTTTATCTTCTATTGACGTAAGCACGCCCCACACACACATACACACACACTCTCTATCTTAAAGGGACTTTCACTGAGTCCGTAACAGTACTCAAAGGTGAATGAGGATGAAAGGCAATTTGGAACTCTGGAAGGGGTTGGGTAGTGGCTGGTGAGGCAGGGAAAATAAATTCAACAGCACTCATTCCCATTTGTTTGTGATGTTCCTCAGAAGCAGATCTGGTGCAAGAGGTCTTGGCAGTTCTACCTTTCTCATAACCAGTAGTAGGAATGGGGCCAGAAATCTGTTTTTTCAGCAGCAAGCTTTCTGTCCTAGGGATTGGTTGGGTCAGTTCTTTCCACAAGCCAAAGTAGGCATGACATGCTGAATAGCTTCTGTGCTGTAGACAGTAGAAATCTTTATATAATAAAAGTACATCAATTGGATCTGTTTAACCAGATTTCCCTTGTGCTGTGCTGCCCTGCCCAACTAAGCAGCAAAATCCCAGTGTAATTTATCCAACTCCTTTAGGGTAGATGATAGGAAACTTTTTCTCCATAGCAGAGTTGTCTATAACTAGAAGGCATAGGTTTATGGTAAAGTGTAAAACATTTGGAGGGGATTAGAGGAATTTTTTTTCTACCCAGAGGGTAGTTGGATCCTGAAAATGTTGCTCGAAGGAGTGGTGGAGGCAGGTACTCTCTCAATGTTGAAGAAGGAACCGGATGAGTACTTCAATTGCCAAGGAATAAGACAAAGTGCTGGTAACTGGGTGTAGCTTGGATGTGTACTTGATGAACTAATGGGCTGTTTCTGTGCTGTATGACTCTGACACTTTCCTCCATCCCTGGGTACATTACATAAATTTATTGGATGCCTTTATGCAAATGACACATCTGCAGAAGATTTGCACTTCAGTGAAGAGCAGGGCAAGTTGGCAGCCTGAGGTCGTCCTCCCAGCTTGCTGCCTGTCTCAATCCCTACGCTGGCAATCTGCAGGGGTGCAGCCCCTGGGGCTTGCTACAGTCCAGCACTTATGGCAACAGACTTTGAGAGTCACAGCTTAGAGTCATAGAGTTATACAGCACAAATAGACCCTTTGGCCCAACTTGTTCATGCCGACCAAGTTGTCTACATGAGCTAGTCCTATTTCCCTGTGTTTGGCCAATGTCCTTCTAAACCTTTCCTATCCAGGTACCTGTTTCTGTCTTTTATATGTTGTAATTGTACCTGCCTCTACCACTTCCTCGGGCAGCTTGTTCCATATTCCCACCATCCCTGGGAAAAAGATTGTGTCCATTTACTTATCATTGCCCCTAATGACTTTATAAACCTCTCTATAAGGTCACCCCTCAGCCTCCTACGTCCTAAGGAAAAAAGTCCCAACTATCCAGTCTGTCCTTGTAGCTCAAGCCCTGCAGTCTTGGTAACATCCTTGTGAATCTTTCCTGCACCCGTTCCAGCTTAATGACATCTTTCCTGTACCCAGGTGACCGGAACTGCACACAGTATTCCAAGTGCAGTCTCACCAACATCTTTTACATCTCTAAACCTGACAACCAGACTCTTGTATTCAGTGCCCTGACCAATGAAGATAAGTGTGCCAAATGCTGCCTTCACTATCCTGTCTACCCATGTCTTCACTTTCAGGAAACTGTACCTGTACTCCTAGGTTCCTCTGTTCTATAACACTTTTCCAGGGCCCTACCATTTACTGTGCAAGTCCTGCTTTGGTTTAATTGACCATAGTGCAACACATCGCACTTGTCTGAGTTAAATTAATTTGGTATTTGGCCCACTTCCCAAGTTGGTCCAGATCCCCATGTAAACTTGGCTAACACTTTTAACTGTACATTACACCATCAATTTTGGTGTCATCTGCGAAGTTACCACAGATGACCCAGCACTAATCCCTGTAGCACATCACTAATCACAGGCCTCCAGTCTGGAAAAACAACCCTCCTCCACCAAGCCAATTTTCATCCAGTTGGTGAGATCACTATGGATTTCATGTGATCTAACCTTGCAGACCAGACTACCATTTGGGATCTTGCCAAGGGCCATGTAGACAATATCCACAACTCTGTCTTCATCAATCCTCTTGGTCACCTCTTCATAAAAACTCAATTAAATTTGTGAGACACAATTTGCCACCACAAGGCCATGCTAACTATCTCTAATCAGTCCTTGACTTTCCAAATGCTGGTAGATCCTGTCCCTTAGAATCCCCTCCAGTGACCTCACCACCACTGATGTTAGGCTCACTGGCCTGTAGTTCTCTGGCTTGTTCTTGCTGCCTTTCTTGAATAAAGGCACAAAATGAGCTACCCTCTTCCAGTACCTCATCCATGGCTAAGGAAGATACAAATTTATCTGCTAGATCTCCTGAAATTTCTTCCCTAGCTTCCCACAATGTCCTAGGATGCACTTGGTCAGGCCCCTGAGATTTGTCCACCTTAATATGCTTTAAGCTTCATGCGTCACTAGCGAATAGTTGTGGAACTAAATCACTGCCGCCCTCGCTTCACACCATCACCCATTCCAAACCCTAGACTTTCCGGTTCTCCTCTCCTCTCCTCCTACAGTTTTCACCTGCCCATCATCCCTCCCTTATCTGGTTCCACCTATTACCTTCTTCACTTATCAGATTCCTTATCTGCAGCCTCGTGTTCCCATTTATCACCTTCCAGCCTTTTTGTCTCAACTGCCAACGCCCCCCACCGCACCCCCAGCTCCATGTTCCCCTTTTCTCTCTTTCCTTGTCTACCAGCTGCTGTCTCCTGATTCCACCCTCCCCTACCTGATTCCACCCTTCCCCCTCACCCACCTGGCTCCATCTGCCCATTATCTCTCACCTGGCCTGCCAGCCCCTGTGTTCACCCCTTCCTCTCACCTCTTTATTCTGGTTATTCCCCTCTACGCAGTCCTGATGCAGGGCCTCAACCCGAAATGTCATCTATCTCTTTGCCTCCACAAAGGCTGCTTGCCCCTCTGAGTTCTTCCTGCAGTTTGTTTTTGTCTCAGATCACTCCTCCTTTCTCCATGGCAGCTGGATTGACAATTGACTTAAGAAGTCATCTAGGTCCCTTGCATTTCAGAGGTGGAAGATGCTGAGTTGGTGTAGTTTCATAGGTTAGGGGAACAAGCAGTCTTTCAAACTGGAGATAGTGTAATACTGATAATGGACAGTATAGGGCACTGTTGGACTATTGTGTTTACTGGTTTGGTGATGCCCCCTCCCTTATTTCTATATTAAAGTCTTTCTAAAAGTAGCTGAACTCTGGCAGAAGGTTAGCCTTGAACACTGTAGGCTCCCAAATTAAGCAAATATCTGCCAATTATGATTTCCTAAAAAGTACAGGTTGTTAGAAACAATGCAGAGCCGCATATATCTGCGATCATGAGAGGTATTGAATTTAAATGTAGCTAAACTTGCTGTTTCCACCAACTTCTATTAACACTACTGTCCTTTGGGATTAAAATGCCGCCAGAAAATCCCACTTGTCTTTTTGCTGCGCTTATGATTTAACAAATTTTATTGAATGCTTTCATCAATTAGCTGTTTATTAAAACAAAGTTCCTGAAGAAACCTCCATAACTACATCTGTGAGTAGGCAACCCTCAGGATCAATATTTGCAGTAAAATTGACATAAAAGAAGCCACTTTTTTAAAAAAAATACCAACCACAAGTTTGGCAAAAAATGGAATGTGAAAACTGGAAGAGGTTGTTCTATAACCTGCTGTAATTGTGGTTAATCTGTGGCTTTACTCCAGGTCCTACCTATTCCCTAGTTCCATTGATACCCTTTTGGTTAAGAAAAATCTATCAACTAATGACAAAACCACCTTGGGTTGCTATTTGCAGATGACAATCCCAAATCTCTCCCATCCTCTGCATGTTGAAGTGTTTCTGAATGTCAGACCAGAAGCCTGGCTCAAACTTTTAGAAGTAAGGAACAAGGTTCTAAGAAAGGGTTGGTGACCTGAAATATTGACTGGTTTCTCTTTCCATAGATGCTGCTTGACTGGCTAAGTTCTTCCAGCATTCCTGTGTTTGTTTCTAATTCTTAGTCTCTGCATCAGCCTTGGATTCCCAAATGGCAGAAGTAGTTCATCACCACTTTCTTTACCAGTTGCCTTTTAATATCTGAGTGTTTTTTAAAAAGGACAGGTTGTCCAGTCATTATCACATTTCCTGACTCAAAGGTCTGAAATTACATTCATTAACACTTTGACCCTCCCTTCTCTTCTCAGATTCTCAAAACTGTGACTAAGATTTTGGTTGTCTGTCCTGATATCTTTTAATCTGGCTTGATGTCAGATTTTGTCACAAATCTGCTATTATCTAGATTTATTATACACTTCAAATAAATGTAACTGTTGTGGAAGCTCTGTGCAAATTGTGGAATGCATCTGTTGATTATTGATCAGGCATCAGTGTTGTTGTTCAGTGTCCCAGCACCTTTATGGAGCACAAGTTTCTTTTGAGTTGGAATTGAGTCAGTCAGAAATCATCATTCATTCAACCAGTACCTATTCCAATCTGAAACTGGGAGTCCCCTTCCCAATATAAATAGCAACCTCAGAGCATGGAATATTTTCTGAACCCAGAAGTGATCAGTGTAAAAAAAAAGACAAAACAGAAAAAAATTATGCAGCAGTGATTGTACTTCAAGAAATTTCTTGTGGGTAAAACATATTAGGATGTTTCAAGGTCGTGAAGGGCATTGTAATAACCTCCATTCTTTTGCTGCTTTCCTTAATTCCCATTGTAATTCAGGGATTTGTTCTTGGTCCTGTTCTACAGGCAGCGGAGGCGTTTCTGGTGCTGCTCCTGGAGGATGCCTACCTCTGCACCCTGCATGCCAAGCGAGTCACCCTGTTTCCCAAGGACGTACAGCTGGCCCGAAAAATAAGGGGAATTCAGGCAGGTTTGGGTTAACACAGCAGAACCAAGTGTTTAGGTCAGTTCTGCTATGTTCCCCTCCCTCCTTTGTGCACCTGTGCCAAAAAAAACTTTCCTCACTTCCAATAAGGAGACAGGACTATTTACCAGAGAGTGGGATATGGGAAATGTGCTCTGCCACTTCATTCCTGGGCCTCATGGTGACTCTCAGGTGATGCATCATTGTGGCATGCCCATATTGCCTCCTCTCTCGAATAGATGCTCAGTCATTTTAAGCCATTTTTTATTTTAGTTGTGCCACAATGCTCTCCAATTGGAAGACGTCAGCAACTGATGTCACTGAGCATAGTAGCTGTTCTTCAGTGCAGCTGGCCAGGATTTCTTGGCCTCCACCCCCACTTCCCCCCCCACACACCTCAAACCTAGCCAAGCTTACTGGTCTGAGAAGTGCTTGTGGAACATACGTTGATTATTGATCAGGCTGTGCTTGATCGGACAGGAGTATCCTGCCCCAGCACTTGTATCTTAATCTCATCCTTTCCTGAGCACAAGCTTCACTGAGATAAGTTAACACACATTTGACCATTGCCTATTTCAATATGAAACTGGGAATCTCTGTCCAATATAAATGGTAAGCATGGAGTATTTGGTGAATGTAAATATGGTTGGTGGAAAAAAAAATCTCCTTTTAAGGAGGTGGCAGGGAGATTTGTACAACCTTCTTTTCATCATCACTGAGCTGCAGTAAGTCTCCCACCCCAAAGAATGAATTTGCCTACCAGGGGAGGGGAACAAAACAATTCTGTCCCTATCTTGTCAGTTTTCCAGTGAAGGTTGTGCATTTGTGCAGAGGATGGGATTATCTAATGCCAATCGCCAGCTAGAAGGGTGATTTGGTATTAAATAATGTAAATTTAATTTTGACTGTTCTGTCACTAGTAGGTACAGCCAGCAAGAGAGCAGCTATAGGGAGATCTTGGCCAATGAACACATTGTGCTTGCACTCCCTGAACTTTTCTTGAGCTTTGAGAGCTGGTTTTAACTGCTGTTCCTTTACCTTTAGTATGCAATAGATTTTACTTTTTTTTAATGTACTTTTTATGATGGTTAAGTTTCTACACTTTTGCAGGCAGAAGAATAGCCCCATTGGTAATCTGGGGACTTGTATTGATACTCCCTTCCCTGGCACCTTCATGGTGGGGCCTGAGTAGCTGAAGGTTGAGACCATGACCCCACCCTAACGCATGTTCCCCTAACATCTTACAACCCTCTACCTTTCTCTGTGTCCTCTGGTTGTCATTCCCAGGTGGCTATAACTCTTTGGGAATAAAGGGGACATTTGGATAAAGCCAAACCATCAGCAGAGACAGTGAGATATTAATCATTTTGTAGGCTGTTTTGAAGGATGTTGGTGGGAAACCCTCCCTCTGTTATTCTGCTGTCGGTTAACTTTAATGCTAACATATCACTGAAATAAAAAGTCCCAAATTAAGTGATTTTAAATATTAGCTTCATCTGTGTTTCTCTGTAGTTATTGTTTTAAATCACTCATCTGACTTTTAAAAATAATTTAAAATATATTTTGCAAACATTTCTTACCGACTTTTCTAAACCAACTCTGAAGAAACTTTCCTCCAACTGGTCAAAAAGTTGCCACATTTTCAGTCAACCAGAAATCGGTTTGTCCTAAATTTTGACCCAACCCCATTGCCTGATGACTCCATGAATGGTATGGTAAATTTCAGGAAAAACTAAAGGCATAATGTAATTGCTTGTTATGTAACTAAGTAGAATTGCCAGACACTGAGATGGAAAAGATTGCTTTTAATGTCCAAATGCTGTTTCCTTCAGTGCCAGGAGGTATGGACTACCTCATTCAATGTGTGTGTGAGGGAGAGAGCTATGTATTTTTACCTGTTCAGATTTTTTTAAATTGTGGTCCATTTAAAACGATTGTTATTAAGTATTTTCCTCCTGTGCCATCAGTACCCTATTGTCAGTTCTGATGCACTTTGCTTGTTAGTCGCACATAAATCTTATTATGCAAAGCTCCAAACTTTCCAAAAACACTTTGTGTATAGACCTTTTGGCCCATCATACATATGTTGGCTCTTTGAAAGATTATCTCAATATCCTGCCTTTAGCCTGCAGCTTTTCAAATGTACCTGTTGAGCATAAATCTTGTACATCACCCACAGGGACCCCATACAAGTATCCCAGTTAATAGTGCTCCAATTTGTGTTACACTATAGAATTCCCCCCTCTATCCCTGGAAAGTATAAAGCTGACTGGCTGGGTCAGGAAGGTGCAAAAAAACAGTCACAAGTTTTGAAGGGCATTGCTCCATGTGTTACTTCACTACCTGTATAAAGCACAGGTATTGTAGCTGAGATCATGCTTATTTCAGGTTACCAGCGCTTCCATGTATTAAGAGAAGTGGAATACTTTGGAGCATGTTTCAAAGATTTGGGAGTTGTAAATAGAGTTTAAATAAAAATCTTGATAATTAAGATGCAGAAAAAAATGTGCTTGTATTTTCTTACTGCAAAATGCAATAAAATAAAGGTTTGAGTATTGGGTCAATTTTGTAAAAACCTGTCTTAAGATTTCTTTGAACCAGGGATGTGGGGTATTTGACTGGGTTATGATCATGAATGATGTGTGGGCTGTGCAGTGGTAGCATACCGTATGATTATTTTACAAACTTTACAAAGTCTTTGCTGGTAGATATGTCCTTATTAATATCCTACACATGGTTAACAATTTACATAAGGAATGGGAATTTGAGCAGGCCATTTGGTATTTCAAGCCTGTCATTCATTGTCTTTTTTTTTCAATTATCACTTGAGACAGACAAACAGGTTTCGGTAGTACTTTAGGTAATGTATCAGGCACCCAGGGCTCACATGACAGGGAGGGGTTAATTTTAATTTTGGGTGGACAATGTAATGCTGACAACATGCACAGCAGACTCCATTGTATATCTTTGCTGGGGAAAATAGGCTAAGATGTGTTTTAGAAGTTGCTATCTTTCAGAGTGAGATGCTAAATCAAGTTTTCTTAGTACTTGAAAGTTTTCTTTCCTAGGTGGCCCAGACTGACGACTGTGGCTCCTGCTTTCTCAGTGAGTTAACTATCTTGAGTGCACCCTAAATTGGTCCCTATGTGGGCTCAGTGATTCAGTGAGCTAAATCCCTCTTGCAACAGTCTGCCCTCTCAACTGAATGTAAAAGGTCCCTTGGGACACTATTTTGATGAGGAATAAGCAGAAGATGGGGGCTGTGGGCAAGAGAGGTGGGTGTTCTGCCTGGAGTGTTGAGCCAATATTTTCTCAATCAACATCACTTTTTAACAAAATACAGAGCTTTCTATTAGCAAATTGACTGAGCTTCTGACTTTACAATACTGATCATGGCATGGTGCCCCTTTGGTTGTGAGCATCAAGAAGCATGTGGTAGTGTTTTTTTCATTCTTTCCACGTGGGTGAGTCTCTAGACAAGGAGAGATTCTCTCCATGACAACTTGACAAGGAGGCAGAAATGACTTGGGGTGGTTGGTCAAAAGTTCTAGAGGTGTGTACAGGTCTTGTCTGACATCCTGGTCCCGAATTTGCCAGAGGTGAGGCATCTGGACCAGTGTATACACATTCCTAGCTATGGAGACTCGGAGGCAAACTCACTCCAGAATTAGACAATGTGTGTGCTAATGTTTTAATATATCGCTCTAAACTTTGCTCACCCACAATCTTCCTCCATTTAGATAATCTACCTTTAGCTTCCTCTTACCGAAGTGCATGACCTTGCACTCTTCCACATTCATTTGCTTGGTTTTCACCCACTCATTCAATCTACCCTCTATCCTTTTGCAGAGTCCAAATATCCTTATTGCAATAAGCCCTCCTTTCTAGTTATTGGTTACATCCTCTCAACCTCAGAAAGACCCATTTATTATGACTGGTTATTGCATAGGAGACAATCTTCACGCTAACACACTTTGCCCAATGCCATGAGCTCTTGTATTGTCCAACAGCCTTGTATTTGTCAAATGCCTTATGAAAATCCAAATACTACATCTACACATTCCTCTCAATCCTTGCATCTTCAATGAACAGAAAATCTGTAAAACATGATTTAACTTTCATAAATCCACGTTGACTTGCTTTGATTCTATTAAATTTCTCTAAATTATGAGCTATTTCTTCCTTGATTATAGACACTGACATCTTACGAAAATTGGAGGTTAAGCTAACAGGTCGACGGTTCCCTGCTTTTGTCCTTGAATAATGAAGTCAGATTTGTGGTTTTCCAATTGCTGCTACCTTACCTGATCTCAATGAGTTTTGAGAAACTCAACCAATGGCTTCACCATCTCTGCAGCCATTTCCTTTAAAACTTTCTGCTGTAACCCATCAGAACTTAGTGACTTGTTTGCCTTTTATTCCTCGTAATATTGATAGTAAAGTTTCTTGCATACTGTCTGAAATTAGTCCATCAGATACTTCTGGGATATTTGCAGTCCTCCACCATGAAGACTGATGCAAAGTATTGATTTAACTTGCTTGCTATTTCCTTGTTTCCTATTATTAATTTCTCAGGCTCAGTCTCTAAGGGTCTTACCCTTGCTCTAATTACTCTTTTCCTTTTTATATATCCACAGCAACCCTTGCTGTTTGTTTTGATATTACTGAGCAATTTTCCTCCTGTAATCTATTTCCTCCCTCCTTATTAATGTTTTAGTCTCTCACTGCTAGTTCTT
Source organism: Pristis pectinata (assembly GCF_009764475.1). Lineage (NCBI taxonomy): Eukaryota > Metazoa > Chordata > Chondrichthyes > Rhinopristiformes > Pristidae > Pristis > Pristis pectinata. Next base: position 1,612,680 of record NC_067438.1, read on the forward strand.
CTAAAATTCCAGTCCCTTGGTCTACCACCAGCCCTTACCACCTTGAATGTTCAAATATTTAATATTGCTTGACTTTTTTAGCCAATGATAGTTCATCTTTCTCCTGGGATCCCTCTTTCTGATTGGAATAAATTTCTAGTATACTTCCAATTGGGATAAATTTAATAGGATCAAGAGCTATCGTTGTTAAAGAATGAATGACGTGGGAGCTTTCAGGATGAGCCAAAGTTCTTCATAACCAATGTTGTTCCTTTTCTGAAATTGTAATGTAAGAAGTTGAACAACTAGTTTGCACACAGCAAGCTCCTGCAAACAGCAATCCTATGATGATTTGTCAAAAACTATAGGCCAATACACCATAGAAGTAGAAAGAAAATGTTCCATGCTATCATTTGTGTGAAATGTTAATCTGAGATTCTATCCACAGTCAAGTAAAAGATTGTGGGGCAACCACCTGAAATATTCTGCCTGATATCTTGGGGTAATGTTCATCTCTCAACAGCTATCCCTAAAACAGAAGTGCAGATTAGTAAGTGGGTTGGGCTGCATCTTGGAGGCCAAGGGATGGTTGTTGTTTCGGATCGAGACCCTGCACCAGGACTGAGTGTAAAGAGAAAAAAACCAGTATATAGAAGTGACAGGGAGGGGTGAGACAGGGATCAGCCTAGATTATTTGATCATTATCTCATTAATGCTTATGAGGTCTTGCTGTGCACAATTCAACACATTCCCTATGTATCACACCAGCAAAAGTGGCTGTAAAGTCTGAGAAATTGGAAAGTGAAGAGGTTTGATGGGTCAAGTAGCTTCCTGACGATTAGAAGTAATGCAGTTTTACCCTTGTAAAGTAGTTGGTGACATGTAATAATTGATTGCACGTGGGATATTTCTCAAGGGACAAGGTTCCATGTGAGTGCGCCACTTGTATTGCACAACAAATGCAGGTTAAAGAAATTGTCCAATTAATCTGAGCCTTGAGAGCTTGTCAAGGGTGTGACTGTTGCGTGGGATTGCATTACTTTAATTAACATAGGGTTGCCACAGTCAAGGAATGTGCTTGCCAAACAAATTGTCCTTCTATTCTCTTCCTCCTTGACTTTTTCCTCCAGTTCTCATTGAGAAGTGATGTCTGTCAATTGCACACAGTTGTTAATTGCAAATTGCCGATGTTCACCTGGCAACTCAATCCCCACAGAAAGACAGGGCACATCTCTCGGGATTGTCAAGCATAAAGTAATAATTGGCTTGGGAACAATTAACATTTGACGTGTTAACATGGTGTATCTTCATGGAGCAGAGCCTGTGGTGTGCTGTTTATTCCCCTCCCCCATCTTGGTTCCTCATCTCGCTATAGTTTTAAGGACCTGCTCTTAGAATGTGTGCAATTCTTGTCTCTTTACTAAAAGGAAGGCATGAACATATAGATTCCTCCCTGCCCCCGCCAAAAAATGTACTTTATTCATAAATTTGTAAATGTATAACACATTACTATTAACAGCACAAAACATATTTCATTTGCTTGCCAGATATACAGTGGCATGCAAAAGTTTGGGCACCCCTGGTCAAAATTTCTGTTACTGTGAATAGCTAAGTGAGTAAAAGATGACCTGATTTCCAAAAGGCATAAAGTTAAAGATGACACATTTCTTTAATATTTTAAGCAAGATTACTTTTTTATTTCCATCTTTTATGGTTTCAAAATAAAAAAGGAAAAGGGCCTGAAGCAAAAGTTTGGGCACCCTGCATGGTCAGTACTTAGTAACACCCCCTTTGGCAAGTATCACAGCTTGTAAACTCTTTCTGTAGCCAGCTAAGAGTCTTTCAATTCTTGTTTGGGGGATTTTCGCCCTTTCTTCCTTGCAAAAGGCTTCTAGTTCTGTGAGATTCTTGGGCCGTCTTGCATGCACTGCTCTTTTGAGGTCTATCCACAGATTTTCGATGATTTTTAGGTCGGGGGACTGAGGGCCATGGCAAAACCTTCAGCTTGTGCCTCTTGACGTAGTCCATTGTGGATTTTGAGGTGTGTTTAGGATAGTTATCCTGTTGTAGAAGCCATCCTCTTTTCATCTTCAGCTTTTTTTTTACAGACAGTGGGATGTTTGCTTCCAGAATTTGCTGGTATTTAATTGAATTCATTCTTCCTTCTACCAGTGAAACGTTCCCCGTGCCACCTGCTGCAACACAAGCCCAAAGCATGATCGATCCATTCCCGTGCTTAACAGTTGGAGAGGTGTTCTTTTCATGAAATTCTGCACCCTTTTTCCTCCAAACATACCTTTGCTCATTGTGGCCAAAAGGTTCTATTTTAACTTCATCAGTCCACAGGACTTGATTCCAAAATGCATCAGGCTTATTTAGATGTTCCTTTGCAAACTTCTGACGCTGAATTTTATGGTGAGGACACAGGAGAGTTTGGAGAAAAAAGGGTGCAGAATTTCATGAAGAGAACACTCCTCCAACTGTTAAGCACGGGGGTGGATCAATCAAGCTTTGGGCTTGTGTTGCAGCCAGTGGCACAGGGAACATTTCACTGGCAGAGGGAAGAATGAATTCAATTAAATACCAGCAAATTCTGGAAGCAAACATCCCACCATCTGTTTTTAAAAAAAAAAGAGCTGAAAATGAAAAGAGGATGGCTTCTACAACAGGATAACTATCCTAAACACACCTCAAAATCCACAATGGACTACCTCGGGACACAAGCTGAAAGTTTTGCCATGGCCCTCACAGTCCCCCGACCTAAAAATCATAGAAAATCTGTGGATAGACCTCGCAGTGCATGCAAGACGGCCCAAGAATCTTGCAGAACTAGAAGCCTTTTGCAAAGAAGAATGGATGAAAATCCCCCAAACAAGAATTGAAAGACTCTTAGCTGGCTACAGAAAGTTTACAAGCTGTGATACTTGCCAAAGGGGGTGTTACTAAGTACTGACCATGCAGGGTGCCCAAACTTTTGCTTCGGGCCCTTTTCCTTTTTTGTTATTTTGAAACTGTAAAAGATGGAAATAAAGTAATCTTGCTTAAAATATTAAAGAAATGTGTCATCTTTAACTTTATGCCTTTTGGAAATCAGGTCATCTTTTACTGGCTTAGCTATTTACAGTAACAGAAATTTTGACCAGGGGTGCCCATACTTTTGCATGCCACTGTATATTAACATTTTTTTCCCTGGGCAGCCTGAGAACTTTTTATACAAGTTCCAGTCCCTCTGTATAGAGGTGGGATCACCCTAAACTGTGGCCTTTGTGGTAGCTGCACTCAACTTCAGTGTGTCCCACAGCATGTCATCCTGGGCCATGGAATATGTCAATTTGCAACATTTGGTTATGCACAGCCCCTTGTGTTCGAAGACCAAGGTTTAGATAGGCCAAACAAAATATATCCTCTGCTGCTCTTCCAGCAGCAGTTGGTTTGTCTCTGTATGTGTTCCTGAGCACAGTTGTCCTATGTGCAGCTGTATAGATGAACCTCAATAAAAAAAAAACAAGCTTTGGGGAAGTATCAGAACTTGTAGTTTTAAGGTGTCCAGAATGATTGAACAGGTGGGGACCTATTCTAACAACTAAAAGATGGTCTGCTGCAATTCTCTAAAATCGTTGGTTGGTTGGACTGGAGAGATGTGGAGAGAATGTTTCAACTTGTGGAAGCCATACATTCCAAGACTAACTAATAAATCCAACAGGGAAATCAGGAGAAGTATCAGAGACTGCTTGGAAGACTATGAGCAGTTGTTGTAGCAAATAGCAGTACTATGATTAAATGGAAAGCAAAGGATAAAAGCTAAAAGGGCTGAGATGAAGTGAATGGAGATGTTGGGTACAAGCTCCAACACAGGAGATAGACCTAATGGCCTGGATCTTTGCATTGTTTCCTAGGTATCTGTTTTTGATTCTTGTTTCTCATACAGGGTTACCTGGCCAGTGTAACCCCATGCAAGAGACAAAGTTATCCTCACAGCAAGTACTCAGGCCCTTCAGCCTATTCTTTTTGTGCCAGCTGTTTGATAGAGCTCTCCAATTAGCTCCATCCCCCTGCCTTTCCACCTCAACTCTTGTGTATTTCTCTTTTTAAAAGTTCCAATTGGATCTGCTTCCACCGCTCTTTTAAGAAGTGCCTTCTCCATCACAACATTGTGTAACTAAAACCTTTCCTCATCTCCCCTCTGGTTCTTATGCCAATCTGCTTAAATCTGGGTCCTATGATCATCTGCCAATGGAAATAGTTTGTCCTTATTTACTCTTTCAAAACCGTTCTTTGTCACTTTGATCCTCCATCACCTGATTAGCCAACACTCAGTACCCTATCACCTTGTCACGATCACATTACTATTTGTGGGATCTTGCTGTGTGTTCCTTCAATAAAGTAGTGACATCACTTCAAGAAATGTCTCATTAGCTGTGAGGTGTTTTGGGACATCCCAGTAATGTGAGGTGTGAGTGTTTACTTTGCTATCTCTGTCACTGCACCATTTTAATTGCACCCCACTTGTTTATAACACCTTTGTTCAAGTGTCTTGCTAATTCCTGGCTCAGTCTGGTGCCTGTCTGCTGGCTCCTACTTGCCTTACCCTCCCCCATATCCCCCAACTACCAACTACACCTAGGGAGGTCCCAGAAAGGAATTCTCAGTAGGTGCTTACCTGGGTGAGGGCAGGGTGGGCTCAGGCTCCTGCGATTGTGCAACTTCATGGGCCAATTGTATTCTCTAGTCCCTGTGGGCTGCAATTAAGTTGGAAGCATAGTATGAAATGTTAGCTGGAGCGGGCTGATTGTCACTGTAGGCAGTTCTCAGTGAATTCTGAAAGCACAACACCTCACCACTATTTACAGCTTAACCACTTGCTTTACCAAATGAAGGCACATCAATCAGGCTACTAGTAGTCTCTTCCTGCACTCGCAGTGCAGAAATGACAAGTTAGCCCAACTGGTCCACGCTGCTCACCTGCCTCCTTCCATCCCCTCCCTATCTTACACCCTATCATCATATCTTTCCATTCCTTTCTCCCTCCTGTGTTTATCCAGCTCATCTTTAAATGCATCTCTGTTACTAACCTCAATCACTCTGTCTAGGAGTTCCATGTTCTCTGCATTCTTTGAGTAAAGGAGTTTCTCCTGAACTTGATGGAATTCATTACTGATAGCCCCCTGATTCTGGTCTCGCCCAGAAGTAGAAAGGTATTCTCTCTGTCTACTCCATTAAACTATTTCAGTATCTTGGAGTCCTCTGACAGAGGTTCAGAGCTTAGTCTATTCAAACCTGATATTAATAAATTCTTATGCCCAGTATCTTTCCTGTTTACCTGTTGCATCCTCTGCAGTGCTTGTACCCCTTCATTAAATGGAGACCAAAAGCATGCACAGTACATCATTGTTTAAATGTCCAGATACCAGTGAGTTGGCAGTATAAAGGTGTTGGTTAGATTCTGCTTATGTTTGATGGTATAAAATGTGCAATTGTGAGTGAGCTCTTCACAACTCTCCTGACTTTAATTTGAACTGAAACCGTGGAGAAGAACGTAAAGTCAGTTGTTGATTTACTGTTACCAATTTGCAGTGTCAGAATCTCTCTTCTCTCTTTGCCTCACTAGGAGAGGGGCAAATGACTGGCAATTAAGCAGGCACAGCATTTCATAGCCTCTTGGAATAGAACATAGAACACTACAGCACAGTACAGGCCCTTTGGCCCACAATATGCCAACATTTTATCCTGCTCTAAGATCTATCTAACCCTTCCTTTCCACACATCTCCCTATTTTTCTATCATTCATGTGTCTATCTAAGGGTCTCTTAAATGTCCCCAATGTATCTGCCCCCACAACCTCTGCAGGCAGTGTGTTCCATGCACCCATCACTCTGTAAAATTAACATACCCCTGACATCCCCCTTATACCTTCCTCCAATCACCTTAAAAATTATGTCCCCTTGTGTTAGCCATTGTCGCACTGGGATAAGGTCTCTGACTGTCCACTCGATCTATGCCTCTTATCATCTTGTACACCTTTGTCAAGTCACCTCTCATCCTTCTTCTCTCCAAAGAGAAAAGTCCTAGCTCGTTCAACCTATCCTCAAAAGACATGCTCTCCAATCCAGGCAACATCCTGGTAAATCTCCTCTGCACCCTCTCTAAAACTTCCACATCCTTTCTATAATGAGGCGACCAGAACTGAACACAATACTCCGTGTGGTCTGACCAGAGTTCTATAAAGCTGCAACATCACCTCGTGGCTCTTGAACTCAATACCCTGACTAATGAAGGCCAACACTCCATACGCCTTCTTAACAACCCTATCGACCTGCGTGGCAACCTTGAGGGATCTATGGACATGGACCCCAAGATCCCTCTCCCCACACTGCCATTAACCTTATAATCTGCCTTCGAATTCAATATCCCGAAGTGTATCATTTCACACTTATCCAGTTGAACTTCATCTGCCACTTCTCAACCCAGCTCTGCATTCTATCAATATCCTGTTGTAATCTACAGCAACCTTTGTATCATCAGCAAACTTACTAACCCACCCTTCCACATCCTCATCCACGTCATTTATAAAAATCACAAAGAACAGATCCAGAACAGATCCCTGCAGAACACCACTGGTCACGGAACTCCAGGTAGAATACGCTCCATCTGCCACCACCCTCTGTCTTCTATGGACAAGCCAATTCTGAATCCACACAGCCAAGCTTCCCTGGATCCCATGCCTCCTGACTTTCTGAATAAGCCTTCCATGAGGAACCTTATCAAACGCCTTTCTAAAATCCACGTACACCACATCCACTGCTCTACCTTCATCGATGTGCTTTGTCATCTACTCAAAGAATTCAATCAGGCTCGTGAGGCATGACCTGCCCCTCACAAAGCCATGCTGATTGTCCCTAATCAGCCTATGCTTCTCTAAATGCCCATAAGTCCTGTCTCTAAGAATCTTCTCCAGTAATTTGCCCACCACTGAAGTAAGACTCACTGGTCTGTAATTCCCAGGGTTATCCCTACTCCCTTTCTTAAACAAAGGAACAATATTTGCCTCCCTCCAATCATCTGGCACTACTCCTGTGGCCAGTGAGGAAGCAAAGATCATCGCCAAAGGTGCAGCAATCTCTTCCCTAGCTTCCTGTAATAACCTTGAATATATCCTGTTTGGCCCCGATGACTTATCTATCCTAATGTTTTTCAATAGTTCCAGCACATCCTCTTTCCTCACATAGACATGCCCTAGCATATCAGCCTGTTGTACATCTCTCCCACTCCCACTCCCACACTGAAGCAAAGTATCCATTAAGGACCTCCCCTACCTCTTCCAACTCCAGGCATGTATCTCTGATCGGTCCTACCCTCACTCTAGTCATCTTCTCATTCTTCACATACGTGTAGAACACCTCGGAGTTTTCCTTGATCCTACTCGCCAAGGACTTCCCATGCCCCCTTCTAGCTTAAGAATAGTGCATTCTGAAGCTCCCCCCTGGCTACCTTGTATCTCTCCAGAGCCCTGTCTGATCCATGCTTTCTAAACCTCGGGTAAGCTTCTTTCTTCCTCTTGACAAGATATTCTACATCTCGTATCAACCATGGTTCATTCACTCTGCCATCCTTACCCTGCCTCAACGGTACAAACCTACCCAGATCCCCATGCAAATATTCCTTAAAAAACCTCCACATTTCTGCTGTGCGCTTCCCCAAGAACATCTGTTTCCAATTTACACTCCCAAGTTACTGCCTAACAGCATCATAATTCCCCCTCCCCCAGTTAAAGACTTTCCCATGTCATCTGCTCCTATCCCTCTCCAAGGTTATGGTAAAGGTCAAGGAGTTGTGGTCACTATCTCCAAAATGCTCTCCCACCAAGAGATCTGAAACCTGATCAGGCTCATTGCCAAGTACCAGGTCCAGTATGGCCCCTGCTGTAGTTGGCCTGCCCATATACTGTGTCAGGAATCCTTCCTGTACACACCAAACTAACTCCATCCCATCTATCCCATTTACACTAAGAAGGTGCCAATCAATATTAGTGAAGTTGAAATCTCCTATAACAACAACCCTGTTATTTTTGCACCTCTCCAAAATCTGCCTCCTCATCTGCTCCTCAGCATCTCTGCTGCTATTGGGGGGGTGGGGGGTGGGATCTGTAGAATACTCCCAATAGAGTGATCGCTCCCTTCCTGTTTCTGACTTCCTCCCACATTGACTCGGTGGATGATTCCTCCAGGACATCCTCCCTTTCTACAGCTGTGACACTGTCCCTGATCAGCAAAGCCACTCCCCCACATCTTTTACCTCCGCCCCTGTCCCTTATGAAACATCTAAACCCTGGAATATTCCAGCAGCCATTCCTGCCCTTGTGACAGCCAAATCTCTGTAATGGTCACCACATCATAGTTCCACATACTGACCTACGCTCTAAGTTCATCAGCCTTGTTCCTGATACTTCTCACATTACAGTAGACTCACTTCAGCCCATCCAACTGACTGCAATTTTGCCCTTTCAACTGCCTATCCTTCCTCACAGTCTTTCTACACTCTGCATCTACTTGTACACTAAATGAACCAAGCTCTGACCCACTCTGGTTCCCATCCCCTTGCCAAACTAGTTTAAACCCTCCCCAACAATTCTAGCAAACCCTCCCGCAAGAATATTGGTCCCCCTCCAGTTCAAGTGTAACCCGACCCTTTTGTACAGGTCGTACCTTCCCCAGAAGAGCTCCCAATGATCAATAAATCTGAAACCCTGCACCAATTTCTCAGCCATGCATTCATCTGCCAAATCATCCTATTCTTACCCTCACTGGCATGTGGCATAGGCAGAAATTACTACCCTTGAGGTCCTGCTTTTCATCTTCCTACCTAACTCCCCATTTTCCCTCTTCAGGACCTCATCTCCTTTCCTACCTATGTCGTTGGTACAAATATGCACCATGACTTCTGGCTGTTCACTAGAATGCTGTGGACCCAATCTGAGACGTATCCTGACCCTGGCACCAGTGAGGTAACATACCATCTGGGATCTCTTTCACGTCCACAGAATCTCCTGTCTGCTCCCCCTATTATGGAATCCCCTATCACTACCGCTCTCCTCTTCTCCCCCCTTCCCTTCTGCACCACACGACCAGGCTCAGTGCCAGAGACCTGGTCACTGTGGCTATCTCCTTGTAGGTCATCCCCCGCCCCCCCCCCCCCCCCCAACAGTGTACCTGTCGTTGAGGGGAACGACCACAGGGGTACTCTGCACTACCTGCCTATTCTCTGCCCTTTTCCTGACAGTCATCCAGCTACCTGCCTCCGGCAGCTTCAGAGTGACTGTCTCCCTGTAGCTCTTGTCTACGTACTCGTCGGTATCCCATAGGAGCCGAAGGTCATCCAGCTGCAGCTCCAGTTCCCTAACACGGTCTGTAATGAGCTGCAACTGGATGCACCTCGTGCAGATGTAGTTATCGAATTTGCTTACACCCACCCAAAGAAAGTGAGGACCACCTTCTGGAGCTTTTTGCAAAATGCTCAGAGAACTGCTGCACTCAGTGCGATGTACAGGATACAGCAGCCACTCAGAGGCTATTTCTTCAGCTGCAGAATCTAGAACCGGGGTCACAGTCTTATGATTAGGAGTAAGGTAGTTAGTTTAGTTTATTGTCATATACACCAGTGTGCAAAGAAATTCCTTTCTCGCGTGAAGCTTGTGGTAAATGATAAATACAACAAAAAATACAGTGAGTACAAAACAACAGGATAGTGCAGAGAGGGTAGTGAAGTACTGAAGTAGTGCAAAAAGAAATGCTGAAATGATGATAACGGAATAACTGAGAGAGGTAGAGTTAAGAGACGAGAACGTGTCAGCACCATCGGGAAGGGGATGTGGAAGAGGTGGTTGGTTCAGGAGTCTGAGAGCAGTGGGGAAGATGATGTTCTTGGCCATTGAAATGAATTTCTTCACTCAGAGCATGGTGAATCTTTGGAATTCTTTGCTTCAGGTGTAATTAGTGTGGCAGCTGATAGATTTCAGGAAACTGGGGGATATGAGGATTTGCAAAAAGTTGGAGAGGATCAGCCATAAACATTGAATGAAGGAACAAGCTCAAGGTTATAGAGTCATAAAGCACAGAAACAGGCCTTTGGCCCAACTAGTCCAGACCGACCAAGGTTCCCATTTAAGCTAGTCCCATTTGCCTGCATTTGGCCAAAATCCCTCTAAACCTTTCCTATCCGTGTACCTGTCCAAGTACCTTTTAAATGTTGTTAATGTACCTGCCTCAGCCACTTCCTCTGGTAGCTTGTTCCATATACTGAAAGCCCTCTGGGTGAAAAAGTTGTGCCTCAGATTCCTGTTAAAATTTTCCCCTCTCACATTAAGCCTATGTTCTCTAGTTCTTGATTCCCCAACCCTAGGAAACAGATAGTGCACAATCACCCTATCTATGCACCTCATGATTTTATATGCCTCTATAATATCACTCCTCTTACGTAATGAATAAAGTACCAGACTGCTCAACCTCTCTCTCCGTAACTCAGTGCCCCGAGTCCCAATGACACCCTCGTAAATCTTCTCTGCACTCTTTCCACCTTAATGGCATCTTTCCTATAGCAGGGTGACCAAACCTGAACACAATATTCCAGATGCATCCTCACCAACGTGAGGATGCATCAATTCAATATTTTGAATGGCCAACTCCTGCTCTTATTTGGCATGTTATTCTGGCATTCCAGAGTAGCCAAACCAGAAGGAGATCATTCAGCCCCTCCGACTTGTTCTACCAGTAAGCTTAATGCTGAATTGAACCTCAATCTCATTGAAACACCTTGGTTTTACAACCTTTAAAGATTTTACCAATATCACATTAAAATAGAAAGCATCAATGCTCTGGCCCACCTGTTTGAGGAAGAGAGTATCAGATATCCACTACACTCTGTACTCCCAGACCTCGCCCCTATGAGTGGCTTGGCTCCAGCTGTGTGCCCCTTCAGTAGACATTCCCCTCATCACTGATAGAAATGCTTTCACTTCAGAATCCCTGGATAGTAATATTTTTCTTCCCTTAACCAATTCAGGAATACTGACAGAATGTTTCTCTCCTCCCTATCTTCTTCCCATCTCTATCCCTTCCACATCCCCTTCTTCCCCTTCCCACCAGCACCACTCCAATCCCCACCTATCTCTTCTCCCCAAGACTAATCTCCCTCCACCACGATCTCCATCTCTATATCTCCATTCCAAAACTGTCTACCCTCATCCTGTCAACCTGTATCTCACTCTCTTTCTTCCCAATACAACCTACTCCTCCCCCCCAACTAGCTTTCTGCCTGCACCTCTCTTTCTCTGCCCATTTTCACCTGTTTATCTCTTTCCCTTCCATCCATCTACCTCTTGCTTTTCTGTTTTGTTTCTTTCTACTCACTTTCCATTTGTCCCTCATTGCCCTGTTTCACCTGACCCTCTCCCTCATTTCTTCCCGTTCTGGTTGGCCTCCACCTCTCCCACCCGCTCACCCTCCCTTTGTTCTTTCCCTCCCCCAGTCTCCATTTCTCCCTCTTTTACTCCCTCCCCCACTTTCCTTCCTCCTTCCCCTAGCCTCACCTGGACTGCCTACTAGCCCTCTCCCATTTCCCTCCCTCATCCCTCTTTCATTCCCCCATCTTTTTCCCTTTCCCCTCCTCATTCCTGGACCTTCCTCATCCACCTCCCCAGTGTCTCTCATCCTCTATCTACCTCCCTCCAATTCTCTGCCCCTCCCTACTTCCTCTCTTACTCTCTGCTCCCTCTTTTCCTCCAATCCTTTCTCTCCTCTGGTCCTCTCTGCCCTCCCCCCTCCCCCCACCTTGGCTCTATCCCCTCCATCTCATTCTCCTTTTACTGACTCACCTCTTTATTCAGGATCTCAGTGCTTTGGGGCTGACGCTAACTTTCACTGGATGTTCACTGGATGTTGAAAGTGTCCCTGGTGGTCCCTGCCATAACAACAAGGTCTGGTGATAACAGTGGACACAGGGACGAAGCAACTCTGGGAGATTTCCTCCACACATTATTGAAAACCCTCTGCCCAAGTATCCCTCTGGTAAAATACAATCTTATTGACATTGTGGTGAGAAGGAGTGAGCATTTGCTAACACCCTGTGGATAAAGGCAAGGCTTCAAGTCCAAGGTGGCCAATGCCATGATATCAGGGGATCTCTGAGTGATCGTCATGTTCCAGCCCCAAAATGGTTAAAGTGCAGAGCATGGCAGGTCAAATTATTCATGGTTCACAGGTCTCTGTCACCCTCCCCCAGTGAACCAATCCCACCAACAACCCAACATCTCCCAAGAGGCGCAATTACCTGTTAATGTGTCATCCGCCACTGGGCATCTCCAGGGACCTTCCAGCAACCAATAGGCTCCCTGGGCCTTGTAAATGTAAGCAGGTGTGCGGAGGCGACTGGGCTTCCTGGGCAACCCGTGCCAGTCGGGAGGTTGCGTCAAGATCCAAAGATCTCTGTGCCTCAACAAATCGCTCCCACTGAGTCACCGAGGTACTGGGACAGCCCCCGAACAGTGGCAGGTATGTGACGGTGATTTCTTGCTTTAATGTTTCGCCTGTCCTTTCTTGATATTATTTCTTAGTGGGTGGGAGCACACGCCAGATGAAGCCATGTTTAATTAGTGGTTATCAAAGCAAGATTGCGGGAGACCTGTTGAATTAATTGCTCAGACAGATGGCTTTTGTCTACAGTTGGCTCTGGTTTTATTATCTCAGCATCTCTCTGTAGTTTACAAATCCTCTCCTCTGCTTGGGGTGCTGTGAAATCTGTTAAGCATTTCAAGTTCAATCAGACCACCCCACTTGCTTATAAGATTTACCATATTATTGCCTCTGTTCCTGGGTGTTGCCATCATCCTCCTCCTGTATAAAATCCCTCTGTTTCAGTTCTTGGAATTAGCAGTATTAATTAAAGGGATGTTGTCTGTTTCATGCCTGGGCAGTTACTTTGGTGGTGGTGGGTTGATGGTTTAACCAGCTCTGTTGGCGTACCCTCAGCATCCCCAAACCAGGAAGGGCTTTCTGTGAGGTTTCTTCACCTCGCCCATCCACCCCTATACAACCTCAGCTGCCTGATGTCATAGCTTGCTCCACCAATCAGGTCGATCAGCTTAACCAATTGAAAAGGAGCGTTAACCAGTGGCAGTGTCTAGACCTGGGAGGAGATGGTTCTCACACCTCAGTGCTGCTTGTAACATGTGAGATTTAGACCGTCTTCATTCATATCAATGGGGATCTCAAAATCATGTGGAAACTCCGGGCTCCCCAAAGTCTCCACCCTGTCCTGCGGTGCTGACCCTCAGTGTGGCCATCCTGAGGCACTGACCTTCAGAGTGCGGCCGTCCCGTGGCACTGACCTTCGGACAGTGTGGACACCCTGCGGCACTGACCTTCAGAGTGCGGCCATCCCGCAGCGCTGACCCTCAGAGAGTGCGGCCACCCTGTGGCACCTACCCTCGGACAGTGTGGCCGTCCCACAGTGCTGACCATCTGAAAGTTGGCGATCCCTCAGTGTTTCCCTTCTCACAGTGCGGCACTCCTTTCACACTGCCTCCCTGGCCATGCAGTGATCCCTCAGCACCACCTTCCAACAGTGTGGTGATCTGTCATTGCTGCCCCCTGGACAGTGCTCCTTCAGTCCTGTGGCTCTGTTGTGGGCTGGATGGGGAGTGCAGGCTCAAACCCACACTACCTGGCTTTCTAGCAATAGAGTGGGTCACAGAGCTTCTGCATATCCTGGCTGGTCAATCACACAATGTGGGTACTGGGGTCAAAGTCGAGTTCATTGTCATGTGCACAAGTATATATATGCCCAGGTGCAATGCAAAGCTTATTCGCAGCAGCATCACAGGCACATAGCATCATATAAGCAGCATTCACAAGAAAACATAAATTATGCACAATTAGAACAAAAAAACAATGTCCATTTAGTGCAAAGTGATTAAAGTGGTCATAGTGTTGCTGTACTGAGGTAGTGATTAGCATTGTGCTATTGGTAAAAGAACCAAATGGCTGATCGGTGTGGGAGCACTGTTTCCTGCAAGTCTGCTCTGGGCCGGGTACTAGTGTGTCAGTGCAACTCTGTAATGCTCCCAGCTGACTGTGATATCTCACAGCCTCCAAACCTTCCGAATACAACAAGCAGAACTGAACCAATGCTCAGGCATTAGGTCTGTACCAGTTGTCTCGGGGGAGGATCCGTGGAGCATGGGGCTCTGGTATCAATGATAGGAAGAGGGGTGAGGATGTGGAGGAGCAGGTTCTCAGATGCTCAGTGCTGCTCTGTTTTGCAGTTTGTTTGTGAAATCTGGGTAAGATGAAGGAAATCTGTTGGGCCTGGATCTGCAGGATAAAGAGTTCACAATACTCAGATAGACTTTCCTCCTGCAGGAGGCCAGAACCTTTACAACACTCCCTAAATAGAACTTGTGAAATGCTCCCTGAGAAGCACTTGTGAGACACTCCCTCAGTGCTTGTTGTTGACTTGCAGTGAGCCCGTCCAGAGGAACAGCAGTAATACTTTCTCTCCTTTTCTCTTTCTCTCTCACTCTTTCCCTCTCTCTCTCTTTCTCTCCCCCCAGCTCTCCCCCCACCTTCCCTTCTCCCCCTCCCCCTCCCTCTCTCTCCCCCCTCTCTTTCTCTCCCCCCTTTTCCACCCCCACCTCTCCCTCTATCATGTACATACTTCTGACATATACTATCTTAACTTACTGATGTGACTCCTGTATTCTATTTGTTAGTTCACTGCTATATCAGTGGCATGTCAGAAAATGAATTTATTCTGTTGGCTGTGGTTCACTGAGCACCATCCCTGTCTCTCCAAATCTCTCGAATAGGATTGTGTTTCCAAACCCCTCTCCAGAGACTTGAGCATGTGATTCCAGAATGAGGTCTGCACAGAGTGTGGTATTGAGGGTAAGCTGCTGTCTTTAGGCATTGGTTAAACTGAGGCCTTGTCTCAGGTGGATGTAAACATTCACCACGCCAGGATACAAGAGCAGCGAGTTCTCCCCAGTGTCCTGAGACCAGTATTTATCCTATTCCCACTTAAATAGATTTTCTGCTCATGATCATGTGGCAACTTGTGGGATCTTGTTGTGTATTAATTGGCCGTTACAATTCCGACATTCCAGTAGTGATTACATCTCAAGGACTGGACCTGGATGCTACTGTGTGTCCTCCCTGCCACCTTTTCCTCTGGGTCCCCACAATGCAGCGGAACGCTGCTGTGAAGTGTATTGGTTACCATTCTGACACATTCTGGGATCTTGCTATGCAGCATGTCAGAAACTCAGGGATTGGGTAGGGTCACCCACCGCTCTCCACCCTTGTGGGGTCTTGCTGTTCTTCCCATCTTGGCCTACGTTTCCTGGACCCATTTCTGCAGACCCCAGTGACACGCTGTGCAATCCCTCTGGGAGTGAGAAATGGTAATGTTAAGGCAGGTACCTGTCCCTTCATTGTCCCCTGGGCCACCCTGCTAAATACAGTGTCTCAGTGTGCCCCAGGGTTTGGTGTGAGGGAACCCATGCACCCCGGCTACAGCACCCAGCTTCTGACATGGAGGTGGTGGGGGAGGGCGGGGTGATGCAGAACAAAGAAGGAAGCAGGGGAGGGCTGGCACTTTCCAAGGGACTGGAAGCTGTCTGGCAATGTTGGAAATCTTGAAACATTCCAAAGGCTCATGAGGGGCAAAACTGAATGAGCTCCATCGCGGAGGGGCGATGCTGAGGGATCTCCACTGCGGGGGGGGGGCAGTGTGAGGAATTGTCATTCTGTCAAAGAGGCAGTACTGAGGGAACGCCTCTCTGTTGGAGGCGTAGTGCTGAGGGAGCACAGCACTTTTGGTGAGGCAGCTCTGAGGGAGCTATCTTTCAAATGGGATGTTTATCCATGCTCCCATCTGACCCCTCAGCCACTTCTGGAGGAGAGAGTTCTGGAGTCAACAACCGTCAGTCAACCACCAAACCATCATTCTGATGTTGCTGTTTGTGGGAGCTTGCTGTGCACACTCTGCCTGCCTCTAATAGAATAGTGAACATATTTTATAGGTTCCTCTGTGGTTCTGAAGTCCTGTGGGATGTTCTGTGGAGGTGAGCAGCGATATAACAATGCATATCTTTCTCTGATCTCGTGGGCTGTGACCTCATTCTCCCACAGCACTGGCAGTTTCACTGTGAGGATCCCAATTATAAAGGAGTTTGAGCAGAGTGGAAAGGGACACACCAGTTAGTGTTGCCACCTCACACCCCCAGGGATCTGGATTCCATCGATATCACAGGACATAGAACAGTACAGCACAGGAACAGGCCCTTCGGTCCACAATGTCTACGCTAAACACAGTGCCAAATTAAACTAAATCCCTTCTGCCTGTACATGATCCATATCCCTCCACTTCCTGTGTATTCATGTGTTTATCTAATAGCCTCTTAAACACCACTATCATATCTGCTTCCACCACCACCCCTGGCAGCCTGTTCCAGGCACCCACCACTCTCTGTGTAAAAAAAAATACTAGAATATATCTCCTTTAAACTTTCCCTCTGTCACCTTAAATGCATGTCCTCTGGTGTTTGACATTTCCTCTCTGGGAAAAAGATTCTGGCTGTCTACCCTATCTATGCCTCTTATAATTTTATAAATTCCTATCAGGTTTCCCCTCAGGCTTCAATGCTCCAGAGAAAGCAACCCAAGTTTGTCCAACCTGGATTAGAGGGTAGCTCATAACCTCTAATCCAGGCATCATCCTGATAAACCTCTTCTGGACCCTCTCCAAAGCCTTCCCATCCTTCCTGTAATGGGGTGACCAAAATTGCACACAATACTCCCAAGTGCAACCTAAGTTTTATACAGCTGCAACATGAATTCCTTACCTTTCTACTCACTGCTCCATCTAATGAAGGCAAGCATCCCATATGCCTTCCTTACCACCCTATCTACCTGCATGGCCACTTTCAGAGAGCTATGGACTTGGACTCCAAGATCTCTCTGCACATCAATGCTATTAAGGGTCCTGCCATTAACTGCATACTTTCCCCTTGTATTTGACCTCCCAAAGGTAAAGTTTGTAGTTCTTGTGACCCCATGGGTTTCCCCTGTGTGCTCCAGTAACCTCCTCCATCTCAAAGGATTGTAGGTGGGTTAATTTGCCACTATATATTACCACTCAGTGTAGCTGGATGACAAAAGTATCAAAAGAGAGTTGATGGGCATGTGAAAGACAATAGGTTGCAGGGATACAGGGGAATAAGGAGAGGGGGAGTGAGACAGGATTGATCTGCAGGGAACTAGCATGGACCCCAAAGACTGAATATCCTCCTGCATTATAATAAGTAAAGTCTGTGTTTGCTTCCAAACCTCAGCTTCCTGCTTGTTTCTTGGAAGGAAGGTACAATCTTTGCCCAGGCTGTGGGCACATGAGGTCTGCTAACATCACCACTGCCACAGCACCTTGGCAATGGACGGAGGCTGCAGCTTCCAATACTCCTCCATGTTGATCCATGGATTCCCTGAGGAAGAAATCCGGGAGACTATGCTGGAGGAAGGGATTACTCCACATCAACCCAGCCTGCATTTGGACATGCAACAGGTAAGTGACATCCAATCATCTTCAGTCACAAGGGTGCAAAACTGACTGACTGAGGAGACAGGAGCTGCTGCATTGCTTGAAGCACAGAACGAGGTCACTCAGCCCATCGAGCCTGTGCCAGCTCATTGAAAGAGCTTCCCAATTTGTCCCACTTCCCTACTCTTCCCCAGTCCCTGCACCAATCTAATCCAAGAGCTCCTGGTGAATCTGTGTCCAACAGCCTGTCAGTGTGTTGCTGTGTTAGATGAGTCTCTTTAGGTTCCTCTGCTTGTCACTTTAATCCTGTGAATGTTGATTGCCAATGCCACCTCTGCCTTTAACTTTACACACATCTCCCATCAAATCTCTGGGAGGAAAATGGGAACAGGAGGTCATCCAAATGGCAGAGCAGCTATAAGAAGCTGGTGAGATTGTGATTTATCTGTTTGTGAACTCTACCTTCTCTGACCCTCAGTAGCCTTACTATCTGCCAGTCTCAGAGAACATAGAACAGTACAGGAACAGGCCCTTGAGCCCATGGTGTCTGCACCGACCATGATGCAAATCCAAACTAATCCCATATGCCTGCACACGGTCCATATTGGAATTGGTTTATTATTGTCACTTGTACTGAGGTACAGTGAAAAATGTGTCTTGCACACCATTCGTACTGGTCAATTCATTACACAGTGCAGATACATTGAGTTAGTACAGAGTGCATTGAGGTAGTACAGGTAAAAAGAAACAATAACAGAGTACAGAGTAAAGTGTCACAGCTATAAGGAAGTGCATTGCAGGTAGATAATAAGGTGCAAGGTCACAACAAGGTAGGTTGCGAGGTCAAGAGTCCATCTCAACATATAATGGAACCGTTCAATAGTGTTATCGCAGTGGGATGGAAGCTGTCCTTGAGCCTGGTGGTATGTGCCCTCAGGCTCCTGTATCTTCTGCCTGATGGGAGAGGAGAGAAGAGAGAATGTCCATATCCCTCCATTCCCTGTTCCTATCTGAATGCCTGTCTAATGTTGCTCATATCTGCTTCCCCTGGCAGTGCGTTATAGGCACCGAGCACTCTCTATGTAAAAATAAAACTTGCCTTGTAAATGTATTTTAAAGTTTCCCCTCTCACCTTAAGGTTATGCCCTGTAGTATTTGACATTTGTGTGAGATTTCCAAAGTGCATCACTCACCATCCCACCCCATGGCCCAGCAGAGTTCTGGGTTCCACCTCCCCCTGTGTGAAGGTGGGACTCCTGAATCTGCTGTCGAATGACAGCTATTGAATTTTAAACTCAAGCCCCCTTGTTCTGGATTCCCCCTACTGCCACCCCCCACCCATCTCACTTTCAGATTGACAAGGATTCCCTGTCAATTCTAATCCACTACACTTGAGGGAACACCAGCCTCAGGACCAATCCCATTGACACCAGGATCAGGCCAATGAATCTGTGGCCCTTGTCCTCATAGCTCCTGACCAGGGACCAATGTCATCCAACAGCACTGTAGAAAGGTGAAAGACACGCACCTTTTGCTTGCCACCTAAACGTGCTCTCCAGTTACTCCTGCCCCTCTCCAGTGTTCACTGCCACCTTTTCTATTGTCCCTGTACAAGTGTCCCACCCTGGTTTACCTCCTACTGTCCCTTCCATCAGGGAGTGCCGCCGGACCTCGCTTTGAAGGCCGCAGTGTGTGCCGGCTGTGGAGAGGCCATCTATGACCGCTACGTGGTATTTGCGGTGGACAAGCCCTGGCACAGTCGCTGCCTGAAGTGCTGTGTTTGTGACCTCATCCTGGGCTCTGAGCTCACCTGCTTCTCCAAGGATGGAGCCATCTACTGCAAGGACGATTATTACAGGTAAAGTGCAACACCTGTGCCCCAGCCCCCAATGCACACTGGCCCTAGGCCCCTCATACCAAACTAGGACCCCTCACACCAGGCCAGGACTCCTCACACTGGTCCCAGAGCCCACACCCTGGACCCCTCACACTGGCCTCGGTCCCCTCACACTGACTATGATCCCTTCACAGTGGCCACACATCCTTCACACTGGCCCCAGACCCCTCATACTGGCACCTACCACCTCAATACTAACATGGTATGGTAGCAAATACAGTTGCTACTTTAGCCCTCTGACAGTGCAGCACTCCCTCAGTACGGTCTGATGCTCCCACACCACTGCCCCTCTAGTAATGTGTTCCTCCCTTGGCATTGTGCCTCCAGCAGTGCAGTGGTCACTTGGCATCATCATTCCCCCAATGCCGTGGTGCTGTTTCTGTCCCTCTGGTATGGCACCCCCTCAATACAGCCTCTCTAACAGCACAGCACTCACCCAGTATTGCTGACAGCTCATTATCTCCACGGTACTGGCCCTCCTATTGGACAGAGCTCCCTCAGTTCCGCCCATCGGACTACAAGAGCTCCCTTAGCATTGCCCTTTCAACAGAGCTCATTCACCAATGCCTGTTGAGCCATGGGACGCTTCCTCAGTACAGCCCAGCCAGTTGTGCGGAGTTCCCTCAATACCGCCTATCAACTATGCAGTTCCCTTAGCACTGCCTGTCCGACTGTCCTGAGCTCCCTTAGCACTGCCTACCCAACTATGCAGAGCTCCCTCGGTATTGCCTATTGACTGCGTGGAGCTCCCTTAATACTGCCCATTAAATTGCATGGGGCTCCCTCAATACTGCCCATTAAACTGCGTGGGGCTCCTTCAGTACTGCCCATTAAACTGCGTGGGGCTCCCTCAGTACTGCCCATTAAACTGCGTGGGGCTCCCTCAGTACTGCCTATTAAACTGCGTGGGGCTCCCTCAATACTGCCCATTAAACTGCGTGGGGCTCCCTCAGTACTGACCATCTGACTGCACAGTTGGTGCTTCCCCTCCAACAAGGTAGAATTTGACCTATCCACTGCTCCATTGACCAAGTCCCTCCCCTCTGCTGTTCCCCAGCCCCCACGTTTGCCCCTCTTCTGAAGACCACCTGAATGAATCAGACTCTTTGTGACGTTGGTGTCTGATTTGTCCCCAACGAGCTTCAGATCTCATATCCGCACTGTTGCTGTTGCCTATTTCCAGTCTTGTCCCCTCTCTCAACCTTGTTGTTGCCTGTCCACTGCCAAAATCTTCAACCACATTGTTGTTGTTCCAGCCTCAAACCTGGATAGCTCTCTTGTTCTGCTCTCCATAAACTCCAGATGCCTGGCACTCTACTGTCCGTGTTCTTGCTCTGAGTCCTGATCCATCATCTCTGTCCTCCCTGATAGGCACTGCCTTACATCTTTTAATATTGTCCACCTTCTCTGCCCCTCTCTCTTACCTCCTGCAGCCCCTACAGCCCTCCAGAATATCTTGCCCCATGCCTGGAGCCTAGACAGCCATGCCTTCAGTCTCCTGGGGTTCCCAGTGTCCCTAAATAAATATACAGTATGTATTCCTCCTCCTCCCTCCTCCTCACCTCCTCCTCCCACCCTCCTCACGCCTCTTCCCCCCTCCAAGACCCTCCCTAGCCTTCCCTCTTTGATTGGGCTGCCTGATATTCCTTGCCATGTCTTGTGGTCAGGCCTCAGTTGGAGCAGTCCTGTGTTTCATTGTGTGAGACACTTGTGTTCCTTTGTGCAGGAGGTTCTGCGTCAAGCAGTGCTCCCGGTGCCAGCTGGGGATCCTGGCCTCAGAGATGGTGATGCGTGCCAAGGAGGAGGTCTACCACCTCAGCTGCTTCACCTGTGCTGTGTGTGGACGGGCGCTGGTGACCGGCGACCTCTTCGGCACTCGCCATGGTTTGGTCTACTGCCAGGAACACTTTGAGCCTCCGGGCCGGGAGGAAGACGAGGCGCGGCTGATGGACAGCTTGTCCGACCTGGCCCTACGGGGTGACGAGGGGATGGAGGCAGACCGTGGGGACGCCGAATGGCCCAGGCAGAGTGGCGGCGGTCGGAAGCGGAGAGGCAGCAGGCTCCAGAGTGAAGGCGATGACTTTTATCCAGGTGTGTTCATGTGGCCTTGGAAACACCAGCCCGGGGTGGGATAGATCTGTGACACTGCACCCTGTCTCCCACCTCCTGGAAACCCTGTGTTGACTCCATCCTATTAACCCCTTCACAGAGCAACGGTCCCACCTTCGGCAGTCCAGCTGTGCAACTGTATCCCTTTAACCCATCACAAGGCAACGATCTTGCCTTCCGAAGTGCAGTTGTGAACCTGTATCCTGCCCCCCCCCCCCCCATCAACTTGCCCCACCTTTGTGGATGACTCCATCCTCCATCCCATTAACCCCATCACAGGGCAATCTGCCATCTCCCATCCCACAAATCCCTGGGACCCGTCCCCACTGCCCTTCCTCCTCATGTACTCTGAACCACCTGTGTAGAATGATACTTTCAGATGCATTCAGGATGGATTCACATTGCCTGTTCTCCAAAGGTCCCATTGTGAGATTATTAAATAACTGTCTTGTGTTCCCTGGAATGGAGAAGATCAAAGGGTGATTGGACTGGGTTTTTCTCATTACTGGTGGATAGAGCATTGGAGGGAGAATCTGGGACAGTCAGAGTAAAACCACTGATGGGTTTATGATCAGAGAAAAACAGTAAAACCATTGATCACTCCTGGTTTTGGAAAAACATCGGTGAGAGCTCAAAGTGGGACTGCTCTGCCTCCTACCAAAAGTTCTCTCGGCGGCTTCAATGGCATTAGATTTCTGATTGATGGTGTACCCAGTCAGCCTCTGGGGAAGGGGGGAGGTGGGATCGGTAGACGGGGGTGGGGGGTGGGGGTGTAGATGGAGAGGGATCAGCCGTCAGCCATGGTGTCACAGATCGAGGGGCTGCCCCTGTTCCTCGCCAGTGGTGCCTATGTGTCACATGTGGTTCTGTTGCAATTTCAGCCTACACCGAGGGGGAGCAGCCCCTGGGGGAGCCTCGCTACTCTGGTCAGCAGAAGGCCAAGCGCATTCGCACCTGCTTCAAGCACCATCAGCTCCGCACCCTGGAATCTTACTTCGCTGTCAAGCACAACCCAGATGGCAAAGACTGGGAGCAGCTGTCCAAGAAGACAGGGCTTCCCAAGCGAGTGCTGCAGGTGAGTGCCGGACATTGGCTTACCCAGGGTGCCTGTGGGTGACTCCATCCCATTAACCCCACCACACAGGAGGCTGTCTCTCCCTCCCCCCAAGGTCCCTGTGGGTCCTAACCTGTCCTCACTGATGGGACTACATGTCTAACCACTAACAACACAGCAGTACTGCGCTTAAATCCCACCCATGCCTTATCCTAACAGGAATCCATAGGGAATTTATGGAGGGTTTCTTCACTGATGGGTCAGCTCACTCTTATTGGGGGCTAGCTGTGCACACACTGGCTGCCAGATTTTCTACAACAGTGACTGCAGTTTGCAAAGGTATGTCAATGGCTGCAAGGTAGTTTGGGACATCCTGAGGTCCATTAAGTGTAAACCAGCTCCCAGTAACATTATCTCATCAGTCTCATTCCCCGTCTCTCTCCCCGTGGCTCTGCAGATTATATTCCCTCATTACTGATCTAATTCCCTTTTGAAAGCCCTGACAAATTGTTTCCACATACCCACCCTCCAGGCAAGTTCCAGACTGTCGCCAGTCTCTGCATGAAGAGGAATCTTCTCGTATTGCCTCCTTGTATATCTTGTGGCCCAAACTTTAAAACTACGCTACTGGTCCTTGAACCATCTGCTATTCAGCCCAGCTCCCTTCTGTCT
The DNA here is from genome assembly GCF_009764475.1 of Pristis pectinata. Lineage (NCBI taxonomy): Eukaryota > Metazoa > Chordata > Chondrichthyes > Rhinopristiformes > Pristidae > Pristis > Pristis pectinata. Next base: position 1,635,977 of record NC_067438.1, read on the forward strand.
GCTGTTCAGACCCAGGGCATTCATCTGCATTGCTGAATTTTAGAACATTTCCCACACACGTCCCCCACCCTTGAAATCCCAGGTGAAACTTGCTCGATGTGATTGGAAGATCCCAAACAAACAATGTAAAGCCCAGCTAGTGAGGAAAGACTCTACAGCCCCAGGATGACCCAGACTGCTTTACACCCAATGACATTTCTTTTCAGATTGCAGCCATTGTTGTAGGAAAGATGACAGCCAGTGTGTGCAGAGCAAAAAGGTCATATTATTCTGTAATGTAGGTTAAGCGATAAATATTGGCCCTGGCGAGAGCTTGCCTGCTCTTCCTCCAAATAGTGGTCATTTTATCTGGGGGCTTTAGTTTAACAGCTAATCTGAAAGACATCTCCTCCAGTAATGTGGCACTCCCTCAGTACCGCAGTGGGGCATTGGTCTTGTGCCTGTGTCTCGGGGTGGGGCCTGAGCACAAAGTCTCTGACTTGAGTGCTGGCAACTGGTGTGGTTACAGGCATGAGGAGACAGGTGGGATGAAGTGGCGGTGGGGTGCAGGGCTTGAGAGGTAGGTGGAGAGTGAGGCTTGGGATGCATTGGTGGGAGCTCGGATGAAGTAGAATGGGTGGCAGTGACATAAGGGGATTGCGAGTGGTGGGTGCGGTGGTGTTTAGGTGGGTGGTGTTTATGTGGGTGGGTTGGAGGGAGGTAAGAGTGAGTGAAGTGAAAGGGGATTGGGTGGTGCAGTAGGTATGGATGGGAAGGATGTGGATGGGTGAGGGGGGATTGTCATTGTCCATATACGATGTTGACGCCCCATTTCCCTGCAGGTTTGGTTTCAGAATGCCAGAGCCAAGCTTCGAAAGAGCCTCCTGCAGGAGGAGAACACCGACAGCGACACCGTGCCGGACACCCAGGAGGCAGCTCGTTCCCCGAGCACCCAGCAGACCCCAGGACCCCTGGGCCCGCCCAGTCCCCTCTTCTCCAGCCAGGGCAGCTCACCACCTTGCCCCCTTCCGCCACCCAGGCCCACCATGGCGCCCATCTTCCTGAACATCGACCCCAACGGGCCTGCTGATCCCCTCCAGACCATTGACCACACCAACCTGTGCTGACGGCGGCTTTTGGTGTCTGGGATCAGCCAGTCAGATTTGGTGGCTCCCGGCCTCTCACACTGGGAGGGTAAACCTTGGGGCATTTAAAGGGGGAGGCCGAGATTTCACAGTGGGGAGGGAGGGGAGGGGGGAGCATCTGTGTGACGTGAAAGACTTAACGCTGAAACTCTGCCTTTGACCAGATGGGGCATCAACATATTGGGACCGACAACATTCTGGGGACTGAACAACCGCCAGGCAGGAAGGCCAACCCTCCAGTCTGTACACAATGAATTCCGACGGCTCTTCTGAGGCACCTGGTGAGGGCCTAGGATTAATAACCCACCACCCCTCCTGGTCCCTAGGACCTGCACCTGGGGTCCCTAGCTCTCCGTCTGTGCTGCAGGAATGGAACAGGGACCACTCTCTCCTGGAACCCTCCCACCAGTGTCTCAGGGTTTCCAACTTTCCAGGTTTTCCCAAAGCCCTTGGCCCCCAGAAATTGTGGGGTCAACCTGTTGGACAGTGGTGGTTGAGAAACTCGGCAGAATCATCAGACCGGCAACTACAAGCAAATTATTGGCTGTTTGCTATTTTGTTTAGTTCTTTAGGTAGTATTTAAGTTGAATCATTATTAAAGTCTTGGAATAACCAGGAACTGTACGAAAGAAGGAACTTAAATCAATTTCTATCACAAGGTGAAAATGTATTAGGCAAACTAATGGGCTAAAGCTGACAAGTCCCCTGGAACTATGGCCTGTATCCTAGGGTCTTAAAGGGAACAGCTGTAGAGATAGTGGATGCAATGCTGTAATCTAGTTCTTTGGACTCTGGAGAGATCCCAGAGAACTGGAAAAGCAGAAGTGTAACTCCATTGTTTAAAACAAAAGGAGACAGGTAATTTCCTGTTATAATTCCTATTAACAGGAAATTATAGAGTGGTTAACCTAACAACTGTCCTTTGGAAACTTCTGGAATCTATTATTAAAGAAATAATAGGACATTTAAAAAATTATAGGACAAGCATAATCAATGTGGATTTAACAGATTTGCTAGACTTCTTTGAGGATGTAACACAGTAGATAAAGGGGACATTAGATGCAATGTATTTCGACTTGGGATGATAGGGTGTGGCATAAAGGGTTATTTCACAGGTTAAGGGTGCAGGGGTTGGGGCATGGACAGGGGATTGGCTAACAAATAAAAAATATAGAGAGTTAGGAAAATTAGATCATTTTCAAACTGGCAGTCAGTAAGTAGTAGGGTGCCACAGGGATCAGTGCTGGGGCCTCACCGATTTACAATCTGTATCAATGTCTTGGATGCACATTTGCTGATGAATCAAAGTTAGGTGGTTAGCAAATTATGAGGTCACAAGGTGCCTGCAAAAAGATGTAGATGGGTTAAGTGAGTGGGAATATGTACTTCAAAAAAAGAATGAGAAAGCAAATTATTTTTAGGTAAAGTGGGGTTACAACATATTGCAGTACAAAGGGATGTGCAAATCATCATTATGAAACACAAAGGATTGGCATATAGATACAGTATGTAATTAGGGAGGCTAATAGAATATTAGCCTTTATTGCAAGGGCTATACAGTATAAAAATAGGGAAGATTTGATGCAAGTTCATAGGATGCTGGAAAATCTGCACCTTGTGTACTGCATGTAGTTTTGGGTCTCCATATAAGGAAGGATATTTATACATTGTATAAATATGCAGAGATGGTTGATTCCTGGGATGGAGGGGTTGGTGTCAGAAGAGAGGTTTATATCCACGGGAGTCTTTAGTCTTTCTTAGGGGAATAGACGAGGTGTTTGAGAAGATATTTCCTGTGTCCACCATTAGAGACAACTTGCAGCAAGATCTTTGGTGAGATATTCAACAGGTAGAGTGCCCCTTCTATTAGAAAAAGATAAATTATGTGTTGGGAGTCTTCTGGTGAGCTGCATGCTGTTCTACTGTTAGACTTTGCAGTAAGATATATGGTGTCTTAGTGAGGGACAAAGTGAATCCCCTTTTATTAGTAGGAGCTATGGGTTGGTGTATTGGTGTCTTGATCTGAGGAGTGTGACAATAGTCAAGAGCTCCTGCTGGTCCCATTCTGATTTCACTGGGCAGTTGTCGGAACCAGCAGCTATCATCTTGCTGTATAATGGGTTGATCTTTAACAGCAGCATCCAGTCAGGTGGTAAAAGACAGCACTCAAACAGTTACTGTCAGTACCAGGTCAGACTGTAACAGGCAGCACTCAGTGTGATAGGCAATATTCAGTCAGACAACAACCGCTAGCAACCAGTCAGAATATAACAGACAGCATCTAATCAGGCTGAAAGTGACAACCTCAGTCAAACCATAAACACCAGCACCCAATCAGAGTAACAGTACCCTCTGCCTCGATTGTTCTGCAGTTGCCAGCACTTTGCCAGTGATTGACATGATCTTTCTCTGCTACCCCAATCTGTACCTTTATGGCTAATTCTTAAAGCCACTACAGTAAAACCTGTTGTCTTTCTGAAAGTTTGCTGTTGTTTTGGATGTTCTTAAGTGAAAATGTGTCTCCTGTCTGTAATCAATGTACGGGGTGTGTGGGGGTGTTGTCTGAAGGGCAGGGTGGGAGCAGGGGTGGTGCTGGTGGTTGGGTAGGGGCAGTGGGTGGCGTGATAGAGTGGTGGGTGGTGAAGGATGGTGGACAGTGAATGTGAGCAGTTAGGAGAGGTAGTGGGTGCTGAGGGAAGGTGGAGGTGGGTGGGAAGGGGTGGAGGTGGACAGGGAGGGGTGAGCTGATTGGTGGGAGACAGTGGGAAGAGGGAGACAGATGTGAGCAGTAAGGGGCAGGGGTTTAGCATGGGGAAAATGCAGCGGTTGGTGGAGGACGAAGTGGGCAGTGGGGGATGTGGGTGGCAAGGAGTGGCAGTGGGTGGCGTGGGCCTGTGGGCAGTGAGCAGAGGTGGGTGGTGGTAGGTGTGAGCAGTGAAGGGAGTCAGCGGCGAGGAGCAGAGGTGGATGGTAAAGTGTGGAGGGTGTGGGATGCCGAGGTGGCGGGCAGTGGGCGGGGAGCAGTGAACGGCGAGGGGTGCTGGAGGTTGGTGGTAGGCGAGGTGGGGAGGTGCTGGGCGGCGGTCAGTGGTGAATGGCTGGAGGCGGGGGAGCTGGTGCATCAAATGTTCTCAGTTACCAGTCTGTGAACGAATGAGCGTTAAACCGCAGGATACAGACGTCCAATAATAAAGAGGAGTCTGCTTTCAGTCCCTGCGGCCATATTTGACGCGATCGCCTTGCAATCCTTCATACAAGCCGTACTGGTTTATACTGTGTGGGAAACAACGTTTCGCAGGCAGAACCCCGTCCAACAGAGTGAAAAGACTCCGCGCTCTCCCCAGCTCCTACTCGGTGATCTCTCGCCCCCTTTCTCCCGTCCCCCTTCCCAAAGCCATCTCTCACTTGCCTCCATCTCTCCCCTCCCGATCTCTCTCCTTCCCCATTCTCTCTCTCTCCCTCTCTCCCCCTCTCTCCCTCGCATCTGTTCACCTTTAGTTATCGCACTGCCGACGCGTCTTTGCGCGCCTGGAATCGCCGCTCTAAATGTCCTCGCTTTTCCTCTGGTTGTGTGTGAGCGGTGGCTCATTAAGTCGTCCCCAAAGTCAGAAGGTGGAGTGTTCAGAGAGCCGAGCACAGAGTGCAAGCTGACACTTCATTGCCACATTGACAGATTGCATCTTGTCCGCCAGGCTCTGACCGTCACCTCTCCCGGCCCCTTCCTGAGCTGACGGACTGTGACGGCCACTGTGCCGTGATTTATGGCTGGCGCCGAAAGTCAGTCCCTGAATGTGAAACAACCTTCAACTTTTCACACTCAATCTTATATCAGAGCCTTCAAGTGATGTTTTGTCTCCTGGGACTAGGGTGAGGCTTAGTCCCAGGAGAGGAGGTGGGCGAGCGCGGACAAACCAGTGGGTTCCCTCTGATCCTGACATCGGACACGGACTAAACAGGTCCGGCCGCCAGATCTGAAAGAAGATCACAGAAAAATATACCACAGGAGGGGGCCGTTCGGCCCTTTGTACCTACGTCAGCCAAAAAAAAATTGGACTTTATGGACGGAAAGCTAGGAAATGGAAGTCCATTTATGACCGGCAAACTACGATGGACCGAATGGACTCCTGTGGCATCGTTTTCTGTGTTGCTCTTCAAGTGCTCATCCGGGAGCTTTTTAAGTGGTTTCTGCTTCCATCGTCAGTGACTCCGCGGCTCCCCATGGCCCTCTCTACCCGGACCTTCCAAAACCTTAACTGCCTCCTCTTTTAAATACTCCCAATGACCAGCCGGGGGTGTGGATTCCAGAGACTTACCACTCTCGAAGAGAAGAATGACCGACCCCTTAGCATGTAACCAAGTCCCCTCGCTCGAGATTCTCCCACTGGTGGAAACATCTCAACATCTATCCTGTCATGCCCCTTAGGATCTTATAGGATTCAATAAGATTACCCCTCATTCTTCTAAGCTCCTCCTTGTCCACATGCCTGTATCTCTCGAACATTTCAATTAAATCTCTCCTCACTCTATTTTCCAAAGAGTACAAACCCCAGCCGAGGCAGACTCTGCTCACAACGACAAACCACCAGTCCTGTAACATCCTGCTCACTCTCTGGTGCTGGGATATCGAGGCACGGGAGAGTAGGATAAAAAAATGGATTTGTTAGAATGCTTCCAGGTAATTAATTTCGAATTGGCTGGATCTGTTTTCTCTGAAAAGCCCGATCAAGGTCCCATTCTCATGAAACGGTTGGGTAGAGTAGACTAGAAATGAGGTAGCCATGTGTGGGGAGCCCACAGTCCTCCCGAGGGCTCAGGGGGAAACTCGTTACCCAGAGAGCGGTGAAAACGAGGGACTCGTGACCACAGAGAAAGCTTGACGAAAATAACGCAGATATGTCCACTGCACCTACGGGAAAAGATTGGCAAAGCTTTGAGGCTGGGGAGGTGCTGGATGTGTGTAAGATTGTAAGGCGAAACACACAAAGTGCTGGAAGAACTCAGCTGGTCAGACATCATCTACGGATCATTTCCCTCCACAGATGCTGCCTGACCCGCTGAGTTCCTCCATCAGTGTTGCTCCAGATTCCAACATTTGCAGTCTAGTGTGTTTCCAAGAATATGGAGTTATACAGCACAGAAACAGGACCTTTGGCCCAAATGCCCCACCAAAATGCCCCATCCAAGCTTGGCCGATAACCTTCCAAACCTTTCCAATCCATGTACCTGTCCAACTGTCTTTTAAAATTTATAATTGTACCTGCTTCAGCCGCTTCCTCTGGCAACTCAGTCCACACACACACCACCCTTCGTGTAAAAGATTGCCCCTCAAGTTCCTATTAAATCTTTCCCCTCTCACCTTAAACCTGTGCCCTCTAGTTCTTGATACCCCATCATAATTCTTGATTATGAGGGGCCTAGACGTAGGAAACAGCGAGACCAGATACCAAAGGCAAAGATTAGAACATAGAACAGGACAGGCCCTTCGGCCCACAATGTTGTGCCGACATAGCTAATCCCTTCTACCTACAGAATGCCCATAGCCCTCCGTTTTCCTCTCATTCATGTGCCCATCCAAGCCCCTCTTAAAAGCCCCCAATGAACTTGCCTCCACCACCCTATCAGGCAACGCATTCCAGGCATCTACCACTCTCTGAGTGAAAAACGTACCCCTGACGTCTTTTCTGATCCTACCCCCTCTCACCTTAAATACATGCCCTCTGGTATTGGATCGCTCCATAATGGGGAAAAAATATTGCTTGTCCACGCTATCTATGCCCCTCATAATTGTATACACTTCCAACAGATCACCCCACAGCCTCCGCTGCTCCAGAGAAAAGAACCCAAGTTTGTCCAGCCTCTCCTGATAGCACATACCCTCTAATCCAGGCAGCATCCTAGCAAACCTCCTCTGCACCCGCTCTAAAGCCTCGACATCTTTCCTGTAGTGAGATGACCAGAATTGTACGCAATACTCTAAATTAGAGGGGAGATGAGGAAAGCTGTTTTCACCCAGAGAGAGTTGGGAGCTGGAACTCACTGCCGGAGAGTGTGGGAGAGGCAGAGGCCCTCATCACATTTCAGCAGTACTCGGGCAGCCGGGCCCTACAGGGCTTCGGCCCAGTGCAGGAAGGTGGGATGAAGCTGGGGTGTTCTCACGGACACGATCGGCCTCCTCCCTCTGTCTTCGATTTGTTGATTATCGACTCTGTGAAACTGCACAGCCTGTTTCTGGGCGACGTTTATTTAGCAACAGGACCCCGCCTTGCGTTCTGCTCTGCAGGGTTGGAGACACTCTGACCCAGACAGATCGACTCTCATTTCCACAACCACCATCACCGCACCCCCCACCACCAACCGCAGCACCCCCCCCCCCCCCCCCCACCTTTCACTCTTGCCGTATGTTTACTGTCCCAGTCTGTGTTTGGGACGGAACTGCCCTGCATCTCTGTGCAATGTGCCTGAAGATTTGCAGTTCTGTTTCCTTGGCACCTACTCCGGCCCCCGGTCCATGCCGAGCCGGTCAGTGTTCCCTCAACACCATCGAATGTATTTCACCGTTGAGTTTTCAAGTCCAGTATCCCTCACCAGCGCTACATAGGTACCTTCGACCAGTACTGCCTTTCCCACTTCTTTTTCCCCATTCACCATTGAACCAGCAATGTTAAACAGGCCACTCTCCCCAGTTACCACCCGGCTCATGGTTCCGCTGACCAGTCACTTCAGGTACCGGCTCGGCACATTCAGACACAACACGCGTGTTTGTTCTGGTTAGACTAGGGAAGGTTCAGGGGAGATTTGACTGAATTGTTAAAAAGACGGGGTTTCGCTGGACGAAATATGGAGACGTTGATCACGGATTGAATCGAACGGGGGGTGGGGAGCCGGCTGCCGGGGTGGTGGAGGTGGGGGGGGGGGGGAAAGTTGTAGAGGACAGTCTTCAGCAAGGACGTCGGAGGATTACCGCCTGGGAGAGGGAATGGGGGGAGACTGGGAGCAATTGGAGAGCTCTTTCAAAGGGCTGTCACGGACTTGATGGGTCGAATGACCTTTGACTAAGATTTCACAGTCCCGTCTGTCTCCAACTCTCCGCCCTCCCAAAATGTCTCCTGTTTCTCTCCCCTCCCGCCCCTTCCGAGAGAGAAAAATGCTTTGTCGGAAAAGGACAGGAAAGCGAGGACGGAGGAAGCTAAGATGAGCCGAATGGCCTCGCTGGCCTTGTTTACCACTGGCAACCAAGGACTGTAAGATGAATGAGGGCCGGGATTGGGGGAGGCTGGTGCCAAGGACTAGGCGCCAGGGAGGAGGGGCTTGGCGCCTGGTGGGGTCCGCCTCAAGGGCTATGTTGCAGGGATCAGCCCTCAGCTATCAGCGAGCACTGAACTGGCTCTGACAGGCAAAAGGACAGTGTGTTTTGTTCCAGCTGCCCCGCTGCCAGATGGCTGTGCTCACTCTGCTTCTGTTTGCCATCATCACACTGCTCCTGGCCCTCGGCCTCTGCAGGAACAGGAGAGTCCAGGAGGACCGGAGCCACCGAGCCGTCCCTGGACCCTCCTCGTTGCCTCTCATCGGGAATCTGACCGACCTCAGGCACAAGGACCTCCACGTCCACCTGAGCGAACTGGCCAGGACCTTCGGGCCAATCTACAGACTCCGGCTGTGGAACCAAGGTAGGTAGCAGTGAGGGGAGCCGGCTTGGTTCACGGTAGCCAAGCGGGGTGGGGGGGGGGGGTGAGGTGGGAGGGCAGACCCAGGGCAGTGCGGGAGAAAGGAATTCGGAGGCTGCAGTGACTCCCAAACTGGCAAGGTGTCCGAGATGAGTAAACCGTTCATAATTCTCTCCCGCTACCCTCCGGCAGGCTGCCACCCATTGGTCACCTCGACAGGTCCCATCTCGCCGGCCGCTCATCCCACGGATCCCTGTGCTGCCTGAACCCTCGACGGGGTCCAGCTCCGCACCCCGCGAAAGCCAGTGTTGGCGCCTTCGCAAATCCCTGAAGGCAGGGGCCTCTTGGGGTGAGGTCTCTCCACATTGCCCCGCCGGATCTAACAATAATGCACCTCTAGTTCTTCTCTCATTTAAGTATTCAACCCTTCCAAACCCAAACTGGGCTCCAGGCTCAATGCAGAGCGATGGAGCTGGGAAGTACCCGAGATCCTGGGTGAGACCGCACTTGGAGCCCGGCCCGCGATACCGGGGTCCTGGCGGGGAAGGCGCGGGGGTAGAATTACTGCAATGATTCATACTATGGCTCAGAAAGAAGCTATTCAGTATCTTCGGCCCTGCTGGGGCCACCCCTGAATGAGACCAGACCTTCACGGTTACATCCACCGGAATTGCTTGGACAGGGGCTGTGTGTTCCCAAAACGAGGAGCCTGTCCAGGTAAAATCACCAACAGATCTGGAAAGTCACCCGCGGTCGCTAGCGTTCAACCGTCTCTGTCGGCCTGTCTGTGTGTTGCACCGCGCCTCCCATGGGGTCGGGTCGGAGGCAGACCTCGCCGCACGGACGCAAGTACTTCGCGAGTTCGGCAGTATTGGAATTGGAATTGAAATTGGTTTATTATTGTCATTTGTACCGAGGTGCAGTGAAAAACGTGTCTTGCACCCCGTTCATACCCGTTCATACAGATCAATTCATTACACAGTGCATTGAGGTAGTACAAGGTAAAACAATACAGAATGCAGAGTAAAGTGTTACAGTTATAGAGACAGTGCAGTGCAGGCAGATAGTAGTGAGAGGAATAAGTTTATGGATAACTTAAGTGAGTGAAGAACTTAGGGCACATTACTGTTAGATCCAGCGGGGCAATGTGGAGAGACCTCTTCCCCAGGCAGCCCACAGGGAATGATGACAGGGTTTCCACAACCTGGGCAGAGAGGGACAGGCAATAAAAGTTGGCCGCGCCTGCGATGCCCCGATCCGAAATAGATAGCCAGCGGCAGCGAGCCGAGGGTCTGACTGGCCTTTATCGGGTGCTGTAAATATTGACGTGGACAAACTTCTTCCCCAATTTAGATATTATTGTCCTGAACAGCTTGAAACTGATCAAAGAAGCTCTGGTGAAGAGGTCGTCGGAGTTTGCTGGGCGTCCCCGGACGTTTGTCGGTAAGGCGAGCGTTTACACCACCCAGTGTGATCGCAGCGACCGTACGGAGATTCTAGGAATAGGTCTGGGGCTTTACCTGGGGGAGACGCAAAAAAAACCCCGCAGATGTCGGAGTCCTGAAATAACAGCAGAAAATGGTGGGATGCTCAGCAGGTCAGGCTGGGGGTGGGGGTGGGGGGAGCAGAGCTAACGTTTGGTTCCACACACGAGCTGCTGGAGGAACTCAGCGGGTCGGGCAACATCTCTGGAGGCAAATGGACAGTCGACGTTTCGGGTCGAGACCCTTCATCTGGACTGCTGAAAGGGCAGGACGTTTGGTCCCGCTCTTTCAATAGATCGGGAAAACTTTAGGAGATAGGCGTGTCTACGCCTGCAGAGTCGGGGGCTGGTGGGCGGGAGCAAAGTCAGCGATAGGGGGAGACAAAGAGCAAAGTGGATGAGCGAGGGGGCTGACGGCTTGTTCATGACGGTTAATCTGTCTGGAGGAGATGTAAACAGATGAGAGGGGAACACAGAACAAAAACCAACAAACAACCGTGGAACTGTGATGAGGCGAGTGACTGCCCTTGACTTGTAGACATCTGACTGAGTGTTGCAGCAAGGCACCTTGGTAAAAGCAAAGGGCTTCGAAGATATCTTTATCCGTCACATGTACATTGAAACACACAGTGTTCTGGGGGCAGCCCGCAAGTGTCACCACGCTTCCGGTGCCAACATAGCATGCCCACAACTTCCTAACCCGTACGTCTCTGGAATGTGGGAGGAACCCCACGCAGACACGGGGAGAACCTACAAACTTCTTACAGACAGCGGCCGGATTTGATCCCAGGTCACTGCCGCTGTAAAGCATTGCGCTAACCGCTACACTACCGTTTCTCGAAGGGAGCACTTCGGTAGTTGGGAGTCATATCCTGCACAAATGAAGATGGGTATGGTTGATCTACGGGCTGTTCCCGAGGACACACACAGAGATGGACATCAACTGCTGCTGGAAGGTCATCAACTCGGTGAAAGACGCCCTTTGGTCTGCCCGAAACTTGTTGGTCTCCCAGCACTGAGATATTCGGAGGGGAATGCTGCCGGCTGGCACATTCCAGGCTGCAGGAGTACGTGCTGAGGGACGCACTGAAGCTGGGCACAGCCAACGCAAAGGCTCGGTGGGGAAGGACTACAGTTTAGGGTTCTTCTGCCACTGGAGAGGGAGGGGCGGGGACAGGGAGAGAAAGCCCCTAAATATTGTAAATACGGGACCGGGTAGTTTCCAGGGAGCCACACGTGTGGCATCGGTGCTGTTTTCTATATAAAAAGGTAACACTGATGAATAATCTGTACAAGAATGTAAAGGTTTGCACTGTTTTGTAATTGTATATAGTTTGTCTTTTATTATGAATAAATTTTACTTTGTAAAAAAAAAGGATGGTTGTCAAAGGTCAATCCTATCCGCCCCAGGGCATAACTGCAGGAGTTTCTCAGGTCCGCTGGGCTCAACCACCTTCAGCTGCTTCATCAGTGATTTCCTTCCATCATAAAGTTGGAAGTGGGGATGTTTGCTGACCATTGCGCAATATTCAATTCCATTCACAACTTGGCAAATGAAGTAGCCGATGCCTACGTGCAACAAGAACTAGTCCACAGCAAGGCATGGTCTGATGTGGCAAACGACGTTCACATCACAACAGTGCCAGGGAAAGATTATCTCCAACAAATGAGAGTCTAACCACCCACATTTGACATTCAATAGCTTTATCATGTTTGTGCCTCCCACTATCAAGGTCCTTTCTCTTCACTTCCGCCAAGTTCGCGGGGACCCCTTTTAGACTCCAGAGCCCCATGATCTGTTCGCACCAAACTCCCTTTCTGTGGGTTGCTTCTTGTACGACACTTTCTACTAAAGTGTACTTTGTTACCCTTGGTTATCAATTGGTGCCTTTTTTCAGTTTCTGTTGTCCATTTCACATTGCTTCTCGGAGTAAGTCAGCCCTTGTTCCCTGTTCGTCCTTATCTCCAGAGCTATTTGTTCTTTCGTGACACAGTCGGAATGCGTCAACACCTCCATTCTCGGCTCTTCTCCCACCGTGTCCTTCAGCCGCTACTCCCGGTCTGAGCCACAGCATTCTTGATTCTTCCGTCCAAACCCTTTACTCACCCGCCTTGCGCTTTCTTCAGTGCTGGCTGACCGGCCCTCACTCCCCAGTCACAGGAACAGAGACATTCACGGCACACAAGCCATTCGGCCCATCATGACCGTTCCGCCGGGTGGACTTTAGGTTTCTCCCACTTCCCGGTCCGTGACCCTGCGGGTTGCGGCTCTCAAGTGCTCATCTCGGTTTGGTTTAACCGTGGGGTTTCTGCCTCCAGCAAGGTCCATAACCCCCACCTTCTCTCAGCTCTCTAATCCTTCTAACAATCGGCGTCCCCCAGTCATTGGCGCCTCTACCAAGTGAGTTTCTGGCCACTCCTTTTGTGCTTCTCATGATTTTATACACCGCTATGAACCCCTCCCCCCTCCCCATAAAAATCAACCCATCCCAGACATTCTCTTCCCAGAACTACAACTATCCAGGTCTGGCAAATCCCCTCTGCTCCCTTCTCCTGCTGAGTCCCTCTGTCGTATGCCGACCGGATCCGTACACGGTGCTTCAGCCCTGATCTCACTGGTGTTGACACAGTTCTAATAAAACCTCTCTGCTCTTGAATTTTCTCCCTTGACCAGTAATGACAAGTTTCCTAGACACCTTCTTAACCAACTTATGCAGCTGCCCTGCTACCTTCAGTGACCCAAGGACTTTCACTCTAAGTTCCTTCTGCTCCTCTCCATTTGTCAGTGTCTTGCTGTTGAGTGGGGACTCTTACACCCACGGTTTGGCTTGAACCGGTCCCGGTGGGGTAAAACCATTCAATGTACTCAGGACAGCGAAACTCAGGATCTTCAAAACATCCATAGAACAAACTAAATGCTACAAGTAAAATAATATAAATGCAAACGGTACAATACTAATATAAAATATTGCAACTTTACTGTATGGTAGCGTAACTGTAAGCGTAACGCTATTATATGGGTATAGGGGCCAGGGTTCAATTCCCGCAGCTGTCTGTAAGGAGTTTGTACGTTCTCCCCGTGACTGCGTGAATTTCCTCCGGGTGCTCCGGTTTCCTCCCACGTTCCGAAGACGTACGGGTTAGTAGGTTAACGTGGGTGTAATAGAGCTGCGTGGGCTCGTTGGGCCAGAAGACCATGTTGTTTAAATAAAGTTTTGAAGTTTTAATTGCAAATGAATCGTCTTATATAAAATACTATAAAATACCATGAAGATATAGCCTTTATACTTTAACGTTTAACTGTAACTACATTCAATTTTCATGTAATGCTCCCTACCTCTGAATGCAGCTCACGCGGGCCATAGGTTGGAGGAGCTGGTTCGCACCTGTACAGGTGACCGTACCTGTCAGCTGTACTCCTGTAAGTTACCAAAGGTTTGCTCCAATCCCCATTTTTTGTAATTCAAAAGCCCAACCATGGCAATTTGTTCGATACAAACTTTTCCCTTTTGCTGGTATTCTTTACAGATCCTAAGTTGCTTGACTGAAACAAGCTCTTGCCATCAATTTTCACAAGATGCTCTTTTGACAGGGACGATTTCTGATCTTATCAGCGCCTTGACAAGTTCTGACTGTAGTGAACACTTTTCAAATCAAAATTCTGTGCGGAGTCATACCGTGGAAGCTCTGCAGTAAAAGGAGACCAATGACATACCGTTGGGTTGGTTTTGTTTGTACCTTTGGATGAACAACTCCTTTCAAATATTCTTTAGCTTACTAGCTGCTTAAAAGTTTCTTTAAAAAAGAGGTCCCATGGGGGTTCCCCGTGGCATTCAGGGGAGGGGAAGTTGGTCAGTTCCATGTGTAAAGGCCAAATTGCCTTTTGGTTGATTTTGGGTTAAATGTGTTCTTGCTGCACGTGTAACCACACTAAATGTACTGCGTCACACCACACACTTCTCCAGATCGACTTCTATTTGCCTTTCCTTTGCTCAGCTAACAAGCTTATTCATATCTTCCTGCAGCCTAGAACCCTTCATACTGTCAACCACACTGTCTATTTTGGTATCAAAGACAAACTTCTTATTTGTGCCTCCTGTATTTTAAGTCCAAGTTATCGATAATATTTGACTTTCTTTAATAGGAGTTTGCTAGTTTTACTGGGATTGTTCATGCTTGGTCTTTGCACTGCAGTTGGATGGAAATGACGTAGGGTCACCAAACCCTCAGAGGGGTTCTTACCCCCTCAGCTGATAACTTTAGGACATGGTGACATGAACAGGGAACCGGCAGTGGTTCAGGGTGTCCTCTGGGGCAGAGGATGACTATTCACTATTCTGCCCTGAAATAAGGAGGGTTCGATAGCGATCCTGCCCTTCACAGGCAGTGAGCGTGGAATCTAACAGACCCTGATTCCCTCCATCCTTCCCACCCATCCCTTCTCACCGACCTCCACATATTTGTATCAATCTGTGTTTTGAGTAGAATATCTCCGGGGGTGACATCACCAATCAGCCTCCAGTTATTGGCACGGCCCAGGATTCAGCCCTGCTGATTTCAGGTGATATTGGCCAGGACAGAGACCAGTCTCCGCGCCTCTGGCCCACTGGTTTCAGCCGTCCCTATCTTCTACAGGAGACTACATATCCTTCGGTGGGAAGGACCTATCCCTTGGAGACTACACCCACACCTGGAAAATCCAGAAGAAGATGGCACATGGTGCTATACAGTGGAGTCGGATCTCGGCCCTCGAGCCGGTGGTGCTGCGTGAAGCTGAGAAATTTTGCAAG
This sequence comes from Pristis pectinata, assembly GCF_009764475.1. NCBI lineage: Eukaryota > Metazoa > Chordata > Chondrichthyes > Rhinopristiformes > Pristidae > Pristis > Pristis pectinata. The sequence goes on from NC_067438.1 coordinate 1,651,038, forward strand.
GTACAGCAGGAAACCTCGCTCACAGTGACTGGTGAAAGGACAGTGTGAAAGGGCAGGGCCGTGGTGGACAGAGGTTAATCACACCATGTGTGGGTATCATCTCAGGACAAGGGTTAATCAAAATCAGGATGGGTTAATCGGATTATGTATGTGAATATATCCTCACGATAGGTGTTAATCACGGTCGAATCACTGTGGATAAGTACAGTTTATGCGCACTCAGTATGAGTACATTCTCTGGGCACTGTGTGGGTACAGCCTATCAGCACTCTGTAAGGGTACAGTCTCAGAATAGTAATTACAGTGTGAGCACAGTGTGTGAGCACTATCTATTGCCTGTGGTTAATCACAGTGTGTGGGCTACATGTGTGAGTTGAGGCTGTGGGCACTGTGTGTGGTTAGTCTCTGGGTGCTGTGTGAGTACAGTGCTGATCGAAGCTAATCAAAGTATGGGGACTATGTGTGGTTAGTCTCTGGGCACTGTCAGGCATTCTGTGTAGGTATAGTATCTGGGGATGTGTATGGCTAAAATCAGTGGGCACTGGGATTGTACTGTCTGTGTGTGTGGGTATGGTCATTGGGCACTGACATTGTAGTGTCTCAACGGGCACAGTCATGAGCTTGTTTGGGGGTGAGTTTAGTGAACATTTTCCATTCAATCCTGGGCACATTATATCACTTTTTGTGCAGTTTCCTTCTGGTGAACTAAGTGAGAATATTCCTTTGATAAACCATCTCTTAATTGACATTTCCAGGTTCTCCAGAGCTACGTAGGATCTCCCGTGGATCCCAACAAGGATTTCTCCATGTTCACCTGTAACACAATCTGCTCCCTGATCTTTAGTACTAATGTGAGTATCAATAAGTGGCATTTGTAAGTTTCTGTCCAGGTTGATGGTCAGCATGGACTGGGTGGGCGGAAGGGCCTGTTCTCTATGACTCCCTATTCGGCCTCCCCAGATGATCCTACCATCAATGCCATCACAGCCTGTCTGTCCACTTTCCCACCATTCGCTGTATCCTGTGATTCCTTTAAACCTCCCAAGCTCAGCCATGAACCATACATTGACAGCACGCTGGGTTGCAGAATTCCAAAGATTTCCTGCCCAGGGTGCTGGAAAGTGTCGTCAGATCCTTAGGTTGTAATCAGCAATTTGTGGAAAAGACTACCTGGGCAACGTGGGTAAAATTGATCCATGCACAGAGGTTAATGGACCTACACAGAAGGGTCAATGGTCAGTGGGTTCACAGACAGGGATCAATGGTCAATGAATACACAGTGGTCAGTGGTTCCATGCAGGGCTCATGGGTTAGTGGTGAGTAGGGCATGGTGATCGGTTGCTGCGTGATGAGCTCACCCTCCGTAGAGATCTGTTGCTGTTGACTTTCTACCTTTCACCTTGTCACCAATTCCAGTATGACAGGAATGACCAGGAGCTGCAGGAGATCCATGACTGCTTGGTGGAGCTGGTCTACCTCTGGGGCTCCCGTGCAATTGGCCTTGTCGACATGTTTCCTGTTCTACAGGTAAGGAGGAAGAAAAGTTGCCCCCTGTCTGTGACACTCTCTGTGAGCGGGATACACAGTGGGTCTAGCCTTATCGTACACCTGGTAACCACAGCAGGTCTCTGGGCCATGTGAGTGGCTGGATCTTATTCAGCTGGTGCTTAATGGAACCAAAAGGAGACGGAAGACAGGCTGTCAGCTGTCACTGAGAATGGAAGGTTAACGGCACAGATCGTGCAGAAGTAGGCGACAATAGTCAGCCCAGAGTTGATGGGCCGAAAGGAGTATTTCAATGCTCTGTGACTTTGTGACGTAACACTCACTAAACCTTCGAACAAGGTGCAGGCTACAGGCACAGTGATTGACACTGGAGTTGCAGTCATTGGATCTGTGTAATTAGTATTAGAATTACAGCCATTGGGTGCCTGTTTAATGCTGTACTGCCTGTCACTGGGAGTGTGTTTAAATCTGGACTGCCTGTCACTGGGAGTGTGTTTAAATCTGGACTGCCTGTCACTGGGAGTGTGTTTAAATCTGGTCTACCTGTCACTGGGAGTGTGTTTAATGATGGACTGTCTGTAACTGGGAGTGTGTTAAAATCTGGACTGCCTGTCACTAGGATTGTGTTTAATGCTGTACTGCCTGTCACTGGGAGTGTGTTTAATGATGGACTGTCTGTAACTGGGAGTGTGTTTAAATCTGGACTGCCTGTCACTGGGAGTGTTTGATGCTGGACTGCCTGTCACTGGGAATATGTTTAACTCTGGACTGCCTGTCACTGGGAGCGTGTTTAAATCAGGACTGCCTGTAACTGGGAGTGTGTTTAACACTAGACTGCCTGTCACTGAGAGTGTGTTTAAATCTGGACTGCCTATCACTGGGAGTGTGTTTAATGCTGTACTGCCTGTAACTGGAAGTGTGTTTAACTCTGGATTGGCTATCACTGGGAGTTTGTTTAACTCTATACTGCCTGTCACTGGGAGTGTGTTTAATGATGGACTGCCTGCCACTGGAGTGTGTTTAACTCTGGACTGCCTCTCACTGGGACTGTTTAACACTGGACTGCCTGTCACTGGGAGTGTGTTTAACACTAGACTGCCTGTCACTGGGAGTGTGTTTAACTCTGGACTGCCTGTAACTGGGAGCGTTTTTAATGATGGACTGCCTGTCACTGGGAGTGTGTTTAACTCTGGACTGCCTGTCACTGGGAGTGTGTTTAACACTGGACTGCCTGTCACTGGGAGTGTGTTTAACTCTAGACTACCTGTCACTGGGAGCATGTTTAAATCAGGACTGCCTGTCACTGGGTGTGTGTTTAACAATGGACAGCTTGTCACTGGGAGTGTGTTTAACCCTGGACTGCCTGCAACTGGAAGTGTGTTTAACGATGGACTTGCTGTCACTGAGAGTGTGTTTAACTCTAGACTGCCTGTAACTGGGAGGGTTTTTAATGATGGACTGCCTGTCACTGGGAGTGTGTTTAACACTGGACTGCCTGTCACTGGGAGTGTGTTTAACTCTGGACTGCCTGTAACTGGGAGCGTTTTTAATGATGGACTGCCTGTCACTGGGAGTGTGTTTAACACTGGACTGCCTATCACTGGGAGTGTGTTTAACTCTGGACTGTCTGTCACTGGGAGTGTGTTTAACACTGGACTGCCTGTCACTGGGAGTGTGTTTAACTCTAGACTAGCTGTCACTGGGAGCGTGTTTAAATCAGGACTGCCTGTCACTGGGTGTGTGTTTAACAATGGACTGCTTGTCACTGGAAGTGTGTTTAACCCTGGACTGCCTGTAACTGGGAGTGTGTTTAAATCTGGACTGCCTGTAACTGGAAGTGTGTTTAACGATGGACTTGCTGTCACTGAGAGTGTGTTTAACTCTAGACTACCTGTCACTCGGAGGGTGTTTAATGATGGACTGCCTGTCACTGAGAGTGTTTTTAACACTGGACTGCCTGTCACTGGGAGTGAGTTTAGCACTGTCACCTCCCGTTCTTTCCAATATGCTTTCTGCAGTATTTCCACAACTCCGCCTGGAGGCAGCTTCAAAAGGCCATACACAAGCGGGACTCCTTTGTCCGGCACCACATTCAGAAGCACAAGGTGAGTCAGTTCAGCCGCTGACCCGGTTCCGATCCTCCCTCTGGTCCTGTGCTGTGGCTCTTTGGCGGTGAGTGACCATCAGCGAGGGGAGCTGGGGCCGCCCATGAATTAACTTTTCCCGAGCACGGGATCTGACTCCAGAGGTTATCGATCGGCCGGAAACGCCTTCTACTCTTTATCCATCCCAACTTGCTTCAAGCACTCTTCAACTTCCGCCCCGTACTCGATGGCTCACGCCAGTTCGTGGTTAAACAATGCCTTGAGTTTAACATTCTCTCTGGTTTCCAAATCCAGCCATTCACCTCCCTCTCTTTGCAACGCTCGGGTTCTCCAGTCCCGGCCTCCCAATCATTCCCGAGTTTAGCCACGCCACTATTGGCGCCTGGGTCCCAAATTCTGAATCCCCAGCCGCCCTCATCTCCACTTACACCGCTCCTCCCCGTGTAGCACCTTCTGGTGAGTCAGTTTGAACTCGCTCCTCTGCCGTGACTTGGCATTTTCTAATATTGAACCCATTATGTGATTCAGCCGACACTGCACTGGCTTGGGAGCTGGTGAGATCGTGTCCCTGCCTCTTATAGTCAAAGTCTGTCTTCCAGGTGACATTCCAGAAGGGGATAATTCGGGATATCACTGATATGTTGATGAAGCCCATCTGGGATCAGGAAGAGGGCTCTTCGCAACGGGGAGAGGTCACAGAGGAGCACGTTCACATGGTGATAGTGGACCTGTTTATTGGCGGAACAGAGACGACCTCATCCACCCTTGGCTGGGCAGTTGCGTATTTGGTTCACCGGCCAGAGGTGAGCGTCAAAGCAGATCCTGCTCAGGACCTGCCGGAACCAGTTGCCCTCAGCACCCCGTCCACACCTCCCCGCTCCGGCCTCGGGCAGCACGGCGACTAACAACGATGGATTCCCTGCATTGCAGCACGACCAAAGAGGGCGGGCGTTGGGCTGTCGCCTTCTGCCCAGTGACCCAGGGGATGGAGGGGTAGTTTCCGCTGTAGTTGTCGGAGCAGGTCCCGGGGGAGGTGAGCGGAGAGGAGAAACACGGCCTGGGTCTCAGTCCTAATGGGGACAACGAAATCACGGAGCAAGTTTGAATTCCATGTCTCCACCCCCCTACCCAACCCCGCCCCACACCCACCGCCCCGTCCAACCGTGACCGCCCCCCCGCCCTGTCCATCGGCCTCCGTGTCCACTCCTCGGTCCAAATTCCCCATCTCCCTACAAGGACCCTCCAGCCCCGTTCACAAGATTTCCTTTTATCTGCCCAGATTCAGGATCGAATTTTTCAGGAGTTATGTTCCGGAGTCGGCGAGGACCGCTACCCTTCGTACGCCGACCGCGGGAAGCTGCCGTTCCTGACAGCCACCATCGTCGAGGTGATGCGCCTGCGACCCGTGGTACCCCTCTCTCTGCCGCATCGCACTACCTGCAACAGCAGGTAGGAGCTCGGGCCAGGCAGCCGCAGCTCAACCCACCCCTCCTTCGCGCGGTCACCCCGGGCTCCCCACACCCCAGGGTGGTGGGGGGGGGGGGGTGGGGGGGAGGGTGATTGAGGCTCACGGCTCACTCCCGTGGGGGGAAGAGGGAATTGGCCATACCCGGGACTCCGTCTTCCCTTCACCTAACGTTTCACTGAATAGTGAATTGAAGCTCCAGTTCGGGGTCGTCGTGTCCAGAACGGACTCCCCAACCCTCGGTGCCCGGTCAATTTGTTGGATTTCGCCTCTTGCTGAACGGTAGTGATCGTTCCTCACGTTTCTGCTTGTGCTTTTGAAGCGTTGCAGGTTACTTTGTTCCAAGTGGGACCCACATCATCACAAATCTGTTTGGGGCAAATTACGATGAAACCAAATGGACCGAGCCGACCCAGTTCAGACCAGGTAATCAGGATCAGGTTTATTGTCACTGACTTGCGGCAGCAGTCAGTGGAAAGACATAAAATTACTGTAAGCCACAAAAATAAATAAATAAATTGATAAATAAATAGATGAACAGATAAATAAATAAAGAAATGGATGAATGAATGAATGAATGAATGAATGAATGAATGAATGAAACGTGCAATAAAAAGGAATAACGAGGTCATGTTCAGAAATCTGATGGAGGAGGGGAAGAAGCTGTTCCTGAATCGTTGAGTGTGGGTCTTCAGGCTCCTGTACCTCCTCCCTGATGGTAGTAACGAGAAGAGGGCAAATGGGACTAGCTTCGGTTGCGACTTTTGGTTGGCATGGACGAGTTGGGCCGAAGGGCCTGTTTCCGTGCTGTATTACTCTGTGAGTCTGTGATCTATAAACGATGGTTTGGGTCTGACTGGATAGAAGTCAGACCAGATAATGATTGATGATCAGTGGACTAACCAGATAGAATTCAACGCTGTTAACGATCCACAGTCAGTGGATTGGCACTGACCTGATAGATTTCAGACCAGATCACAGGAACATACAAATTCTTGGCAGGAGTAGACCGCTGGAGCCGTGTCACCTGCTCTCCCGTTCAGTAGCTGACCATAGCTGATCCAAATTCAGGGACCCGCTCCTACTATTTCCTCATCAACTGATCACCTCAGCCGTTAGTATTTTATCTTTGCGCAATGACCACCACATTGTGACTGAACCAACCCACTTTAGTCCAGGTAGCAATCGATGACAACAGATTTGGAGTTACCTGCTGGATTTCCAACAAGGGAACAACCCACGGGCGATGGATTGCGATTTAGGCAATTAGCTGATGATTTATTGAGTGTGTTAGTTGAAGGCCGGGTCTGTTTATTTTGTACAGAACGTTTCTTGGATATGCCTGATGCGGAGAAGACCATGCAGAACGTGATCTCTTTCGGAATGGGTGCCAGGACCTGTCTGGGTGAACCCATTGCCCGAGTGGAACTTTTCCTTTGCCTGGCGTACCTCCTGAAGGAGTTTAAGTTCCTACCAGCGAAGACCGGGGAACTCCCCGAGTTACAAAGCATGGAGGCGAAACTGATGAAAGTCAAGCCCTATCGAGTGACCGTTGTACCCAGGTCAAAGCTTCAACACAACTAAAATCACTGCCTTGTGCTGGATGGAGTGGCGGGGAGGGAGGGAGTGGGGTCTTCCTTCCCATTACCTCTCGGATTGTGTCAACTTCGCTTGTTTTCCGGTACCTCAGTGCCCTGAGACTGTTCTCCATCAGATGGGCACTCTCCGTCCGTAAACTGCATGACTGATAGTGACGCGTGATCTATTGGAGATGACTGAAGGGGTTGACAGGGTTGGGAAGAGAGAAACTCTGTGCTGGGGTGGAGGTGGTGGTGGGGAAGTCCAGGGAAAAAAAGAACAGCACTGCCTTAAAATTAGAACCGGGCTGATCAAGGGTGAGGTCAGGGATTGGTGAGGGAGATATCACCAATCCCCGTGAGCAATCGGAGCCTCCTCTCCAGAGGTTACTGAGGCTGGGGGCTATTGGGCATCACCACTAGGATTGTTACTTGGTGAGAGTCTTCAGTGGTAGGAAGAAGGGGTTTGGATGGGGGCAGAGAGCGGGGGTGGGGTGCGGGAGGGGTGGTTTACGCTGCCGCCCACTAATGTTACGCCTTTCTCCAGGGCTGGTAGGCGGCCGCTGTTTGCTGTAACCCGCCCTCAGTTTCGGACTCTTACCCCAGAGGCCACACTGTTCGAATCCGGAACCCATCCACCTGACTCCACTCCCGCCAAGCTCTGAGCCAGGGCAGTGGTTGTCGGCCGGTCTCTGCCACACTCAGAGCGATTGACCATTTGGGAACGGGGCATCTGGAGCGACGTACAACGGCTGTCTCCACAGTTCAACCCCTGCGCCCAAGTCTGCGCTCAACCCAGTCACTGCCGCAATTACAGGGGAGCCGTGAGGGTGGGGAGGAGTGGTGTCTAGGAGAGAAGGGGGTGGAATGGGAAAGGCCGATGGGGAGAGAAGAGGTGGGGGTCGTGCGGGACGAAGACGGGTCATTCTGCTCTACACGGTGTTTCTCTCCGTTCAACACGCCGCAGCCGGTGCAGGTAATTCACCTACTCACTTTCCAGTTTTACTCCCACTGAAACAGAGACCTCTTTATGTGACTACCTTCCTTTGCAACAAGAATCCCCTCCTCCAGCTTGCCTGGGGCACAAGAGCTGCGCTGTGTGTCCCCTTGTATCCTGCAATCGTTATTACTTGCTGACTTGGACCTAATAAACGCTGGCATGCACGTTGTGTTTTATCCTTCATTATGTCTGAATGGGCAGGATTATGGACAGGGTTCCAAACGGGTCTCTGGGGCTACGTGATTGGGTTAGAGCACCGTTGGCCCACGCTGAACTGACCTTCCGAAGGTGCTGGTGAGTCTGAGACAATGCTGCGCCGTCGGAGGGGCCGTACTGAGGGAGCGCCGCACGGGGGGGGGGGGGGGGGGGCGGGGCGGTACTGGGAGCGCCGCACTGGGGGAGAGGTAGTAGTCTATGGGAGGGGCAGCACTGAGGAAGTCACTGTGGGAGAGGCAGTACTGAGGGAGCGCCTCACTGAGGGGAGGGCGGGGCGGTACTGAGAGCGCCGCACTGGGGGAGAGGCAGTAGTCTATGGGAGAGGCAGCACTGAGGGAATCACTGTGGGGGGGGGGGCAGTACTGAGGGTCTGTGTGGGTAGGGGTGGGGGAACAGTGCTGTGGGAGCTGCTGTTTCAGTGGATACAAATGATTCATGCAGCTGGGTGAGAAGGAAGCCGAGCAGCGGGCAGAAGACGACTCAGGTTAAACCGTTGATTTCACTTCTGCCCGACGGGTTCACCTTGTTCTTAGAGAGAAGTGTTAGAGATTCAGAACATTTTTACCTGTTAACACAAAGGGTGAGTCAGTTGTCTTAATTTTAATTTAATTATAATGATTGCTGTGCTGAGTGAGCCTTTATTCTCAAGAGAGGATTCTTCAGGTATCCTAGTGGAAAGAATGTTCATTCAGTACAGGTCCACCTTGTCCGGAGATTCCTGAGCTCTCTACAGGATTTCTCTAGGATACAATTAAATGTCACCCTGATGGTATATAAGGTAGGGAACACGCCGGAGCTGGGCAGAAGTTTGGAGGAGATCCAGACAAGTCACCGTGTTCCCAGAGATCCTTCACACAACGTGGTAAGTGCCATTCTTTATGGATGCCGAAGATTCGCGGGAGTGGGAACCAGAGAACTGGGCTGTAGCCGTCAGAGCGGTCGCTGATCTGTTACCGCAGGAACAGTAAAGAGCAGATAAATTCGTAAATGGATCCCACATTCTGAATGTCTGGATTCAGACCATCTCAAGGTTAAGTGGGAGTAGAATCAAGACTCTGGGAGGGTTAAATGATGGTTTTGGAAATGTGTATTGTAGAAAAACACATCTCTGGTAGTGGGGTACAATCAGAGTCACATGGGGAGGTTTTGTGGTGTTTACAAATAGATTAAGGGTTACCCGGAGTGAGTTACAGGTTGGAATCTAATAGTGGGGGTTGGGAGGGGGTGATGGAGGTTTATTTGTTGAATACCATACCTGGGAGAGAGTTACAGGGTGGAATCGAATTTGTGGGGTTTATATATGGAATAACAGATATCCAGGGGTGAGTTACAATCTGAAGTCTAATCTAAGAGGTCGGTGGGGTTTGTATATAGAACAAAGCGTATCCAGGAGTGGGTTACAGGCTGGGATCTAATTCAGAGCTTTTTTCGGTGGTGGGGGGGTGGGGGTAATGTAGTAAATAATCGACCCCAGGGTTTGGGTTACAGGTGGGAATCTAATGTATGCGTTTTGTGGGGGGTGGGGGGGGGGTGGTTATATGTGAAATAGGCTGGGATCTGGGTTTGGAGGATTATATGTAGAATAATAGATATCTGGGAGTGCAGACTGTCATCTAATCTGGGAGGTTGGCTGTTTCTAAGTGTAATAACATTCCCAGGGGTAGGTTACAGGCTGGGATCTAATTGAGGGGTTCGGGGGGTTTATGTATAGATTAGCAGATCCCTGGATGTTGGGATCTAACCGGACGATTCCAGGAGGACGTTCCCTGCGCCCCTGTTTGCCGGGATGTTGGGCCGGCAGGCGGGGTTTTCCCTGTCTGGGTCAGTTCCTGGCCTCTCTCTGTGACCCTGTGTCTCTCCACCTTTCAGATGAAGACGCGGCAGCCACCGGCTCCCTCTGTGACCGTGACGGCGCTCTGCTGCCTCGCCCTGCTGTCCGCCCCGTCCTCCGCCCGACCCTACGGCTTCTCGCCTGGACTCCTCGGGGAACTGTGCCCCTCCCGGGTGCAGACTGGGCCGCCGGAGTTCCACCCCTCGCCGCGTGGCGACGGAGCGGGCCTGGAGCTCAGGACCGCGGGAAAGAAGTGGATCATGGGCCGCCCGGCAGTGGGACGGGAGGCGGGGGCAGCGGCACTATCGTTCGACAGGCCCCTCGCCGGGACCGAGGAGGACGAAGCTACTCCCTGTGCCGCCGCCCTGGGGCAGAGACGCTTTGACGACGAGGTCCTTGCCTCGCTTGTCACCGGCCTGGAGTCTTATCGCAAGAATGGGGGTTTCAGATTCCGATTTGGGAAATGACAAACGCTCTACCTCTCCCTCTCTCTCTCCTCTCTCTCCCTCCCTCTCTCCTCTCTCTCCCTCCCTCTCTCTCCCTCCCCCTTTCCACTCTCTCCCTCCCTCTCTCCTCTCTCTCCCTCCCCTTTCCACTCTCTCCCTCCTTCTCTCCTCTCTCTCTCCCTCCCCTTTCCACTCTCTCCTGCCCTCTCCCTCTCTCCCTCCCTCCCTCCCTCTGATATCCCCTCCCTCCCATCGCTCCCACACGTTCATTCCCTCCAACACTCCCCCTCTCGCCGCCTCTTTCCCTCACTCCCATTTGCTCGTTAATCAGTTTTCTTTCTCTGAAACATGTCTCTTCCTCCCTCCCACTGTTTTTCCTGAGGATTTCGTTGGCTGAAATGGAATATTTTTTAATTATTTGGAAGAAAGAAATAAAATGAATGTGGTAAAATAAATTGCTGCTGAATAATTTGAAACCTGACCCATTGACGAGGTCTCCTGTGGAACGACTCAACCAGACAGTATGGAGATCCCTCACTGCTGCCCCTCAGAGTGTGGAGATCCCTCACTGCTGCCCCTCAGAGTGTGGAGATCCCTCACTGCTGCCCCTCAGAGTGTGGAGATCCCTCACTGCTGCCCCTCAGAGTGTGGAGATCCCTCACTGCTGCCCCTCAGTGTGGAGATCCCTCACTGCTGGCCCTCAGCGTGTGGAGATCCCTCACTGCCACCCTTCCAACTGTCGAACTCCCTCACTGCTGCCCCTCAGACAGTGCGGAGATCCCTCATTGCTGCTCCTCTCAAAGTGCGGAGATCCCTCATTGCTGCCCCCTCACAGTGAGGAGCTCCCTCACTGCTACCCCTCAGACAGTGCGGAGATCCCTCATTGCTTCTCCTCTCAACGTGCAGATATCCCTCACTGCTACCCCTCTCATAGTGAGGAGCTCCCTCACTGCTGCCCCTCAGTGCGGAGATCCCTCATTGCTGCCCCCTCACAGCGCAGAGATCCGCTAAAGGAGTTCTTTCAATGCTCTCCCAACACAGGGCAATCCCACCCCCTACATTTCCCTTAACCCAATCTCTCTCACATGCCCAGTAACTGCCCCCGATTCTCCTCTCACACACCAACACCAGGGGCAATTTACAGCAGCCAGTTAATCCATTGACCCGCACATCTTTGGGATGTGGGTGGAAATTGGATCACCCGAGGGAAACCCACACATTTTAGGGAGAACGTGCGAACTCTACACAGACAGTGCCAGAGGGCAAGATCAAACCCAGGTCTCTGAGCCTGTGAGGCAGCTGCTACCTGCTGACCTGCCATCATTGCCTTTTCAAATCTCTGAGTGGAGAAGTGTCTCCGAACCTGACTCCTGAATACCAGGCAACACACATGGTGCTGGAGGAATCATTTCCCTTCACAGATGCTGCTTGACTCACTGAGTTCCTCCAACAGATTGTGTGTTGCTCCAGATTCCAGCATCTGCAGTCTCTTGTGTATCCTGAATCCTAGGGTCTGATTCCCAGTCTCAACCCCTGCCAAGACTCCCCAGCCAATGAGAATTGTCTCTCTCCAACTGCCTGCCATCTCCCTGAAGTATCTGGAAAATGAACCAAAGCGCTCTCAACCTGCTGACGTCTGGGGTGTGTAATTCCTGCGGTAACGGAACCCTCGGAGACTGTGCAGTGCTCTCCTCCGCCCCCTCTCAAAACCTGGAGCTGTCGGCCCTGTGGTCGGAGCAAGGCTTTGTGTAACTTCATTCAAGCATTAGAATTAGGAGCAGGAGTTGGACCCTCGAGCCTGTTCTGCCTTGTTATAAGATCACAACTGGCCTGTGTTACGGACTCAGTGAATGTCCCTTTAAGGTAGAGAGAGAGAGTGTGTGTGTGTGTGGGGGGGGGGGCGTTCTTACGTCAATAGAAGATAAAGGACGTAATGATGTTGTTGAAGACGTCAGTCGAAGGGAGAGAGAGAGAGAAAGGGAGAGAGACACCAGCCTGCTAGTTTCTCTATCAATGGATGAGAAACAATAACTGTGTCTGTTACTGCAATCCATGTATGGAAGTTGGAAGTAATCCGGTGGAGTTCACTTTGTTGCTGACCTGTAGAAGGAAACAGGTATTTGTGTGTGGACGACCACGATTTGGATGCTTTTTGGGGTGAGGAAGTCACTACCGAGTAAACACTGAAGTGTCATTTGGGTTCCATCGTGGAACATTTGGATTTCGTAATTACTCTCTCTATGTTCCCTACATCTACATCTTATCTTCAGACAATGGTGGTTGTTGAAGAAGCCTTTGCTCACATTTCACCTTATGGCTTGCAGAACTGAACTTTAAGAACCATTCCTGGACTTGGAGTTTGGGACTTTGCCACACGCACACGAAGAGTTTAGTTTTTGAGGTTAATGTTCAAGGTTTAACATTTTTGAATGTCTAACATACTAACATTTTTACTTTTATTTTTCATATTATTATGTAGTGATTAATAAAATAGTTTTTAACACTGAATTATGACTCAGTGTATTTCTTTTGTTGCTGGTTCGTAACACCTGTATGTAACCTCAGCTACCCGTCTACCCCCAGTAACTCTCACGATGTTGCTCTCTCTGCCACTGCTTCTACAGTATTCAAAGTCTGACTCCACTGCACTTTCAGGAAGAGAGTTCCAAAGCCTTGTAATCCTCTGAGAGTGAAACTTCTGCCTCTTATTTCTCTTAGATGGGTGACCGCTTATTTTTTAAGTGTCCCTGAACAGCAGATTCTCCCACAAGAGGCATCATCCTCTCCTCATGCAACCTGTCAAGACCATTCAGGATCTTATATCTTTCAATCAAGTCCTACCTCACTCTTTTAAACTCCAATGTTAGAAGCCCAGTCTGTCCAATCTTTCCTCATTGGACAACCTACGATCCAGGTGTTACTCCAGTCAGCCTTCTCTGAACTGCTTCCAGTGCATTCATATCTTTCTTAAGAGGACCAATTCTGTACACAGTACCACCATGCCCTACATAACAAAAGCTTTGTCATAAAGCCATAGTCATGGAATTATACAGCACAAAAACAGGCCCTTTGGTCAACTCATCCATGCCAACAAAGGTGCCTTCCTGAGCCAGTTGGCCCGTATTTCTCTCAACATATCCCTGTACTTGTCCAAATGTCTTTTAAACATTATGATTGTCCCCATCTCTACCACTTCCTCTGGCAGCTCATTCCATATACCCACCACCCTTTGTGTGAAAAACTGGCTCATTTCCCCTTTAAACCTTTCCCCTTTCACTTTAAACCTGTGCCTTCTAGTTTAGGGACTCCTACCCTGGAAAAACAACTGTGACCATCCAACTATTCTATGTCCCCCATGATTTTATAACCACCTATAAGTTCACCCTCACTCCAGGGAGAACAGTCCCAGCCTGTCCAGTCTCACCTTCTAACTCAAGCCCTCCAGTCCCGGCAACATCCCAGTGAATCTTTCCTGCACCTTCTCCAACGTAGCTATAGTATGGTGACCAGAGCTGCACACAATACTCCAGGCGTTGTCTCACCAACACTCATTGCCTCACCTCTGCCTGTGTCACTACCTTCAGGGAGCTATGTACCTGTACCCTGGGTCTCTGTTCTACAGCACTGTCCAGGGCCCTGCCATTCACTGTGCAAGCCCTGCCCCGGTTTCACCAAAATGCATCTCTTCACACTTGTCTGAGTTACATTCCATCTGTTATTCCTTTGCCCACTTTTCCATATGATGGAGATGTTGTCACCTTAGACAACCTCCTTCACCATCTTCCTTACCACACCACCAGCTGTGGCGTCATCATTACTCGTGCTGTCTACATGCTCACCCTAATCCGAAATATATATGTCTGACAACAGTGGGCCCAGCACGGATCCCTGTTGCACACCACTGGTCGCAGGCCTTCGATCTGAATAACAACTCTCCTCCACCACCCTCCGACTCCTTCCAGCAAGCCAAATTATCCAGCTGGCTAGCTCACCCCACATCCCATGTGGTCTCACCTCCTGTTCCAGTCTACCTTGTGGGACCTTGTGTAAGTTTTGCTAAAGTCATGTTGATGATGTCCACCGCCCTGCCCTCATCAGTCCTCTTGGTCGTCTCTTCAAACAATTCAATTAAATTTGTGAGACACACGAGCTATAGTTACCATCACTTATCAGTCCCTGCCTTTACTCTTCAAACAATTCAATTAAATTTGTGAGACACACGAGCTATAGCTACCATCACTTATCAGTCCCTGCCTTTACATATGCAGGTAGATCCTATGCCTCAGAATCCCCCCATTATCTTTACCACCACTGATGTCAGGCTCACCGGCCTGCAGTTCTCCGGCTCGTCCTTGCAGCCCTTCTTAAGCAAAGGCACAACCTTACCCACCTTCCAGTCTTTCAGTACATCAGCTGTGGCTAAGGAAGATACAGAAATCTCTGCTAGGGCCCCAGCATTTTTTTTCTCTTGTCTCCAGGAGTACTCTAGGGGTACTCTTGCTCAGGCCCTGCAGATTTGTCCAACTTTCTGTGCCTCTAGGTTGCCAATGCCTCCTCTTTTGTTATATTAAAACCTCCCTACCCTTGTATTCAATGCCCAGCTAACATCTGCAGTTTATCTACATGCTGGTCTTCTGAGAATCATGTACTGGATCCCTCTGCATCCTCTCTGAATCTCTCATCAATTAGACAACATGCTTCCTTTTTCACAAATGCTTTCCTGCCAAAATGGTCAATTTCACATTCTCCTACATTATACTCCATTTGCTGAATCTTTCTCCACCCCACTTAATCTTTCTTTATCCCTTTTGTAACCTCCTTATATCCTCTTTAGAAGTTACTTTCCTTCCTAGCTCTGTGTCAACAAATTTAGCTCTTTATCTGTCATTTATCTTAACTGTAGAAAGCTGAGGCCCCAGCAGTGATTCCCACAGCACACCACTCATCTTGCCAACCAGAAGAAGACCATTTATGCCTGCTCCCTTGTTTCCTGTTAGCCAGCCAAACTTCTATCCACTCCAATCTGTTAAATCTAAGTATAATGCATTCACTGGTTCCCTTTATCAATCGCACTTGTTCCTTCTTCAAAAGACTCCAGTAAATCTGCTAAGCATTGGCACCTACTGGCACCTACCCCACCGGTCCACCGCTCTTTATACTGGCCATCTTCCCTCTCCAGCCTCAGTCCTGATGCAGGGTTTTCAACCCTGAACATCAGCAATTCCTTTCCTCCCTCAGATGCTGCTCGATACGCTGAGTTCCCCCAGCAGATTGTTTGCTGCCTAAACATGTTTCTCTTTTACAGGCATTTGACCTTGGATTTTTCTCAGTAAATGTCTTCAAAAATGTTTCCTAACTTTTCCCAATGACATACAGTAAACTAACTGGCCCACAGTCTCCAATGTAATGGAAGGTTCTGCGAATTCAGGGAATTTGGGGAAGTTAAAGTCAAGGCATCAGCTCTCTCACTAGCCACTTCTGTTAGGGCCCGAGAATGAAGCTCACAAGGCCCAGCAAGGTCAGCATTGCTCAGTGCCATTTCTCTGGTGATCTTTCCGAGTTTCTCCATTCCAATTCCCACATTGCTGTTTCTAATGCCCCTCAGCGCCACTGATCGGAGAGCAGCGTCGTGCACAAATGTGTTCCCCTCGCACAAAATCCACAGACCCCTTTCGACCCTTAAGGACATGGACGTATTTGTAGATCGAGAAAATAAAATGTTGCAGATGCTGGAAATATAAAACAGAAACAAATCGCAGGGAAAACTCGTCAGATTGCACGGAATCCACAGAGAAACCAGCTGTCGGTCTCGTTTCGCCTGAAATCTGCCTGAACGCGCCGCCAGCACATTCTCCGCAACGCCGCCAATGCGGTGGCAGGATCGCACCATGTAAAAACTGGTACCTGCCGCCGTCTATCGGGAAAAAGCGGCACTGCACAAATATATTCCTCACAGTCCCGCTCTCCACCAGCTGGCGGCGGTGTTGTCCCGTCTCAACATCAGTACACAGCAGAGATGCGGCCCGAAGACTCGACTGTTTATTTCCCTCCACAGACGCTGCCTGACCCGCTGAGTTCCTCCAGCATCTTGTGTGTTGCATCAGTAGACAGCGCTAGCGATGGGCGCTGGATGAAATATATTTGCAGGCTTAAAAACAAAGTGCTGGAAAAACTCAGCAGGCCAAATTGCATATAGAGTCACGGAGCACGGAAACAGGCCCTTCGGCCCAACTTGTTAATATCGACTGTGTTGCCCAGCGAGCTAGCCCCATCTGCCCGCGTTTTGCCCCTTGCCCTCTAAACCTCTCCTATCCCTGTATTTAACTAGATTGGAGAGAAACAGGTGACGTTTCAGGTCGAAGGTTGACTTGCTTTCTCTCCTAGTTCTAAATGAAAGATCTTCAACCTAAAACTTAACTGTTTTTCTCTCTCCACAGATGTTGCCTGATCTGCTGACTTTATCCACTATATTTATATTTCAGATTTCCAGCACCTGCGGTTTTTTCTTACTTTCATATTTGCTGGTAGTGTTCTCCGCCAGCCGGTAGCAGTGTTAACATCGGCACTGGCAGTCCTGCACTCCGGCAGCCGGAGGCGATGTTGTACCGTGTTAAGGAGGATAAATTGTTGGCCCCAGTACAGCTCACCGCCAGCAGGAGGAACACTAAAATTCTCGACAAAATGTTAAAATGGAAAGAGATTTATGAAATTACACGGAGAGTCGGGAGATACCGGTTATAATTTTAGAATGAACAATATTTATTGAGCTTCTTAAAATAACCTAATTGGATTTTTTTTATGTAAAAAAAGGGAAATATGGAGAATAAAGGTTTTGAAATTTGCCATTTTGAAGGGGATTGAAGACGTTGCACTTTGTACGGACTGTTATTCAGCATCAGACAACAAGAGAAACAGAAAGAGCTGTGTGGAAAAACACTCCGATGCTGGAGGAACTCAGCAGGCCAGGCAGCATCCGTGGAGAAAAGCAGGGGGTCAACGTTTCGGGTCAGGAGCCTTCTTCAGGACTGAAGATAGGAAAATGGGTCAGAGGGAAGGAGAGAGGGAGAAAAGGGGCCAGAAAAAAGAGAGAGATGCTGGGAAAGGGAAGAAGAGGAGATGGCGGGGTTGGGGTGTGGGGAAGGGGGGTGAGGATTACTTAAAGTGGGAGAATTCAATATTCATGCCGTTAGGCTGCAAGGTTCCAAGACGGAAAATGAGGTGCTGTTCCTCCAGTTTGCACTTGGAATTGTCCTGGCGGTGGACTTGTTGGTGGGGTCCCGTTGGAGATGGCGGAAGTGGCGGAGAATGATGTGTTGGATATGTAGGCTGGTGGGATGAAATGTGAGGACAAGGGGTCCCTATCTCTGTTGGATTTCTCTGGAGCTGTGTGAAAGCTTAATTCCTCTCCCTTCTCCCCTCGAACCGTTACCCTCTTTTCCAAACAGCAAGGGAGAACCGGCCACAGGGATCGCTGAGCATGTTCACCATTCAACAAGATTCTGGCTGATCTTCCACCCTTTCCCGATACCCAATCAATGTCTGAGCCTCCAGGCCACCAAGGGTACCGAATTCCAAATATTCACCTACCTCTGAATGGAGCGATTTCTCATCAATAACCCTGGGCGATGCAGCGGAGGTAAGGCATCCAAGTTTGCCAATGACACTAAAATTATGAGAGGTCACGTTGCGATCAGGGTATTTAGATTCTGCAACGTGATATTGAGTGAAGGGGTGAACACTTGACAAATGTTTAATGTGGGAAAGTGTAAGCTCATGAACTTTAGAAAGAGGAATCTAAAGGCAGGCTGTTATCTAAATGGAGAAGCAATGCAAATGAGGGAAGCACAGAGGGATGCAGGTGTTCTTGTGCGGCAATCACAGATATTAGCAGGACTATGCAGCAAACAGGTCGGAAGGCAAGTGATGCTTTGGCTTTTATTGCAAGAGGGTAGGAATTTAGAAATTGATATTGATTCAATTTGATACAATTGTATCGGATGTTGACGAGGCCACGCCTGGCGTACTGTGCGCAGTTTAGCCCCCTTATTTAAGAAAGGATGTACCAGTGTTGAAGGCAGTCCAAGAAAGTCATCAGGCTAACTTTGGGGATGAGAGGATTGTCAACACAAGCAACTAAAGAGGCTGGATGTGTACTTTTGGAGCATAGAAGAATGAAAAGTTACCTTATCGAAACCTAGAAGAGTCTAAAGGGGGCGGGACAGGTTCGATGCCGTGTTTTCACTTGTGAAACGGGGGACGTGGCTGCAGGGTTAGGAGTCTGATCACTTAAACCCAGGAACTTCTTGCAGAGGGCGGTGAGTCTCCGGAATGTTCTTGTCTGGGGGCTGGAGCCTTAAAGAGGAGGTGTGTAAATTTTGAAAGATCAGAGGATTGACGGCCTTGGGGAACTAGCACAGAAGAGGAGATGAGTCTGGGGGCAGATCAGCCAGGATCACATTGACTGGTGGAACAGGTTGGAGGGGCCGAATGGTCTACTCTTGGTCTTCTGAAATTTACTCTGCTCTTCCATTTCTCACCGACTTACTCACACGTTGTATTCTGTTTCTTTACCAATTTCTTGACCTTCCTTAGCAGAATCCTCAGGCTTAGAGCTTCCTCTGGCAACCGTGTGAAACTTTTCCTCAGATTTGGTACAATTATTAATTTCTCCTCTCGATTTGAATCACTTTTCCTGCTGTATTTTTGTGCCTTAAAAGAATGCCTATTGTTTGCAAATCATTTAATATTTCTTCAACCATCGCCTGCCCACTGCCTCGCTTCCCTGCAGTCACCCGCCTCTGACACCGCCACACTGGTTCTGATCTCAAGCCCCGGTTTCAGGTTGAACCGCGTCACTGCCGCACTGAACGTACAGTTCTGTCCGACTGTGGTCACTCTTTCCCAAGGGCTCCTTCGCAACAGGATTAATTTATCCAGATGAAGGGTCTTGACCCGAAATCTGGACTATGTCCCCCTACAGATGCTGCCTGACCCGCTGAGTTCCTCCAGCATCTTGTTTGTTAATTAATTTGTCCAGGACTCGAACTAAACCGGTCGGTTCTTCAACTCACTGAAGTACAAATCAGCTCGAATACGTTGCAGTAAATCACCTTCTGTAGTGTTAGAAGTAACGAGGCTCTTGGTTTACCCCAGCTCTGTGGGTGCGGGTAGCGAAGGCCGGTGCATCCTTGACAGAGGATTTCGGGGGCGGGGGGTGTCCGCTTTACTCTGATCTCCCGCGTTAGAGAACCGGTTCCAAGTCCGCGCCACTTGCACCAGCAGTAAAACGACTCGGACGAGACTGGATGTGAATCTGGACACCGCGACCTTTGAGTGCACAATATTATCGGACACAGTGACGCGGGCCCGTGCCGCTGGAGTCCCTCATTCCCCGGTAGACCCCGGGATGATGTGCGCACAGAACGGTCCAGTCCCGGGACTCTGCTCCCAGCTCGAGTCGGTGTCTTCCCGCACGGAGGCATCCAAAATAACGAGGTCTCCCGAAACACGCGGTCAGGGCACAGGAGAGGCAACTTCTATCGGGGAAGCCGAGGCAAACCCGTCGCACTGTGGCTCAGCAGTGAGACCTCGGGCGCCGCTGCCTCCAACTCCCCTCTCCCCACCGCCCCCACCTCCACCTCCCCTCCCCCTCTCCCCACCTCCACCTCTCCCCACCGCCCCGTCCTCCCCATCTCCCCACCTCAACCCCTCTCCCCACCGCCCCACCTCCACCTCCCCACCACCCTTCCCCACCATCTCCCCTACCTCTCCTCTCCCAACCACCACCGCCCCAACCTCCCCCCTCCCCACCTCCCGCTCCCCTCTCTCCCCTTCCCCTCTCCCCACCGCCCCCACCTCCACCCCTCTCCCCACCAACCCTGTCTCCTCTCCCCACCACTGCCCCCAACCTCCCCTCCCCTCCCCCCACCACCCACCACCCCCACATTCAACTCTCACCCCACCCCCACACCCCCCGACCTCCCTCCGCCTCTCCCCAACCCTCCACACTCCCCACCACCTCTCCCCATCCCTCCGACCCCCACACTCCACCTGTCCCCCACCCACAACACTCCCCCCAGCCCACCTCCCTCACCTCAACTGTCCCCACCCAATTCCCCTCACCACACCCGTACTCTAATGGCTAATTTCCATTTCCCACCCTCCACACACCACCATCCCTGCAACCCCACCCGACCACTCCCCAACACTCTCCCACCCTCCGTACTCCCCCCACACCCCCCACAATCCCTCTCACCCCACCCCTCCCCTCCCAGGTGTGTGTGTGTGTGACGGAGACCGGCTCGGGCTTAGAAAAGGCACACCGAATGTATTTCCAAACATCTGAAAACAACAACACATGATTCCAAACCAAGTACAGAAGGTGAACTCTGCGTGGATCCAGTGGGCGGGGTGGAGTCGGGGACCGAGTCTCATGCTCTCAAGCAGCGTAAGTGAAAGTCGAGTGATCCGGGACCTGCGTCGTCCAGCCCCGGGCGTTTGCAAACCCCGAAACCATACCACCCCCCGCCCCCCCCCCCCACCCCCGCCAACATTCCCTAGGTGTAGGGTGGGCCGAGTGGCCGTTCCCCTGGGCAGGGGCGAGGCCGTCCCGGCCACCTGCTGTTGGCGGGGCTGCGAGGCCAATGCACCTGGATCCCAGCGGAGCAGAAACAAAGGCGATAATGTGGGCATCGGTGACGGCGACAACATCAGGCATTGGGTGCGAGAGTTAGCTGCAAGCTCTAGTGAAGTCCCTGCGGCAGACCCTCCACCTCACTCCCTCCTGGCCGCCCTGCTGAAAGTGTGAGGCCGCATCTTCATCTCTGTGAAGGGGATGGAGAACTCGAAGCCTTTCCAGCCGAACCAGTTTACACCCTGCGGACGGAGAGCAGGCGGTGAGGACACAGCGCAGCTCGGCAGCAACATGTCCCCGCGGACCGGGGGGCGGAGGCGGGGGAGGGGGGCACAGAGCAGGAGGGAGGGAGACGGGGGAGGGGGCGGGGGAGGGGGGCACAGAGCAGGAGGAAGGGGGACGGGGGAGGGGGCTGGGGAGGGGGCACAGAGCAGGAGGAAGGGGGACGGGGAGGGGGCTGGGGAGGGGGACAGAGCAGGGGGGGGCGGGGAGGGAGGGAGTAGCAGAAAGAGTGAGGGTGAAAACCAGAGGATGCGGGAAACTGAGGGTGGGGCCGGGAGGTCGGAAGGTGCGGGAGGGAGGGGGAGGGAGGGTGGGGTGGAGGTGCTGGGGGGGAGGTGGGGGGAGCTGCGGGAGGGGGAGAGGGCGGGTGGGAGGGGATGAGTGGTGATAGGCACCGATTGAGAGTGGAGGAGGGTGAGAGAGAGCGAGGTTTGGTCTGAGGGGGTAGCCGGTGGGTGAGGGGGGGGGGGAGGTGAGGTGGACAACTGGTACCTGGTGGTCTCTGTTGTTGCCGTACTCTCCGTTAAGGTTGACGCGATGGCAGTTCTGGTACCACCAGCCTCCCCTGTAGGAGAAGGCGCAGTTGGTCAGGGCGTTGTCGTTGTCTACATCCACAGTGGTGAAGTTGCTGCCCCGGTGGTAGGACAGAGAGTTGCCTGTGAGAAGAACACGCATGTTTACAGGACTGTTGGGAAGGTGAGGGAAGGAGCTGGGACTGTTTTTTTGAAACAAAGTAAACTTTAATAAAGGAAACTATATACAATAATAAAAACTGTTCAAACCTTTACATTCGTGTACAGTTCAATTCTTAGTGTTACCTTTTTATATATAAAAAACACAGCACCGATGCCACACGTCTGGCTCCCTGGGGTGATACCCCAATCCCATATTTACAACCTTTGAGCAGCTTCCTCGCCTGACCCTGCTCCTCCTTCTCCTGTGGCAGAAGAGCCCTAAACCGTCGTCCTTCCCCACCGAGCCCTCGCGCTGGCTGCACCCAAATTCAGTGCGTCCCTCAGCACGTACTCCTGCAGCCTGGAATGTGCCAGTCAGCAGCATTCCCCTACGGACATCTCGCGGTGCTGGGAGACCAACAATTTTCGGGCAGACCAAAGGGCGTCTTTCACCGAGTTGATGACCTTCCAGCAGCAGTTGATGTCCGTCTCTGTGTGTGTCCCCGGGAACAGCCCGTAGATCAGAGAATCCTCTGTTACGCAGCTGCTGGGGATGAACCGTGACAAGGAGCCCTGCATCTTTCGCCACACCCTCCTCGCAAACCCACAGCCCGCAAAGAGGTGGGCGACCGTCTCACCCCCAGCGCAGTCCTCCCGGGGGCAGCGTGCGCTGGGGGTGATGCCCCAACCATGCAGGACGGATCTGACTGGGAGGGCCCCTCTCACCGCCAGCCAAGCGAGGTCTTGGTGCTTGTTGGTGAGTTCTGGCGATGAGGCATTCTGCCAGATGGTCTGGACAGTCTGCTCAGGGAACCATCCCATGGTGTCCATCGAGTCCTTCTCCTGCAGTGTCTGCAGGATGTTCCGTGCTGACCACTTCCTGATGGACTTATGTTCCAAGAGGTTGGTCCAGAAGAACTTTTCCACGAAGGACAGGTAGTGCGGCAACATCCAGCTGACTGGGAGGCCGTGTGGCCACGGGGCCAGGCCCATCCTTCGCAACAGCCAGGATGGGTAGAACCTAGGCACGTAGTGACACTTGGTGCCCACGTACTTGGGTTCCGCGCACAGCCTGATGCAGCCACAGACGAACTTGCTGACCCGGCCGGTCACTCACCCGCGGTGCCGGCGTACTTCCCCAGCCCCAGCTGGTACTTCATGTTGGCGCCCTCCACCACAAAGTTATCATAGGTGGCGTACGCGGTCTCCTCGCCGGCGCGCAGGTCCACCCGCAGCTCGAAGTGCTGCTGCGATGTTAGTTGATGCAGCTTCTCCAGACCTGGCGAATGAAAGGAGCCCGGGGTTAACGAGTGGAGAGCCAGGTGAATTCCCAACATTTGCAAAACTTGGACAATGGGTGTGGAAAGGCCGGGAAGTCCGAGCCACACCCCATGATGGCAGTACCTTGGGGCAAACTCTTCCCAACCTCTTCACACCCACCTCCACCCTCCCGCGACTGGTACAGAGTAATATAGCATGGAAGCAGGCCCTTTGGCCCAAAAGGTCCATGCCGACCAAGATTCCCATCTAAACCAGTCCCATTTGGTCCATATCCCTCGAAACCTTTCCCATCCATGTACCTGTCCAAGTGTCTTTTAAATGTTGTTGAAGTACCTGCTTCATCCACTTCCTCTGGCAGCTCGTTCCATGTACGGATCACCCTCTGGGTGAAGAAGTTGCTCCTCAGGTCCCTTTCATACCTTTCCCCTCTCACCCTAAACTTACATCCTCTAGTTTTTGATTCCTTTTCCTTGGGGAAGAAGGATTGTGTGCATTCCCCCTATCTGTGTCCCTCATGATTTTGTACACCTCTACAAGGTCATCCCTAAGCTCCAATGAATAAAGTAGGAGCCTGTCCAACCGCTTCCTATAACTCATTCCCGTAAATCTTCTTTGCACTCTTTCCTGCTTAACGATGTCTTTCCTATAACAGGGTAACCAAAACTGTCCACAGGTTCTTCCTACCAGAAGCATCTGCCTACATCAACCAGTCAACAGTGCACTAACATCCTCCTGCTGGGGTTTAGAGTTACTGCATCATTACTGGAGGCAGGAGGATGGAATTACACTGTGACATGTTTACGTAGAGGATTCCCATTTTAAACGAGGTCAGAAGAAAATTGTTGATTGGAGGGTGTACAATCCTATAATTTTAATAACGTCAGAGAAATACGTGAACTCTCTGTCCTACCATCGGGCTCATTTCCTGTTATCTGGAGCTCTAATGAGCACAATAAGGATGGAAGGTGTTTGTGAGGCAGGGAGCGGCTCCTGATCTCCAGCCCCCTTCGGGTACCCCAGCTGTAACCACCTTGTGCTGCTTACCCAGCCAGTGTTCCTCAGTGAGGTCCCCAAATCCAGCCACGTAGTCCTTCCAGGTCCGCGTGAAGTTGACCTTCCCATTCATTCTCCTCTGGAAAACCTGCAGGAAGGGGACAGGAAAACCAGCACATGGATCCTGAGCACTCTGTGAAGGTAATTTGTATCTGCCTTCATTAGGGAAGTGGGTGCTTCCAGGTAACAGTGAAGGAAAGGATAGTTGAGACACTGGTAGCATGGAGGTATTGGGAAAGGTTGGCTGAACTTAAAGTGGGTAAGTCACCGGGACCAGATGGAATGTATTTGAGGAAACCATGGGAGGCCAGTCAGTTAGCCCACGATGGTAGAAACATTGATCCAGGAAAGGATTAAATAATCACCTTGAAGAAAATGGATTAATTAAGGAAAACCAGCACAGATTTGTTCAGAGCAGATCATGTCTCATTGATTAGTAGAATGTTCATGGACTTCCAGAAGGCTTTTGATGAGGTGCCAAATAATAGGCTTCTCAGCAAAGTCAAAGGACATGGCATAAAAAAGGCATTGATGACATGGATACGAAATTTGCTAAGTAACAGACAACAGTGGATAAAGGTAAAGAGTGGTGTTCCTGAGGGCTCATTGCCCTTTTGTATGATCTGTATGAATGACCTAGACTTGAGGGTGCAAGAACAATTTCTAAATTTGCAAAGCTTAGCATTAAGTGCAAAGGGGTCAGTGACAGGCGGCAGCTAATTTTACACAGGCTGGTGGAGTGGGCAGATGAGGTGAGAGTTGGTGTATTCTGATAACAAGAACAAACAGACACAATATGGATTAGCAGAAATTATTCTGAAAGGGGTTCAGGAGCAGCAAGAGCTGAAGTGTATGGGTGCATAAAGCACTGAAAATGGAAGGTCAGGTTGTGAAAATGATGAGTAAGCTACGTAAAATTCTGGGCAAGATAAGCAGAGGCATAGAATATAAAAGCAGGAAAGTTCTGAGCCTTTATAAGAACCCTAGTCTGCCCTCAAGAGGACTATTGGGTTCAGTTTTGGTCACACATTAAGGCAAGAAGTAAGGACTTTAGAGAGGGCCCAGCTATGATTTACAAGACTGTTTCCTGGCTAGAGGCACTACAGTTCCAAGGATGGGTTGGAGATGCCGGCACTACTTTCTTTGCTGAGGGCAGATTTGATAGAAGTGGATAAAATGATGCAGGAGTGTTTAGAGGGGAGATATTTAGAGTGGAGGGCTCTAGGTCTTGTCAAAGGTATAAAGGGTAAGAGAAACATTTGTTACGCAACGTGGTATCTGGAACACATTGGCTGCAGATGAGGTGAAGGCAGGTTCCATTGTGGCCAAGAGGGAACTGGAGAAATATATGGCAGAGAAAAATTTGCGGGGCTACAGAGAAAGAGCTGGGGGTGGAACTGAGAGTTGCTCTGGTAGAGAGCCAGTACGGACACAACAGGCTGATCAGTGGCTGAAGGGGCAGTGAGGGCCTTTACATTGTCCAGTGTAAGTGTCGGACTGGAGATACTGACCATTAAACTGGTGACTCAGGAAACACCAGGGTGCTCTGTAATCTTCAATGTCCTAACACAGACTCCCCACTCCCAGCACTGACCTTACCTCTGATTCTGGCCCCAAGGGCCCAGTTCTGACTCCATGCACTGTATTGAGCCCTGTGATCGCACCTATGACCCCCCTCCCACCCCTGGATCTGCCCTTACACGACAGATATCTGAGGAGATTTCACCTCCGGATCGTTACCCTGCAGCCTCTCCACCTCCACCCAACCAGACTCTCCTCCTCCCAATGTGAATCATTGTAGAACTAATTAACAGAACCAATGAAGAAATTTAAAACAAATGCTCTCTTCTGAAAACCTGGCCTTCTCTCCCAGGAGATGAGTAAATAACTCCCTGGGACCATAGGACCACCCCATCCCATGAACGTGGAACTTACGATCCATCCGCCGCCATCAGTGGCCATGTCACAGAAGACTCTGATCGGCTTCTCCTTGTTTCCGTTCAGGTAGAGGGTGGCGACGCTGGAGTTGGTCCTGCCATTGCTGAGTTCCTCCCCGCAGTTCTTGGGGAATGGGATGTGCACCGAGACTGTGGGAAACATCATAGAGAGAGGGAGAGAGGGAGAAAGGTGATCCCAGTGTAAACAATCGCAGACAGCACACCTGCATGGATATTCCTGTCCTGCCGAGTCCAAAACTGGGAATGGGTGGGATTTCCGAACCTACTTTAGCTCCTTAAGATGCAGAACAAACTATGAAGGCTGGTCCATGAGGAGGTGGGAGGCAGCAACCTGCTGTGGGGAATGGTAGCCCTGTAACTCAGAAACCTGGTAACCCAGAGGTCACCAGTTCAAAACCCACAGCAGAATTTGATCTGAATTTAGGAAGAATGGCCTATGTTTTGGGGTGAGTGATCGAGTGTGAAACTGCGGCTATTTGATGTCATTGAACTTGGAAACAGACGGGAATTTCAGGCTTTCCACAGATGTGCGGTTGTGTGGAGTTCGGACTTTGGTTCACTCCACCTCTGCACACCAGAGTCAAGAGAAACCTCTTGAATTGATGTGGACAAGATATTTTCAAACCAGTCTCCCTAGTTCCCTGTAAAGGTTAAGCTTTGTTACAGGTCCGGGTAAATATTTTATGATGTACCATATTTTCTGTCGTAATTATTCCCAGCAACTCTGTGACCACAAAAGTTAATTTTTTATACGGATTGCAATTTTCTCAGATAGCGGCTCAGTTATAAAGGCTATCAAATGAAAATAATGAGGGGAGGGAGGGTGTGTTGAGGGTGAGGGCAGTTGGGTGGTGTAATCAGGTTGAGGAGAGGAGAGAGAGGGGGTTTTGTGAGCTGGTTCAAGGGCAGAGAGAAAGGGAGGTGTAGGGGAGGAGGGAGGTGGTAGAGGAGAGGCATGGGGAGGATGGGACGAGCAAGGTATAGGGAGGAGGGGGGAGTGGTGGAGGAGGGAGGTGTGGGGAAGGAGGAGGGTGTGGGGGAGGAGTGGGGTGTGCATAGATTAGGGAAGGTAGAGTTCTGTGGGAATTATGGGGAGGTTTAGAGAGGGAGGGAGGCATGAGGGATTTGGAGGAGGGAGAGAGCTGTGTTGGGGTAGAGGGAAGGAAGGGAAGTATGAAGTGAGTTGGAGGAGGGAGGGACGTGTGAGGGGACTGAGGGATGGAGGTGTGAGGGGACTTTTGGAGGGCGTGGGGCAGGGAGATGTGGGGGGTACTGAGGGAGGATGTTGTGAGGGGACTGAGGGAGGGTGGGGGCAGGAGGGTGTGGGGGTCTGAGGGAGGGAGGTGTGGGGGGGATTGAGGGAGGGTGTTGTGAGGGGACAGGGAGGGCAGGGGCAGGAGGGTGTTGGGGACTCGCATGACAGGGGGCAGGAAGGTGTGGGGGGACTGAGGGAGAGAGGTAGACAGGTATGCGGGGTGCTGTGGGGCTGCAGACCCCGACCACTGATGGACAGACACCTACCTGTGGTGAAGTGGGCTGTGACGGCTGCCAACTTCTCGCTGTCCCTCAGCCCGTGCAGTCTGACCGTGTACTTGGCTCCTGGCAGGAGCTGCTGTAGCTGGTGGCTTGTTGTCCTGGAGTCCAGTGTCACTTGCTGTGGGGGGAGATTGACCGAGAGACTCAGCGAGCAGAGGACCACTTTACAGAGAAGGGACTGCTCCCCCCACCCAACTGCTGCCTTTGATGAAAAGGTTCCCGACGTCTCCCTGCGTCCGGGCTCTGATTCCCATAGTTCCGAGCTCCTGCCACTGTGGATATGGCTGATCAAACCGTTTAACCTTCTCTAACCATCTGAAACTGCTGATGCAAGACTACCTGGTGTTAGGGGGTGTAGAGAGGAGGGATGGGGGGTGGCGGGATGGGGTGTGTCAGTGGGAGTGGGAGCGTGGGACGCAGGGCAGGGAGAGGTGGTTTTGGATGGGGAGTTGCTGCTGTTGGAGGCTGTGGGGTTGTGTGGACAGAGCTGAGACAGGATGGGTTCAGTGAGAGGTGTTGGGATGGGAGTTGCTGGTGTTAGAGGGACAGAGCTGCAGGCAGAGGTGGTGGGATGAGAATTCGGGGCAGGGGATGGTGGGGCAGATGGTGGGTGGGAGACAGTGATAATGGGACAGGAGGGAGGTGCTCGGGCGGAGGTCTGAGATGGGGACAGGGTAGGGGTTGTTGTGGTGGTAGGAAGCGGAGGTGGGACCTGGGACATGGGGTGCTCATACTCTGGAGCAGGATGAGGACATGGATGGGGTCTATGGTGGTCCCAGGGCACTACAGAGGTCCCGGGCAGTGTCTGGTTTGTTTCTTTGGTCTGGAGGTGTGAGCAGGACAGCCCTGACTATCAGCTGGATTCTTCCCGCCCTGGTGGTTGACAAACATTTACACTGAGGAGTTAAGTGTCTGATGTTGGGCACTGAAGGAATCCGGAGAATCCATGGTGTCACTGCATCGGCTGTGATACAGGGGCTAGAGCTGCCTGGTGGACAGGTTGTGCAGACCACCCTTGCACTGTTCACTTCTGACGTAGAACCACCCCCCGCGCCAAATGAGACTCACAGGAATGTCCCAAGGAAAGCCCGAGCCTTAGCTGCAGAGGGAGCCTCACCAATGAAGGGACTTGCAGAGCTCGGAGCCAGGCAGCTGAAGGCATGGCTGGCTATGGCAGGGAGATGGGAATCATGGATAATCCGGTGGCTGGAACTGGAGGAGCACAGAGATTGGAAGGTTGCAGGGAGACGAGGGCTGAGGATTGGAAAACTCGGGATGTTTAACTGAGAGCCAGTGTAGGTCAGTGGGGGTGAGCAGGATGGAGAGAGTTGGATAAACTTTGGATGAGTTTTAAGACAGCAGAACAAGGGCGGTCAGTGAGGAGAGGGTTGGGCTGGTTGAGCCTGGAGATGGAGAGTTTCTGTGGCGGGGGGAGTCAGGCAGTGTTACAGGGGAGGAGATCCCTGTCTTGGTGAGAAGGTGGCTGATTGGCTGTGGGAGGGAATCCTCATGCATGATGTCACTGCTTCAGAACTCCACATTACACCAACCCTTCCCCTTTGGTTCCCTGGGGTGGAGCAGGTCATGCCTGGTGAGTTGGCAGATGGTGGACAGTTACCTGGAGCTCATCCCCTTTGATCCCATAGAGAAGGAGGTAACCCGTAACCCCTGCTCCCTGGCTCTCCCACGAAACCAGAGCCTCAGTGGATGTGATGTCGTGCACGGTGAGGCCACTCTGCAGCCCAGAATCTGGGGGGAGAAGAGACAACAATTAGAGTAAAGCACCAGCAATTTGAAGCCCTTGGATATTCCAAAGTTCCTTACAACCAATGAAGGTCCTTTGTAATGTGCTCACTCACAAAACTCCATGCCTCAGTCACTTTGCACAATAGAAGTTCCCACAGCTCACAACGTGATGACTGCCTGTTGTTGTGACATTGGTTGACTGGTTGACATTGCCTCTCAGATACCAGGAGGAACTGCACTGCTTGTCAAAGTGGTGGTTGTGGGATCTTTGCCATCCACCAAATGGGGCCTCAGCTTAACATCTCATCCAAAAGGCAGCACCTCTACCAGAACACCACTGGGGAATCCAGGGCATCACTGACACCATAGCTGGAGAACCACACACAGATGTTTGGCCTCATTTACAGAGAAAGGCACTTTCACTGGAGGCTACAGAGAGAAGGTTCATTAGGTTGAATCCTGGGAAGAAGGGGTTGTCTGATGAGGAAAGGTTGAACAGGTTAAGTCTTTACTCATCGGGGTCTACAAGAATGAGAGATTGAAATCTTATTGGAACTGGCTTCTGGGGAGATGTTTATGGGGGAATCTACACCTAGGGGACTTGGTTTCAGAGGAAGGTGGCAGTAAGAAGGATGTTCCTCCTGGAGGCTGGGAAATCTTGGAGTTCTCTGTCCCAGAGAGTGACTGAATTTATTCAAAGCTTAAAAGGTCTACAGGGGAGTAATGGGGAGCAGTGGAGCTGAGGGCAGGATGAGATCAAGGGGCAAATTGCCCCACCCTCGCTGCAACTTCTCATGCTCTAGTGTGTCGACCTAGATTTATGGGCTGAGACTGGAGTGGGATTTGGATCCAGCGCCAAGCTGTACACAGAGCCCCGTCTGTGGTAGGTAGGTGAGCTGTGTGTGTGGAACATGGGCAGAGGGACCAGGGTCCAGTCACGTGCGGATCTGCCCTCCACCCCCTACAAAACTCACCTGTGGTGAAGCTGCCCCTGACACCGGAGCTCCTTCGTGCGCCCTGTACGCTGTAGATCTCGGCTGTGTACATGGTGTTTGCACTCAGACCCGTGAGCTGCAGTTCCGCACTGTTACTGGAGACAGTCTTCCTGATGGCAGGAACTGTGAGAGACAAGGAAGCGCTTGAAATGTACCACTGCTCCAAGGGCCAATTCCAAGACAGAATGAATGGGTTAAATGGGGGCATAGGATAGCCTTCAGCTGGAGGCTTGCGTGGCTGTGTGACAGGCCAACTCTCCCACAGAGGCCCCAGAACCATTACAAAGGGTCGCTTTAACAATAGGTGGAGTGCAGACCAGGGTCTCTGCTACGGTACACACTGCGTGTGGACCGTGCACTGCGCCTGGATTATGTACAGTGGGTAGGGTGCATGGTTCATGTATAGTGTGTGGGGTGCACGGAAGGGTGTACAGTGTGTGTTGGGGATGGGTTTGTGATGTGTTAACCTCTCTGGGTGACCCCCGAGTCCCTGCACTCACCTCCTTCTGCCTTGTAGCTGATGACGTAGTGGTCGATGGGTGCAGTCGCTTGTTTCCACACCAGGATGGCCTGTGTTTCTGAGATGTTGATGGCCTTTAGATGGGATGGAGGATCCGGAGCTGGGGACGCAGTGACAGGGGGTTATTCACACTCAGACATGCAGAGTAGCCTCAGGCTTTCCACCACAGAGACCAGGGTGAACCCCTCCACAACTCTCAGCACCAGTCTCTGGGGAGTGCCTGCTCTCAAACTGACTCGACCAGCAGCTCATGCCTGACACAGGTTGTTTTGTCAGTGAGGACCAGGGACAGAGGGAAGGGGCAAAACTGGGTAGAGGGCAGAATGCTCAGGACTCTTTGACACATGAGGGCTGGGGAAGGGTACAGGGATGGCAGAGGGCTGGGGAGATCAGGTCAGGTGGAGGTCCTGGGGTTGGGGAGTGGACACGGGTCGGGGTGGGGAGTGGACACGGGGAGGGGACGGGTTGGGGGCAGCAGGACATCAGACATCTGGGGGAGAGGTGGAGCTGGGCCTGGGGAGGGTGGGGACGGTATCGGGTGGGAGATGGGGATCAGGTCAGGTGATTGACGCCGCCGTTGTTGAGTGCCTGGGTATAGTCGTTAGCACCCCTCCCCCTCCTTCCCTTGCCCCCACCCCCACCCACAGGACCTCCACATGCCTGCTCCCCTCTACCCTCTTCCCACTGCCCCTCACCAGTGGTGAAGTGGTCCAGGATGGGGGGGCTCTCCACCTGCCCCCGCATGGGCACCAGGTTGACCTCATACTGGGTACCGGGCACCAGGCTGCTCAGGGTGACGTTGGTTCTTCTTCCATCCACACTCATGCTCCTCGGTTCACCTGGCAAGCACAGAACCTGGGTTAAAGGTCATGGACACACAGCGGGTGGGGTTAGAGGTCACAGACATGTGGTGTGTGGGTTTAGTGGTCATGGTCACAGTGGGCAGGGTTGGAGGTCACGGACACACAGCGGACAGGTGAAAGTTTACTAACGTCCCTGTGATTAAAGTTCAGTAACCAAGATACAACCTGGGGTAGGAGTGCATTGAAGGACGGGGTTGGGACGCTGGAAGGTTCAGACCCTGGACAATGATTGCTTTCTCCTCCTGTCCTCCCAGGAGGAGGAGGAGGAGGATACTGCTGCAGCTCCCACTGGGCCCTTCCCTCACACCAACTGCAGGCTGTGGCTCTGGCCCCCTGCCAGTCACCCAGCCCTTTACCTTGTCTAGTTGGCACGTAGAAAATCTTGTAGGTGTCGACGGGCTCCAAGGCTGCTGCCCAGCTGACGGTGACAGAGGTGTCACTAATATCTGTGAACTTCAACCCGCTCTGGCTCTCCTGGGCTGGAATGAGACAAAGTGACATAACAATTAGAGTCTGTGTGGGGAGCGGTGTGAGGATATGGGGGCACTGGGGTGGGGAGGGGAGGGAAGGTGAGGGGAGGGGGGCTACTGTACCAAACTCCAGGGAACAGCAACACCTGACCAGAGGAGAGGAGGTGACCCACAGAGGTTGTAACCACAACAAGGAAATGGTACCCACTGGACCACCAACCAGCCAATGGCAGGTATGCCAAATATTATTGGCTGGGTGCCAACCAATCCCAAACCTCCGGGGATACCTCTCCCAAATCACACAGACCAATCCAGTCAACAGTTTGTTGCCCACCCCGAATTATCCCTTCTTGAACCAGCTTTGAGCTTGCAGTCTGTGTGGTGCAGATGTTCATACAGTTCTGTTGGAGGGGATGTTCCAGGGTTTAGACTCAGTGCCAATAAAGCATGGGCAACCATTTCCAAATTGGGATGGTGTGTGACTTGGAGAAGCTGCAGGCGATGGTGTTCCTCTGAACCCGCTCCCTTCTTGCTGGTAGAGATCACAGGCATCAATAGGTGAAGCGAACAACTGTGGTTCATTTTGTGGATGGTACACACTGGCCATTCAGCCCCTCGAGAATGACGCAGGAATCGGAGGCAACCAATCAGACTCTTGCACCTGTTACATAGGAACAGGAGGAAGCCATTTTCATTCCCCCAAGCTTGTTCCACCATGGGATGATGGCAGATCTTGTCCAGTTCCATATTCCCACCTTTCCTCATCCCAGATTCCTTACAGTTAATAAAATTCTCTGATTTAAAAATGATCAATCAACCTGACATCAATGGCCACTTGAAAGAGAGTATTTCAAACCCCCTCCACCCTCTGTGTGCACAGGGACTCTGAACTTCTCTCCTGAAACCCTGATTCTGGGTCTCTGCCCCCTCATCCCTGACTTCCCATGAGTGGGAATAGATTTCCTCCAACTGCTCCTCTCGATAATTTGGGCATTTAAAAAGCTGTGGGTCCTGTTCTTCTGTCATTGAATCCAATGGTGCCAGACCAGCTGCAGACACACAGGGGACTGGAGACTTTAATGGTCCTGATGAGCTCCAATTGTGGAAACTGGGAAGCCCTTATCCTGAAACTCTGCTCCCTCTGCTCTCCAGCCGAGAGAACCAGCTTTTTGGAATGAAAACCATTCCAGTGGATATCAGTGAAGAGACTGGTGTCTAACAGACCACAGGGAATCTGAGGGCCCTTGGGCTCCAGGAGTATGGGCGGAGCCCTGTTGTTACCTGTTCGAGCTGCGATGGGAATGGGATCTGTCTGTTGACCATCCAAGATGCCGTAGAGAGAGAGCTGGTATTCCGTGCTGGGGGTCAGATCTGTAATGGTGATGTGCCGAAGGTTGCCAGGGGCCATGACCTCCTTGGAGGCCAGCCGCCCCTTTGTGTCCCTGTAGCGAACCAGGAATGAGTCAAAGGCTCCTTCTTCCACTGTCCAGGACAGCTTCAATCCATGCGAGCTGACATCAGAAACCAAGAGTCCTCCCAGGGTACTGATCGAGGTGGCAGGCACAGGGACTGCTACAGAAGGGGTGAAGTGCAGGGTTAATGTCCAGGGAACCAGCATCAATGCCAGCCGGCAGAGAAGGCCAATCACCTGGCCAGCCTCATCTCCATTATCCAGGAGTCACTGTAGGAAGCAAAATCAACCCCTTCCTGTTCCATCCCACAGACTGCCGCTCCTGGAATCTTCTCATCCCAATCTCACAGTCTGCCATTCCCAAAATCCCCCCATTCTCATCCCAATCCTGCCATCCCCTAAATCAACATTTTGATTTGTCTCACAGCCTTCCATTCCTGGAATCCCCCCATTCTCACCCCAATCCCACAACCTGCCACCCCCTAACTCAACCCATTTCTCACCCCAATTCCACAGGCTGCTGCTCCTGGAATCCCCCCATTACCATCCCAATCCCACAGCCTGCCACTCCTGAAATCTTCCCATTCCCATCCCAATCCCTCAGTAGGCTTCTGCTGAAATTTACAAATTTCCACTTGAATCCCAAAATCCATCCCTTTGGAAATCATCCCAGTCCCACAGCCTGTCACATCTTGGGAAATCATCACACTCCCGTTGGACTTCAGGTATCTGTTATCTACATTACATAACACCCCCCTCCCCTTTCTACCCTGTAACCCATATTTTCTATGTAATTAATATGATGCAGTCTTGTGGCTTCAAGATTTCATGAACACTAATTGGAAATATTCCTTTGGACATAAGACCAGAAAGTCTTCAGGAACATCTCAGCCTAAACTGGAGCCAAAATACAGAATGTCTCTGGAAATGAAGTTAGCATTAATTAGGGGCTGGTGATTAATGTAGAAATCTCATCTGTGAGAGAGAAATTCTGGTTTCAGTTCCTGGAAGGAAGGGAGAAGGAATGAGAATTCCAAAGTCAGGCACGTTCAGCTGATAAAAGGCAAGAGCTGCAGGCACAAGCAGTTGGAATATTCAGCTTAATTTTGACATTTCCTCTCATTTTGGAACACAAGCCTAAAAACTAGATTTCACCCATTCTGGATAAACGCCAAATTGGGAACCATCAAAAAAAAACAAAATTGGGAGATGCTTGGTTTAAGAAATCCTCATCGTGGGGTCCTCCCATTTAGATGTCAGCTACTCACAGGCTGCCATGGGGATCAGGAGAAATGAGAGTGGAGGGCAGTAGAGAACAGAGATGGGGAGGGGGAGTAAACAGAGAGGCTGGTGGTTTGGTTACATGTGATCCCCAACACTGTGTGATTTGCTCCTTGTTTATATTGAAATACCCAAGGTGGTAGGTTGTGGCCTTAGGACGTCATGTTCACTGGGAATGATGGTGGGGGAATAAATCGTGTCAGGATGAATCGTGACAGAAACAGCTGGACCGATTTCATGATGGAATAACTTCAACAGCCGCAGACACTAGTAACACAACAGAGACACAAGTGACTGCAAATGCTGGAGTCTGGAGCGAAAAACAGGATGCTGGAAGAACCCAGCAGGTCAGGCAGCATCTGTGGAGGGAAATGGACAGTCAACATTTCAGGTTGATCCCTTCATCTGGACTGAAAGAGTATGGGGGAGATGGCCAGTATAAAGAGGTGAGGGGAAGGGTTGGGGCAGGAGCTGGCAGGTGATGGGTGGATCCAGGTGAGCAGGGGGTGATAGGCAGATGGAGGAGGGGACAGTGGGAATAGTGACAGAAGGTGGGAGGGGAGGCTGAAGATAAAAGAAGGTAAAAGCAAGGTGGAGCATGGAATCAAGTGAGGGAGGCGGCGAGGGCGGGGGGGGGGGGGGAACAGTAGGGGAGGGGACCGAATGGCAGGAGTGT
Organism: Pristis pectinata; assembly: GCF_009764475.1. Classification (NCBI taxonomy): domain Eukaryota; kingdom Metazoa; phylum Chordata; class Chondrichthyes; order Rhinopristiformes; family Pristidae; genus Pristis; species Pristis pectinata. Next base: position 1,686,563 of record NC_067438.1, read on the forward strand.
GTAGGTGATGGGCAGGGGATGGGTGGAGGAGGGGAAAGAAACAGGGGGAAGGGGGCTGGGGAGGGACTGGGTAGATCGGGGGAGAGGGAAAGGGGAGAGCACTTTACCCGAGGTGTTCATGCCCTGAGGTGCTGTTTCTCTGGGTGAACAGAAACAAAATCAAACAGGCGCCAATGCATCCAGTTTCTAGCCTCAAATGCCCACTCTTCACCTCCTCTATGTTGGAAATACCTGCTACCTCACTTTGTGGAACAAAACGGTGGTTTCCTTCGTAACCCGAATGACTTGAGAGAGAGAACTGAGGAAATATTTCCTGCTCGCACCAGGGAGCGTGGCGGAGGGTGAAAGTATTTCCTGAGGAAAAGATATGGCAACTCGATCTTTTCCCCGATGGCGTACCTGTGATGGTTAACCGGGCCACCAGGGGCCTGGAGAGTTTGCCCCTGGACACGCCGTAGAGGTAAATGGTGTAGTTGGTGGCGGGTGTGAGACCCGTGATGTAGGCCGACCGGCGGTCGCCGGCCACCGTGAGGTTGTGCCGAGTCTCGGAGCCCAGCGCAACGTACTCTATCAGGAAAGAGTCAAAGGCATTGTCGGCTTCCCAGGAGAGTCGCAGAGAGTTCGCCGTGACGTTCGAGAAGGACAGGCTCCCAAACATGATGGATTTGACTTGCTCCACCGTTGTGGATGCTAAAAAGAAAGAGAAGAGCTTCACTCGGGGAAAATCTGGCACTGATCAACAACAAGCGGTTATACTCCTCCAGCAGCCCACACTCTCAGACGGCCGCTTCCCACCTGCGATTAAGTGATGTCCCCGAGCGCCAGGAAGTCACATCTGTGGAATCTCCCGGCACAGGAACCTGCTTATTCACCACAGCCGCCCGTGCTGACTGTTGTATATTCTCCAATCAATCCTGCTCCACTGTCCCGTTCCCCACAGCTCTGAAAACAGTCCTGATACAGGGTCTCCACCCGAAACATCAACTATCCCTCTGCCTCCACAGATGCTGCTCGACCAGCTGAGTTCCTTCAGCGGTTTGTTTTTTCTCCCCCGGATCCCAGCATCTGCAGTCTCTTGAAGTGCACATATACTGGTCAATGTATAATTTGTATTACAGTGACATATATACCGTGGGAGATAATATTTGCAGCTATTATACACTGTATATTATGGTACGTCCGGACTGTTTTATATATATTGCATAGTACGGTTTAGGGGCACTTTGCTGTGAAAACTGTTCCTTTTACATCATCAACCCAATTCTCTTTCGACAATTCCCCCGAATCTGTTTCCACTACCTTTTCATAACAACTCACTGCGGAAAAAGAAACACTTCTCTTGTTCTGCCAGTTTTATCGTGGCTTATTTAAGACCCATTTTCTTCCGGCCACTAAACCTCCTACCACTGGAAATACCCCCTCCTTCTTTCCACTGTCCACGCCCATTGAGACTGCGAATGCCCAGCTTTAATCCCCCCCCCCCACGCCCCCATTGTATAGTGAATAACCATTAGTTTCCTGAAAAATGAACACATGGGCGCACTGAACAGTACTTCCTCCGCACAAGGCACACGTGTAGTACAGATGTAAATCCCATTTGAGATTTGCAGACAACTGGGTAAGGAATGTGAACAGATGGCTGGCCCGGCTGTCAGAGCAACGTTGGAGCTCCATGGGATGAGTTCACAGGGCAGCTGGAGAGACCGTGTGGGGTTAAGGGAATTCCCCCGAGGAAGGGCAGTCGCGGGGTGTACCTGCGGTGGTTACTACAGTGGTTAGTGGTCTTGTCCGCCTGTTGCCCGACACCCCAAAGAGGGAGACCAGGTATCTGGTGGCAGGTCTCAGGCCAGAGATGAAGGCGGAGTGTTGGTCCCCAGCGGCGGTGATGTTCTGAGAGTCCGCGGACCCCTCCACTCTGTATTGGATGAGAAAGGAGTCAAAGCCACTCTCGGCTGCCCAGTAGACCTGGAGGGAATTTTCGGTGACGTTGTTCCCTGAAAGGCGGATAAGTTTACTTAACCGGCTCGGCCTGACGCCGTTGGTGTCCACGGAGGCTGCGGGGGGAAGGAAAGACTTGGTTAAAGAGAGAGGCTGCGGGCCACTGCCATATGGAGTGAGCCGGTAGAATTGTTCTCGACCTCAGGCTTCCGGCCACAGTTTCCTGGAGACGGTAGTGTGGCGATCGAAGGGCACTGCAGCTGAGCCAGGGAAGGATAAGGCTCGGCTCACCCCAGTGGCCGACGCACACAAGAGGCGGTGGATGAGAGGCAGTGGCGGTGATCTCTACCTGCTTAATGGGGTTATATCCCCTGCATCTCATGGTACAAACACACTGAGCCATGCTTTCTGTACGTCGTGGTACAAGTGCACTGACCTGCATACATTGTATCCCAGGTTACAGGTGCACTGACCTGCATACATTGTATCCCAGGTTACAGGTGCACTGACCTGTATACATTGTATCCCAGGTTACAGGTGCACTGACCTGTATACATTGTATCCCAGGTTACAGGTGCACTGACCTGTATACATTGTATCGCAGGGTACAGGTGCACTGACCTGTATACGTTGTATCCCAGGGTACAGGTGCACTGAGCTATCTACGTTGTATCCAAGGTTACAGGTGCACTGATCTGTATACATTGTATCCCAGGGTACAGGTGCACTGACCTGTAGGTACACTAATATAATCTGTATATATTGCATACCATGATACAAGCACACTGAGCTATATACACGGTATATCATGGTACAGAGACAATCAACTATATCCATTGCATCCTGTAGTATAGACACACTGAACTATATACATTGTAACATATGGTACAGGCACATTGAGCCATATGCATTGTATCTCAAGCTACAGGTGCACACGGAGTGGTATGCACTATATCTCATGGTACAAGCCCACTGAGCTAAATATGCTGTATCCCATGGTACAGTTGCACTGGGCTATATACCATTTTCATTTTGATAAAGACACACTATGTTATATTACCTGCACATCATAACACAGGTACAACATGTTATATTCAATGTATATCATGATGTAGGCAAAACCTGTACACTGCAGGTTATGGTCTAGGTCACTGTGCACCATACAGTGTATATCATGTGCAGGGACACTCTGTTATATGCGTTCTGAAAGCAAAATCTGAAATAATAGAAAATGCCTGAAAGATTCAGTCAACATCTGTGGAGATAAATAGTTCGGGGTCAATGCCTCTGTTACCTTTGCTTCTCTCTCCACGAATACCACTGATATTCTGAAAGTTTGTGGCATTTTCTGTTTTTAATTATGCCCTATCCATTGTACAACCTGGTACAGGTGCTTAATGTGCAATATCACTTGCACATTAAGGTCCAGGTGCACTGATAGCCACTGCCCAAAGGTACGCACAGCAAGATCTATCTGTTAGCTGGGAGTTCTCGATGAAGCGATGGTGTTGTGATTATTTTGCATTCAATTGATGTCCATTTGCTGCTTACCCTGGGCCACAGACATACAATGGAACAGGAGAGGCGAGCCACAATCAAACATTCAGGCAGGGACAAAGTACCAGCACTGAAACTGACCCCAAATCCTCTGGATTTTGGGGGGGGGGGGCGGGGTGGGATGGAGGATCAGAGACTGGTATGGTTTGGAACAGAAAAATCCCAAACCATGCACCAAAGGGCACTGAGGCCAAACTGCATCACAAACCATTTATGTCTTGAAGACAGCAGAGAGAGCTGATAAGGATTGATTGATCAGAAAGCAACAGTTGGAAGGGAACCTGGTAATGGGCATCGGACCAGGTGCAGCGAGTCAGCTGGCAACTGGCCTGGGAAACTGGAGTGTAATAGAGTGCTCTCAGATCATTCCCAATTGCAAGTGAATCAGGCAATGGAAGAAAAGAGAGTCTATGGAATAAAAGAGATGGGAAGGTAATCAAAAAGATCCAAGGAATGGCCCGAAGAGAGCCCAAGGAATGGATGGATGACATGGGAAGGAATGGGAATCAAAAGCCAAAGGAATGGGAATAGATGACATGAGAATGAATAGGCTTGATAATTCCAAGGAATAACTGTGAATGGGATGGGGAATGGAAATCAGGGCTATCCTGAAGATTCCAAGGAATGGGAGTTGATAAGATGGGGTGAATGGGAAATGGTCTGAAAGACTGAGAAATGGAGATTCCAAAGAATTGGAATCAGGGTGATACCAAGGACTGGGAATAGATGGGGTGGGAAAGGAATGGGAATCATTCCCAAGGAATAATAATTAAGGATTCCAGGGAATGGGAGTGGATGAGACCTCAAGGAATGGGAACTGGAGACTGCAGTGAAGATCGTGCCCCAGCTGACAGCGAAATATTTATGTTGATGGGGGGGGGGCGGTGGCAAGCAGGGGAGACTGGGGACATCCCATAAGAAAGAGAGAGAGAGAGAGAGAATCAAGTATCCAGTTATGTACCAAAGAGGTTTGGAATTTTGATGCAATGTAAGTTGTTATGGAGAGGGAAGCAGAAGTTTCCATGGTAATGAGGATTTTCTCAGGGAAAAGATGGGAGAAATATCTGCAGTGAAGAGATATTTCCATGGGTGGGGATCGGGGCAATTCCTTGCTGAGTGGCACGGGATACCTGTGGTGCTGATGACGATGGAGAGGGGTTTGGAGGAGCGGCCCCCCGACACGCCGTGGATGTAGATGGTGTATTTGGTGGTGGGCTGCAGGCCCAGGATGGTGTACGAGCGGCGGTTGCCGGTGACCCGGATCCTCTTCACCCCCTCGGAGCCCTGAGCCCTGTACTGAATGACGAAGGAGTTGAAGTGCCACTGGGTCGACCACGAGAGTTCCACCGAGTCGGCCGTGATGTTGGAGACTGAGAGGCTGCCCAGAACCCGCGCATGCCTCGGCCTCACACCTTCCTTAACCATGGAGGCTGGAGGCAGGAGATGAGGGGAGAGAGAGAGAGAGAGAGAGAGAGAGAGAACAGATGGAGGGTGAAATCATCAGTGTACACCAAGAAGTGACAACATTTCTCCAGTGCTGGTCACAACCTCAGGACGTCCTAAGGAAGCCCACAACCAATGAGGGAACTATGTCACTGTTATCGGAAGCAAGGCGTCTACCCTGCACCAGCAATGCCCCCGCACAGCCAGCAATGTGGTAATGAACAGGAGGTCATTTTTCAGTGATATTGGTCAAAGGATAAATGTTGGCACCAGACACCAGGGAGAGCTCACACCCCTGGGGACTAGGCCAGAAATCTTGTCCATGGGAGGTCCCTTCAATGTCTGGGGCTGCCTCGGTACAGCAGCTGGAAAGTCCACCTGGATGATTTTTCCCAGGCCCCAGAGGGGGAGTTGGAACCCTCCACCTCTCAGTGTCACCCAGCAGCAGTGGTCTCCCCCCTCTGTCCTGCATCCTTCTCTGGCCATCTAGTTTCATTGGTTAAACTAGCTGGCAGCTCTGGGGGTAAACATTTGTCCCACCCCCCCACAGTAAAGTACCCAGCATGAATGTGTCTCCAGGGCTCAAAATAGGCACGGTTGCCATCATGCAGAGGGTTGAAATGAGGAGTAGGGGTGTTGGTGGGTGGGGTGTGAGGAGAATATTTCCTGGCTTGAATTGTTGGTAGCCACTCAACATGTTGCGAGGTACCTGTGGTAGATGCTACAAAGGCCATCAGCTTTGTCAGGTGCATTCCGTGCACCCCGTAGAGGTAGATGATGTATTTGGTACTTGGCCTGAGGCCTGTGATGGAGTAGGACCTCTGGTCTGCGGCCACCGTCAGGTTCCGGAAGCTGTATGAGCCGTGGGCCCTGTACTGGATGAGAAAGAACTGGTAGACCTGTTCCACTGTCCATGAGAGTTGGAGGGAGTCAGCCTTGATGTTGGAGACTCCGGGTCTGGTGGGGGAGCTGGGCTCTGGAACATCTGTGGAGGCCAACAGAAAGCAGCGGAGTGAGACAGATGCCTGGTCACAGCCAGGTTACAGGAAACTGCCGGCCAGGTCTTCAGAGAATCTCAGCCAAGTTCCCTGTTGCTGAACCAGTGCTCAGTGAAGGAAGTCAGGGGAGAATGGGAGAGATAACTTCACGCAAGAGGGGGATGGAGAGAGAAAGAGAGAGAGAGCAGGGGGTAGAGAGCACAGAGGAAAAAGTGAAAGACAGCAGAGAGAACTAAGGGGTAGAGTCGGCAAGGGTGGGGAGAGAGAAAGGGGGCGGGGAGGGGAGTGAACGGAACAGAAATGGTAAAAAAACAGAGCGGGGGGAGAGGGGTGGGAGAGAGATCAGAAGTATGAAGCAGAGGGTGTAAAGGGATACAGAGAGCAAAGGGGGAGAGAGCAAGGGAGAGATCAGAAGCGGAGAGTAGAGCAGAATCAGTGAGAGAAAAGTAAGTGAGGGAAAAAGAGCAGAGAGAGAGAGAGTGAAAGGGAGTGAGCGGGAGAGAGGGGTTGAGAGGAAGCAGCGAGAGCAGGAGCGGGAGGATAGGGGCAGAGAGCAGAGGCAAGGGAAAGGGAGATCGTAAAGGTAGAGACGGAAGGCGCGAGAGAGCAGAAGGAGCCAGAAGGGAGCAAAAAGAAAGCTGACAAGAGGGAGGTGGCAGAACGAGAGAGGGCTGCGAGACCATGAGAGGGTGGGTAGGAGAGAGGTAGGACGGGCGAGAGGGCTGCGAGACCATGAGAGGGTGGGTAGGAGAGAGGTAGGACGGGCGAGAGGGCTGCGAGACCATGAGAGGGTGGGTAGGAGAGAGGTAGGACGGGCGAGAGGGCTGCGAGACCATGAGAGGGTGGGTAGGAGAGAGGTAGGACGGGCGAGAGGGCTGCGAGACCATGAGAGGGTGGGTAGGAGAGAGGTAGGACGGGCGAGAGGGCTGCGAGACCATGAGAGGGTGGGTAGGAGAGAGGTAGGACGGGCGAGAGGGCTGCGAGACCATGAGAGGGTGGGTAGGAGAGAGGTAGGACGGGCGAGAGGGCTGTGAGACCATGAGAGGGTGGGTAGGAGAGAGGTAGGACGGGCGAGAGGGCTGCGAGACCATGAGAGGGTGGGTAGGAGAGAGGTAGGACGGGCGAGAGGGCTGTGAGACCATGAGAGGGTGGGTAGGAGAGAGGTAGGACGGGCGAGAGGGCTGTGAGACCATGAGAGGGTGGGTAGGAGAGAGGTAGGACGGGCGAGAGGGCTGCGAGACCATGAGAGGGTGGGTAGGAGAGAGGTAGGACGGGCGAGAGGGCTGCGAGACCATGAGAGGGTGGGTAGGAGAGAGGTAGGACGGGCGAGAGGGCTGCGAGACCAGGTGTGGGAGAGCAATAGGAGAAAGAAAGCTGAGGGGGAGCAGAGGGACTGAGAGGGGAGTTAGGGAGAGAGCAGAGGGATTGAGAGGGGAGTTAGGTAGAGAGCAGAGGGATTGAGAGGGGAGTTAGGGAGAGAGCAGAGGGATTGAGAGGGGAGTTAGGTAGAGAGCAGAGGGACTGAGAGGGGAGTTAGGTAGAGAGCAGAGGGATTGAGAGGGGAGTTAGGTAGAGAGCAGAGGGATTGAGAGGGGAGTTAGGTAGAGAGCAGAGGGATTGAGAGGGGAGTTAGGTAGAGAGCAGAGGGATTGAGAGGGGAGTTAGGTAGAGAGCAGAGGGATTGAGAGGGGAGTTAGGTAGAGAGCAGAGGGATTGAGAGGGGAGTTAGGTAGAGAGCAGAGGGACTGAGAGGGGAGTTAGGTAGAGAGCAGAGGGATTGAGAGGGGAGTTAGGTAGAGAGCAGAGGGAATGAGAGGGGAGTTAGGTAGAGAGCAGAGGGATTGAGAGGGGAGTGAGGGAGCAGAAGAGTGAGTGAAAATGTGGGAAGACGGGTGGATAAGGAAGGTGGGGAGTAAGGGGGGAGCGTGAGGAGCCAATGGTGAGGGAGGAGAGAGATTAATGAGGAGGAAATGGAGAAAGGGAGGACAAGGAGAAAAGGCAGCAGTGGGGGTCGAGAGTTGGGGAGAGGGGACAGATAGGGAGAAGGGATAAAGGTTGGTGCAGGGGGCTGAGGGAGGGGAGGGGAGAGAGGAGAAGCAGACAGTGTGGATAGACATTGAATAGGACGTAAAAGCAATGACAAGCAACAGCTGATCAGCCAGAAAAAAAGGTTTAAGAAACAGCTTCCGATTCTTCCAGAATAGTATCCAGGAATCTCTCAGATCATCCGGGTGAGAGCCATTGCAGGAACGCCACTGACCCCATGAGCAGGATTCAGTCACTGCTGCCCTAATGCAAGCTGATATATTTATATGCAGGATATGGATATGAATATATATGACAGAGGGAGAGAGAGATGGAGAGAGAGAGGGAGAGGGAGGGAGAGAGGGAGAGGGAGATAGAGATAGAGAGAGAGGGAGATAGAGAGAGAGAGAGGGAGATAGAGAGAGAGAAAGAGAGAGAGATAGAGAGCTCCATCCCATAATGATAGCCTGAGGAAGAAACCCTTGGACAAGCACAGGGCTTCCTCAAGTCAGATCCACCTGGCTGGTTTATGGTGTCACTTGGTGGAGTCTTCTCTTGAGAGCCCAAGGTCTGTGGTCTGCTGACCACATGAGCCTTTCTTAGGCTTCAGCCTTCCCACTAGCCCCAGGCCTTCCACCAGACGGTTCTGAACACTTGTCACACTTGGTTCTAAAGGAAATATCTGCCTTCCTTTTGGCACAGCTGAATATTTCCTTCAGGGTCTTGTGTGGTGGCAGATGTACCTTTGGTGATTACAGTGGCGGACAGGGGTTTGGTGTGATGTCCTCCAGACACTCCATAAAGGTAGAAGGTGTACTTGCTGGTGGGCCTAAGGCCTGTGATGATGTGCGATTGGCTGCTGCCCTTCACGGCGACCTTCCGCACATCCTCTGAACCCTGGAGTCGGTATTGCACCACGAAGGAGTCAAAGTCCCTCTTCGCTTCCCAGGAGAGACGGACTGAGCTGGCCGACTCAACGGTGGCAGAAAGGACGCCCAGCTCTGCCTTCTCACTGGGCCTTGTGACTCCCGTCTCTGTGGAAGCTATGACACAAACAACAATAAGCCTTTACTGGCAACAAATTATTTGACGCCAAGCCACGTACGGAGATATTGGGAGAGGAAACCAAAAGCTTGGACAAACAGGAGCTTCACAAAGGAAGGCAGGGAGAATTAGGGAGGAATTCCAGTACAGAGAGAAAATTAATGTGAAAATTAGACTGCAGAGTTGATGAGATGAGTGGACCACTGAGATTTGCAGCAAGGTACCTGTGGTAGTGACCACCCTGGTCAGGGGCTTTGTGTACTGGCCTCCAGTCACCCCGTAGAGACGGACAGTGTAGGTGGTGGCAGGTCTCATATCCCTGATGAAGGTGGAGCTCTGAGCTCTGGCTACGGTCAGGTTGTGTATAGCCACTGCTCCTAGACCACTGTACTCGAGCAGGAAGGAGTCAAAGCTTCTGCCCGCAGACCAGGAAAGTTGGAAGGACTGAGACGTCAGGTGGGAGATGGAGAGGCTGCCAAGCTCACCCAGCCTTGTGGCGACCTTGACATCTGAGGCTAATAAGGGAAGGGAACATCTGAGCCATTAAACCTGAGGCTCACGAAGCACTGGGTTTATGCTGTATCAGAAGAGGGCTTCCTGTGGAGGGGGGTGGCCATTCAACACTGAGATGTGCAGGAATTTCTCGCAGAGAGTGGTGAATCTCTGGAATTCTCTACTCCTGAGGGTTGTGGAGGCTGGGTCATTGGGGGTATTTAAAAAGGAAGTAGATTTTTGGAAAATTAAGGAATTGAGGGCTGTGGGGAACTGGCACAGAAGAGGAGTTGGGGGCTGAGGCATATCAGCCATGATCATATTGAATGGTGGGACAGGTTCGAGGGCCCAAGTGGCCTACTCTTGCTCCTACTTTTTTGTGAAATTCAACATCAACAGAATCAGGAACTTGATGGATGCCAAAGTCCGGTGACTTGTAATCCACAGCAGAAAATCAGGAAAATCTAGAGTCAGTTAAAGTGACCAGGAAAAGGTCAGATTGTCTGTAAAATCCCATTCACTTTGTTAACTTTTTCTGGGTCTGTTTGTGACTCCTGTCCCACTCTGCAGTTGAGTCTTTAATAAGGTCTGAGGTGGGCTCACTGACATCAAGGTGGCACAGAGTAAGGCTCACCCTTGTATTCCTGAGGTGACTAGGAATGGCGATCCCATGGTGTGATAGGAATGAAGACCCTCCTCCTGGCCCAGAGGCAGCTTTCCCATGGTAACAGGCATATAGAATCCTGATGGACTTGTTCATGTTCATAAAAGACAGTTGGGCAGGTACATGGATAGGAAAGGTTTAGAAGGATATGGGCCAAATGAGTGTAAATAGGACTAGTCTGAATGGGCATCTTGGTTGGCATGGACCAGTTGGACCAAAGGGCCTGCTTCTGTGCTGTATGACTCTATATTAAAACCAGGGCACCAGTAACGAAGTCCTCTCCCAGTTGGTTTACCCAAACAATTGAAGGGACACATGCAGGAATAAAATGGGCTAGGGAAAGATTGTGATTGGTTCTGCACTTTCTAGGCAGAGGTGACAGGAAAAGAAGCAACTGAAAGGTACAAACTGACACTGGACTGTGCTGGGGATACCTGTGGTGTTGGCGACAGTGCTTAGCGGCTTGGTGCGTTGGCCATCGGAGAGCCCGTAGACACGAAGTGTGTAGGCCGTACTAGGCCTGAGGCCTACGATGGCCGTGGATCGCCGCTCACCAGTTACCATGAGGTTTCTCACATCCGCAGAGCCCTCGGCTCCATATTCGACAAGGAAGGAGTCAAAGGTTCCTCCCGCTGCCCAGGATAGTTCAAGGGAGTGCCCAGTGACCCTGGAAACTGACACCCCATCCAGAGTCGGCACAACCATCAGCTTTTGATCCTCCTTGACTGCGGAGGCTGAAATTCAAAACACATAGTGATTAGTTGGTCCTCAGGTTCCATCTACCGGGTAATGAGTGAGTGAGCTGGGGAGAGTGGGGTGGTTGGGGATGGGGAAGAGCATCCCAGAGAAACAGAGAATATACCTATATATATATATATCTATATATATCTATATATATATATATACATCTATAGGGAGAGTGTGAGAGAGGGACAGAGAGGAGCACTGCTTCAATGCCCCAGTGATCCTGCTCTCTTTAAATGCAGCAGCTACGTTTGATTGTATTTTCCATCTTTAAGGCATCTTCAACAACATAAAACCTCCCAGAAAATTGATGGGAGCATTTTACTGAAAACAACCTGACCTCGAGCCACCTCAGGAGATATGGGGCAGGTGATGAGAAGCTTGGCTGGAGAAGTGAGTTTTAAGGAGGGCTGTAAACGAGAGGGAGAGAGAGGCAAAGTGATTGCAGAGAAGCACATCCAGACTCTTTACTCCCACTGGTAAATTGTGCACATGTGCTGTGCTGTTGAAACCAGACTGCGCACTGATTGGTGGCAAGCGAACTCCTCAGATCGGCTCTGAGAACCATCGCATTGAGGCTGACACTGCAACTGGCTCCTACCTCAGGCCAAAGGTCACCAATTGCTGTCGACCGACTGTTCTCAACCCATAGCACCCAAATCCTCAGTAGCAAAACACTCACTGTCCAACCCAATACCCAAACTCACAGCACCCAAACCAACATCAAACACAATCCAGAGCACCAAACCCTCACAACCCAGGCTCCAGGCCTGACACTCAGGCTGCTTGGTGTAATTCCAAAAGGCTCTTCAATGAATTCAGAATACAATTGCGTTTAACATCCTCACCTCCACCCACACAGCCCTCACCATCCAAACATCTCCTTTTCACCAGCTCACACTGCTGGGAATCTCCCAGCTCCATCAGATGGAAATCAATGCACAGTAACACTGTATTCCATATTCTGTTTTGTTTTCCTTTTGTACTATCTCGACGGCATGCAAACAAACACTTTTCAATGTTTCTCGGTACAGGTGAAAATAATAAACCAATTACCAACTGTTGGAGACCCACACCTATTTTAGAGGGGTGAGGGGTTGGGTTAGAGCCCAGGTTAGAGTCTTTAAAGAACATAATGTGCCCACACCACATGGAGCATGTGAGGAATATTCCCAAGCCTGGGACACAAGTTGATTATTCCCAGCACACGGAACACATGTGGGCCATCCTCTACCATGTGGGATAAACACAGGATATGCTCACCACATGGGACATGTGGAATATTCCCAGCTAATGCATGTGTAACATCTCCATCACATGGTGCGGATATGCCACACGTTTCATATTTGCTGAATTCTAAAATTTTCCTGATACTCAGGTCTGCTGCCCTTTTTGGAAACATTGCATGCCTTTTGCCTTGATAAAGAACTCCAACGTTTTCTGTTAACCATGGCTAAACCACCTTTATTCCTTTAAAAAGATATATATCGTAAATATATTAATTTGTTAAATGTTATCCATTGTTTGTTTGCTGTTATAATCTTTAACAAAATTTCAGCTTACCCTAGTCAGCTCACACTTCAGGTTTGTGTGCTGAGGGAGCACTGCACTGTTGGAGGGGCAGTGCTGAGGGCGTGCTGCACTGTTGGAGGGACGGTGCTGAGGGCATGCTGCACTGTTGGAGGGGCAGTGCTGAGGGAGAACTGCACTGTTGGAGGGACGGAGGGCATGCTGCACTGTTGGAGGGACGGTGCTGAGGGAGCACTGCACTGTCTTGTCCCCAGCGCAGTCCTCCCGGGGGCAGAGCACACTGGGAGTGAGGTTCCGACCATGCAGGAAGGATCTGACTGGGAGGGCCCCTCTCACCGCCAGCCAAGCGAGATCTTGGTGCTTGTTGGTGAATTCTGGCGATGAGGCATTCTGCCAGATGGTCTGGACAGTCTGCTCAGGGAACCACCCCACAGTATCCATTGGGTTCTTCTCCTGCAGTGTCTGCAGGATGTTCCATGCTGACCACTGCCTGATGGACTTTTCCATGAAGGACAGGCAGTGCGGCAGCGTCCAGCTGACTGGGAGGCCGTGTGGCCATGGGGCCAGGCCCATCCTTTGCAACAGCGGGGACAGGTAGAACCTCGGTACGTAGTGACACTTGGTGCCCACGTACTTGAGTTCCACGCACAGCCCGATGCAGCCACAGATGAAGGTGGTCATCAGGATGAGAGCGATATTGGGGACACCTTTACCCCCATTGTCCAGGGACTTGTGCATGATGACCCATTGGACCCGCTCCATCTTGTATACCCAGATGAAATGGAAGATGGCACGTGTGATTTCCAAGCCGGAGGAGCGAGGAACAGGCCACACCTGCGCCAAGTACAGCAGCCTTGAGAGCACCTCACACCTGATGACCAGGTTCTTCCCAGTTATCGATAGGGAGCGCCGTTCCCACAGTCCCAGTTTCTGCTTCACCTTCGCAATCCGCTCCCGCCAATTTTTGTTGCACGCCCCGGCCCCTCCGAATCAGATCCCCAGCACCTTCAGATAGTCAGGCCTGACGGTGAAGGGGACGTTGGATCGGTCGGGCCAATTGCCGAAGAGCATGGCCTCGCTCTTCGCGTGGTTAACGCTGGCCCCTGATGCCAACTCAAACTGGTCACAGATGCTGATCAATCTGCGAACTGACCTCGGGTCCAAGCAGAAGATGGCAACGTCATCCATGTACAGGGAGGTTTTCACCTGGGTGACCCCACTGCCTGGCAACGTCACCCCACTGTTGCAGGGGTGATACTTAAGGAACACCGCACTGTTGGAGGGGTAGTACTGAGGGAGTGCTGCACTGTTGGAGGGTGATGTTGAGGATGCACTTCACTGTTGGAGGGACAGTGCCGAGGGTTTGCTACAGTGTTGGATATTTAGTGGGGGAATCCCAGAGTATGGGTCCCAGGTAGATGAATGTGCAGCCATCAATGCTGGAGTGCTGGAATTCGAGCTTGGTTGAAAAGTTGCATAGATATGGAGGAGTGTAGGGGCTGTAAAGATTTAAAGAGATAGGAAAGGTAGAGGTGCTAGAGGGGAGGTAACAAACACAGGGAGGGTTGTAGGGGCTGGTGGGTGGGCTAAAAAGAAAGGGAGGGTGTAGGGGCTGTAGAGTAACAGAGTGGGGGGAGTCATAGGAACAGGAAAGGGTTACAGATATTGGGAAGGTAGAGGGCTGGGTGAGGTTACATGGAGCATTTGGGAAGGTTGGACAAGCTTTAGAGGTTACAGAAGGAGAATGGGGTGTCGAGGTTTGGAAGGTTACAAAGTAAGGAGGTTACAATGAAGGAGAAGGATCAGAGAACAAAGAAGATAGTGAAAGCTGGAGTTTATGTAGGTCAGAAGGTCAGACAGCGGTGTGAAGGATGTTCCGAACTCAGTGAGAGGCAGGACACAAGAGTTTTGCATGAGATGAAGTTGACGGAGAGTGGAATGTGAGATAAGTCGGGTGTATATGCTGACACACTATCACCTTGTCTCTCTGTGATACACCCAGTTGTAGTGAGAGGTTCCCTGTAACACAGTGAACTCTCACTTTCACTCTAGGTTATGAAGCAGCCATGCTCTGAGATGCCAGGTGTTGCCATGGTAACACACAACACTCTTGGACCCAGATGGAAAATAACATCGTTTCTCAGTGTAAGGCAGAACTGGTTCCAGCCTAAACTGAGAATATCTGTTGTTTTAGTGACAGTGCTCAGGGGTTTGGTGAGCTCGCCCTCAGATAGCCTGTAGACATGGACTGTGTAGGCTGTACTGGGCCCGAGGCCAACAATGAATGTAGACCGCCGCTTGCCAGCTACTGTGAGGTTTCTTATGGATGGGGAGCCCTCAGCTGTGTACTCAACAAGGAAAGAATCACAAGTTCCTCCAGCTGCCCAGGAGAGTTGTGATGGAGTGCGCAGTAGCCTTGGACACCGATACACCCTCCAGGGTGGCCATGACTATTGGCTTCTGATCCTCTCTGTCTGTGCAAACTGAAATTCGAATGAGACAGTCATTAGCGGGCCTCAGTTTTCAGCTCTCAGCTAAGTGCGACCTGAGGACAATGGGGTGGGAGGGACGGAATCCTAGAGAGAAGGGGTGAGAGAGTGGAATAATGCTTCACTGCTGGAGAGTTCCTGTGCTTTAGCTGCATGGCACCCTCCTGTAATAAATCTGAAAAATAAACAGATTTATAAGCACATTGGGAGGGGTAAAGGGAGGGGAGAGATAGATGTGGGATGCGATAGAGTGGAGAAATGAGGAGGGAGAGAGGGACACAAAAGGAAGGAGAAAGGGGCCGAGGGGGAGAGTGAGGGATGGTCATAGAGACACGCCATCGCACTCGCTGCTCCAAAGTACCTGTGGTGGTGACGTGGGTGGTGAGGGGCTGGGTGCGCAGAGACCCTGAGATCCCGTAGAGATAGATGGTGTATCTGGTGGCGGGACGGAGACCCCCGATGAGGTACACTCGCTTCCCGCCAGCCACCGTGATGTTCCGGGACTCCTGCGATCCCTGGACCCTGTACTGGATCAGGAAGGAGTCAAAGGTCCTGTCTGTGGTCCAGGAGAGGCGGACAGAGTTTGCTGTGACGGTCGGGGCTGACAGGCTGCCCAGTTTCACTGGCGCTGCAGTGTCTTCAGAAACTAAAAGAGAGAAGTTGAGGTGGTGAGGAGGCCATGGAAGGCACAGCTGCCCACACCCGTCAGAAACCTGCAACGTGACAGCAAGTAAGGACCTCCGTCTGCACACTGACACAGGACATCAAAAAAGACAATATTGTCTGGGAATACGTCCCCTGGAATTTAACAAGTTAGGGATAATTTAATTGAATTTTCAGGATATTTCAGGGAACTGATGGGACAGTCACAGGGAAACTATTCCCACTTGCTGTCATGTTGTGACTGGGAATGGAGCCCAAGAGCCAGAGCTGGGGTTTCAGGAGTGCAGTTCGGAATCTCTACACGGAAGGTAGGAGTGATTTCGCAAATGACAACGTTGCTGAAATAATTAATTTCACACTCAGGATTTGTGCAACTTCTGTTGCCAGTGGGATTCTGGGATCCAAGCAACAGTCAGGCCTATGTAGTTCAGTCACTCATCAAATATGGTATCAGTGACTGGCAGAATCAGTCCGAGGCACTGACTGTACTTCTGTTCCATGCTCCCATACTGAGTCACCCAAATCATGCATAGCAAGCTCCAGTGAACAGCTGTGGGATATGAGCAGCATAACCGCTGTGCCCCAAAATCCTGGCTCCTTCCATTCTGGCATCTTCATCAATCCCAAATTTAATCTCCCCACCAATGGCGGCTGTGCCTTCAGCTGCCTGGTCACCAAGCTCCAGAATACCCCCGAAACAGCTCTGACACTTTGCAACGCATCATTCCCGGACAAAGCATTTGGTTCCCTACCACAAGGCCTAAGCAATTTTTAACACTTTAGCCTAAGTAATGCTGCACTGTGGGCTATTTACACAAGTGATGTGTTGGGTGGTTTATAGTTGAGATCTGTAGCTGACACAGAGGTGGATGGGATGAACAATAACATTGCCCAGTCTGGGCAGATACCATGCTAATTCACAGCTTTTCTTTGTCAGACCGTGGCGGTAATCGTTCAGAGCACCACTGCCAGGTGTCTCCCTGAAAATAAACAGAAAAGATGTACAGAGAGATACGCGTTCACATTGATAGGGATGGGACTGCTCCGTAGTACCTGTGGTGGTGATGTGGGTGGTGAGGGGCTGGGTGCGCAGAGAGCCCGAGATCCCGTAGAGATAGATGGTGTATCTGGTGGCAGGACGGAGACTCCTGATGAGGTACACCCGCTTCCCGCCAGCCACTGTGATATTCCGGGTCTCCTGTGATCCCTGGACCTTGTACTGGATCAGGAAGGAGTCAAAGGCCCTGTCTGTAGTCCAGGAGAGACGGATGGAGTTTGATGTGACAGTCGGGGTTGACAGGCTGCCCAGTCTCACCGGCGATGGGGCGTCTTTGTCTTCAGAAGCTAAAACGGAGAGGTTGAGGTTATGAGGAGCCACGGACCCCACTGCTGCCTGCACACAATGGTTGTGGGAAGAACTGGCCTTCCAACTCATTACTGGCAGCACCCGTCAGCAATCTGTAACTTCAGAAAAAGTAAAAAG